>NW_027133356.1:600000-1152632 GCF_026122565.2 Emydura macquarii macquarii | reverse complement strand
TTATGATTCTGCCATGCTGATGTCACCCAATATACTAAATGCCCCCCCCCTCCCACTCAAGCCAGCCCGCATGACACCCCCAAGGTGAGACTGGTGTAGAAAGGAGTAATCGGAGCTCCTGAATACACCTCAGGGCCCCCCCTTATCCAGAGAGCGTGACAGAAGGAAAAAGAAGTCTGCCAGGAAAGCCCATCTGGCCAGTTCAGGCTTTGACGAGGTGTCTGAAGTGTGCGCTGACATATCCAACGCTGTCTTGGCAGCAGGGCTGATGCAGGCAGGAGAAGGTACCAGGGAGCGTCCCGCCGCCTTTGGGAGTGAAAGACTGAGCCCAGGTGAATGGAGCGCATCCGTGCCAGAACATGAAAAGTTGTAGTGTAGACGTAGCCTTTGTCAGCATCCGCTGAGGCACGGGGACCTTGGCGTGAGCCGGCATCTGCTCTGCCAGCATCACACCCAGCCCTCCGCACTGGACAAGCGCTGTAAGAGAAATACTTTCTTGGACAGGAAAGTGACTCGTTAATACGCACAGGCGCTAGGCGGCGTTGTGTGTTGTCGGTTTATCTGTAACCTGCTCTTTTCACACCCTTTTCACTTGCTTTTATTTGAATCTTTAACACAAGCAATGTGAGCTCGACTCAGTTTTGTGTCACTACCGACACGTCAAAGTGCCTGTGCCGAGCAGAGCGCTGAACAGAGGGGAAGCCCGTAACTGGGGTGCCCCGCTTCCTCGGAGGCAGCAGATCTGTATTCGCTGCAAGGGGCCAGAAGACAAGGGCCTGGGCAGTGGAGTGTAACAAGCTGGGGTGTGTAAACTGCTGGCCTGCGGAGAGAGAGAGCCGGGCTCGCAGCGCCCAGAGCCGAGCACTTGAGCGGCCGGCTGCTGGCAGAGGTGGGGGGATTTCCCCCGGCAGGCTCAGAAGAGGCTGTTCCGTGCTGTGAGCAGGTGGGAGCCAGTCACCCTGGACATCTCGGGTAACCCCCCAAAGTGCCACACCCACTTCTTCCTTTTACCCTGCCTCCAGGTTTGTTTGTGCTGGGCAGGGCTGGCTTCTGTCCTCTCCATAGGCCCAGCCGTTAATCCCTTCCTGCTCTGGTCCGGGGTGGGGCTCATCCTCCCCCTCCCAGGGCCAGACAGAACATTTTGACAAGCTTATCTCCTTGGAGGCCTTGCTCACTATCCCCCGGGGAGAACTGCCAGCTGACGGGAGCATCATCGCCATCGTGATTCAGTGTAATTAGCCATTTACAACTCCCAATTAGCGATGACAGTTAATAGCCAATTGTTAATAACACAATTCATCATTCATAATTGCTGAAGCGTTCTGTGCACGTAGCATGCGTCAGAGTGCTCAGAAAGTGACAGGAGGCTGCAACGCATGGAACAGCGTTCAAAGAAAACCCCTGCCCTGGAAACCCCCGTGGCCTGCTCTCCAGCCTGTCCTCTCCTCTGGGTGCCAGTGCTACACAGCCAGGGCACAAGGGGCAGACCCGGGTGCCTGGGGCAAGGTGCAAGCCCAGGTCTGAGCTGGAGCCAGGCAAAATCTGCCATAGGCCAAATGTTTTCAACACAAATTGGGTTTGCAACCAGCATAGAACCGGGACGGAAGGGTTCACTTGCATCTATCAGTATTCAGTTTTATCTGCCATTTTGTTGCCCAGTTTGGCGAGATCCCTTTGTAACTCTTCGCAGTCTGCTTTGGACCTAACTGTCTGCAGGAATTTTGTATCGTCTGCAAATTTTGCCACCTCCCTGCTCACGCCTTTTTTCCAGATCATTTATGACTATGTTGAAGAGTACTAGTCCCAGTACAGACCCCTGGGGGACATCGCTATTTACCTCTCTCCATTCTGCAAACTGACCATTTATTCCTATCCTTTGTTTCCTATCTTTTAACCAGTTACTGGTCCATGAAAGGATCTCCCCTCTTATCCCAGGGCTGCCTTCTTTGCTTAAGCGACTTTGGTGAGGGACCTTGTGAAAGGCTTTCTGAAAGTCCAAGTGCACTGCATCTGCTGGATCACCCTTGTCCACAAGCTTGTTGACCCCCTCAAAGAATTCTAGTAGATTGGTGATACACGATTTCCCTTTACAAAAAGCATGTTGATTTCCCCCACCAAATCGTGTTTTCCTGTGTTTCTGATCATTCTGTTCTTTGCTATAGTTTCAACCCATTTGCCTGGTACTGAAGTTAGGCTAAACAGCCTGTAATTGCCGGGATCGCTTCTGGAGCCTTTCAAAAAAATCGGTATTATATTAGCCATCTGCCAATCATCTGGTACAGAGGCTGAATTATGCAGTAGGTTACATACCACACTTACATGCCACAGGACTCTGGTTGTTTTGCTGAACTCAGACTAACATGGCTACCCTGCTGAAACAACACCACACTTAGTAGTTCTGCAGTTTCACATTTGAGTTCCTTCAGAGCTCTTGGGTGGACACCATCTGGTCCTGGTGACTTTTACTGTTTAATTTATCAGTTTGTTCCAAAACTTCCTCTATAGACACCTCAGGCTGGGGCAGTTCCTCAGATTTGTCACCTAAAAAGAATGACTCGTGTGGGACTCTCCTTCACATCCTCTGCAGTGAAGACCAATGAAAAGAATTCATTTAGCTTCTCTGCAACAGCCTGGTCTTCTTTGAGCCTTCCTTCTTTTAGCACCTCAATCGTCCACTGCCCCCCACAACTCGTTTTGCAGACTTCCGGCTTCAGAGGTACTGAAAAATAATCGCTGTTGGTCTTTAGCTAGTGCAGGCCTTGCATAAACAAGGAAAGAAAACACAAGTAAGGAAAGAGAGGTTAGCAACGGCCAAAGCCTGAATTGACAAGTGGCCTTGGAAATAATGCGTCACTATTAGATAAAGTAATAGCAGGAGGAAGAGGAATGTGTGCTAAGCTTGCATCTATTGATAGGAGTCACCAGACCCAGATCCCAAGTAATTCTGGGGGACAAGTAATGAAAAACAGGAACAGGAGTGAGGGTCACCGGGTCAAAAGCAGAGTGCCAGAGGGGCAAGGAGCTCCAGCGGCAGGTTTGATGGACAGCACATGATCTGCACAGGGCCTGGCTCACAGAACCAGAAAGCCAATCACAAAGCGGGAGATACAATGCCGAATGTAAGGCATGCGTGTCAGTGTGCTTTGGAACATGTTTATAACTGGATTTACAATGCTGCACTTTGGAGTTGTGGGGCACCCTCGCCTACCCCTGCACCTGAACCTGATCCCCTCAACTCCAGCATCATGGAATGCCAGCAAAGAAACCCCAGTGATGAGTCCGGATTCAAACGGAGATTTTGGATCCCAGAAAAGTGGATAAAGTCACATTCTCCAAGGTGTTCTGGAGTGAAGGAAAATAATTGTTTGCTTGACCACAGTTACTCCATTTTAGTTGTTTCTAATGTTCTGCTTTTTGTTGAAATCACCCACCCCCTCCTCTTTTCTTTGTTTATGGTGCTTATCTCTGCCAAGGTCAGAGAGAGAGATTAACAGGAGAAATGAGGAGTCAGCCTTAAGTAGTTTTTGCTTTCTTTTTAGTCTTGGGAAATAGACCAGACAATTTTGACAGATAAGTTGAAATCTTCTGCCCTTATCTTTTATGTTATGCATATGTTTACAATTAGAAGAGGTAGAAAGTGTAAAGCCAATAGCAATAATAATAATAATTTGAGTGTACCAATAAGCATTAAGAATTTATGCATATGTAATTTCTTTGTTTGTGTTTGTATAAATATGCAAGAGAGCATGCCTTCGGGGTCTCACACTGACCACTTGCTGGGAAGTGTCCGACCTCTGCAGAAATAAAACTTGGAGACTGCCCAACTACCTGCGTGGATCTCTTTTCTATCTGGTGCAGGGTAAACGAACCTCATTTGGAATCTTTCCAACAGGAGAAACCAAGTGGAAAAGGTCTTGAGGGGAATCCCAACAGCCAGTCAGTCACTTTTCAAATTCTTTTCTGGCCTGCCTAATTATACCTTTGCACTCGACTTGCCAGAGTTTATGTTCCTTTCCGTTTTCCTCAGTAGGATTTGCGTTCCAATTTTTAAAAGGTGTCTTTTAGTTCTCGCGGTCTCTTTTGCTGTTTTACTTTTACTCTTTAGCCATGGTGCTAAACTAGCTACTCCACGAAGCAGTCATTAATGGTGACATGTGCCCAGATAATATCGGGACAGCTGAAATCCCCCATTATTAGTGGGTTTTCTGGTTTTGTAGCCTCTCTAATCTCCCCAAGCATTTCACAGTCACTCTGTCAGGTGGTCTGTAGTATATTCCTACTGCCCTATCCTCTCATTAGTCTACCATGGGATTTCTATCCCTAGAGATTCCAAGGCACAGTTTGATTCATTTAAGATTTGTGCTATACCTGACTCGATGATTTCTTTCCCATAGAGTGCGATGACCCACCAGCATGGCCTGTTCTGTAATTCCTACATATTTAGTGCTGTGCTATTATTGTGTCCCACTGATTATCATCATTCCACCAAGCTCCTGCGTTGTCTGTTATATCAATATCCTCATTCAATACCCATCTTCGTATTCACCCATCTTAGTACTTACACGTCTTCCATTGTGTACAAGCGCTCAGAAAATGGAGCAATATTGAGCATTCTGCCTTCCTGTGATGTAATTGAAAGGACTCTTTTTCATTTGACTGTTTCTCTCCAGTCCTACCTGTGCTTTATCTACTTCTATCCTCTCTTCCTTACTAGGATATAGAGTATCTCCTTTAATAAATCTGCCCCTAAGAGATGTCTCTGTTCCACCCATGTGCACCTCCACGCCTGTCAGCTTTCCCCCAGCCCTTCGTTTAAAACTCCTCTATGACCTTTTTAATGTGACATGCCAGCAATGCGGTTCCATGTCGGTGAGGTGGAGCCCGTCCTTCCTGTCTAGGCTCCTCCTCTCCCCAAAGGTTCCCCAGGTCCTAATACACCTAAACCCCTCCCCCAAACACCATCGTCTTGTCCACGCATTGAGACCCTGCATTGAGACCCGCCTGTCCAGCTGGCCCTGCGTGTGGCGCTGGAAGCATTTCAGAGAATGCTCCCATGGAGCTCCTGGACTTTAGTCTCTTACCTAGCGGTCTAAATTTGGCCTCCAGGACCTCGCTTCTACCTTTGCTATGTCACTGGTACCTACATGTACCACGAGCACCAGCTCCTCCCCGTCTCTGTACATAAGCCTGTCTAGATGTCTCGAGAGATGCAGAACCGTCGCATCCGGCAGACAAATCTCTAGTCTCTGCTGATAAAGTTATTCTTGTTTTCACTATCAATATATCTCAGTGCTGTGGTGTTAAGCAAAGTGCTCATCCAGAACTGAATCTCACAAGCTGGGGGAGCCGCAGCAGGCCTGGCAATTCTGTGAGTGCTCCGTGGAGAAGGGGCTGGGCGCCGCAGGGAAAGCTCCGAGGACTGGGCTGTTGGCGTGTGCCTGACGCTGCCTGTACAGAGAGCAAGGCCTGCGGAGGCCTGGAAGGCAGGGCTTGTGCTGCCAGAGGCCGGTGCTTTCAGGGAGCTGATCCACAGCAGGCCCAGACGAGGGCAGATGCTAAGGGCAGGCAGTGGTGAGGTTCTTCCTCCCAACCCTGGGTGCTCCTGGGGAGTGTCATGGTGGCCCTAGGGCCAGATTCCTCCACTTGCTCAGGTTCACAGCGAACTTGGGAACTAGATTTCCCCTTGGCTCCCTCCTCCCTGAGATCTGTTCTCACACCTCCGTGGCAACTGCAAACCCTGGGCAAAGCGTGTGTTGGATCCCTTACTCATGGTCCACTGGAGATAAGAGTCTACTACTGCTGTCGGCTGATGGAGGTGGTAGCGGTGTGCGTTATCATGCTGAAGTCTTGGGGTTCAAACTCTGCTGGGTTATGCAAATCTCTCACTGAATTTCTTTCTCCTCCAGCTCCGTGGTTTAAAGCTGCCCAGGGTTTGGGGACAGCAAGTATGAAGGGTGATGCACAAGATAAAGCTGTCTTGCACTTTATTGAGAATACCCTGTTCTTACAGCTTACTAAATGACACCTAATGGACCTCAGAGTAATTACTGGGTGACCTGTGCTTTGGCTGAGAAGACAGATCTAATCCCACATTTCATCCTATAGTGATACGGGCTTATCCTGTCATTACCCAGCCCCTCATTACCATGCCGCTAACCAGACTGCAGTGAGCCTGGAAGTCACCAGCAGACTTCCCAGATCCACCCTAGCACAGAGCTACAGACAATTCAGGTGCCAGTTACACATCGTGCCTGGGCTCCACAAATGGCGTGGGTAGAACTCAGGACCTTCCACTTCAAACTTTGGTCCCTTCCACGCAACCCAAAGGCGAATCATTACGAAGGCAGTAGTTGTAGTAGGGCTTTTATCTTCTGTGTGGGCCACTGCTAAAAGGGGACAGTCACTTAGGCTTGAGCAGCTCTGGCATGGCACCCAGTTCAGGATGGCGACGTGCCACATTTGCACACCCACACACAGCAGTTGCCTACGCCGTGCTTGCACAGATCCCAGACACACTTCACACAGGCGTGCGCACACCGGGTGTGTTTTCATACACAGGCACCTGCACCACACAGACGCGCACATGTGCACCCCATGCATATGCACTCATGCACACTCACGCACCCCAGGCATGTGCATTCACACCTCCCCCCACACACCCCTGCTGGCACATGCAGGGCCTGGGAGAGTGGTGAGCTGAGTACGCTGCAGTAGCAAGGTGAGCATCCTGGCTCCCAGGAGGCTGGGTCCCGCCTGAGGGAGGTGGCCCCACCCACAGCGATTCAGCATGCCTGATGTTCATCATCGGCCATCCCAACACACGGGACTGGGGGCATCGGGGAAGTGCCAGCTGCCTGCCAAGCCGGGCCAGTCAGTGCCAGCTCCTCACCCTGCTATCCAGCCCCCACGACAGCCCCCACGACAGGGCTTCAGAGGCCCTGCTGAGGGTAGCCCTCTCTCCCTCTACAGCCAAGTCCTGCCATGATGGCTGCAGGCATCCTAATGGGCAGGCTAATGGATAGGACCCGCACGCGGGAGTGTTCCCAGTGGGATCTCCAGGGATCGGTTTCCGGCCCTGAGATATTTCACAGTTTTATTGCTAGCCTGGAAGAAAACATCAGCTCATCACGGATGAAGTTTGCAGATGACAAAAGTTTTTTTTTGGGGGTGGTGGTAAAATAACGAAGAGGCCAGGTCCTTGAGACAGTGAGCTGGGTCGCTGGCAGAGCTGGGTGCAAGCAAAGAGTGCGTTTTAACCGGGCTAAATGTAAACACGTATCTCTAGCAACAAGGAATGCAGGCCACGCTTGCCGGGGGGGGCTCTGTCCTGGGAAGCAGGGACACTGAAAAAGAAGTGAGGGCCCTGGTGGATAATCTGCTGAACGTGAGCTCTCAGCATGATGCTGGGGCCAAAGGGGCTAATGCGATCCCGGGATGCACAAGGGGGGAATCTCGAGCAGGAGCAGAGAGGTTATTTTCCCTCTGGATTTTGTACCGGTGTGGCCGCTTCTGGAACCCTGCGTCCCGGTTGGCTGCCCACAATTCAAGAAGGATGCGGATAAACTGGAGAGGGGTCAGAGGAGATTAACAGGGATGATTAAAGGGTTGGAAAACCTGCCTTACAGGGATGGATTCGAGGAGCTCGGTCTCGTTAGGTGAGAAAAGGAGGTGAAGGGGTGTGTAGCAAGGCGCTGCGACGCCCCCGCTGGACGGATCAGGACACTGCAGGCCACAGACCCCGGGAGCAGAGGGGCGGGGCCAGGACAGGAAAGGGAGGTATAAAAGGCCGGCCCAGCAGCTCAGTCAGGGGCAGCTGCTGCCAGAGAAGGACATGCCTTCCCTGAGAATGCGGTCTGAGCCCGACCTAGGCCCCCGTGGCTGGGCAGCGTGAGCCCTCCGCTGACCGGAGCCTTCAGGCCCTGGCGACTGGGAAGAGCTACCGGAGGCTGCTGACTGGGAGGGACCCCCTGAGGCTGGCCATGACCTGGAGGAGCTGCCCATCACCTGGGACCCATTGGAGCTGCCTGAGTCCTGTGTGCTGGAGGACCCAGTGGGGCCCTGTGACCTGGAGGAGCTGCCATCCACTGAGGCCTTCCCAGACCTGCTGCCGGCGAGGGACTGGTGGGGCTCCCTCTGGCCGTCTACCCTGGGGAAACTGAGGCAGAGCCCTGGCTCCAGGTACCCGGGTTCAGGGTGGGAGGAAGTAGCCCGGGGCAGCTGACTGCAGTTTGGCTGAGTTTGGGGTTGCACCAGTGTTGCGGCTGGAGCCCCCTGACCCGGTGGCAGAGCCCCTCGCCACTGATAAGGCCCTGGGCTGGGATGCAGTGAAGTCGGGTGGTCCTGTGTCCCCCTCCCCTCTTCCCTGGCCACCCCAGGAGTGCTTGGCTCCTCTGGGCCTGCTGCCGCAGAGGATACTGAGCAGTGCATTACAGACTCCTTGCCAGCCCTGCCCCGCCTGGGGGCCGGGGGCTAAAGATGCGTGAAACCCACTCACTAGCTCCGTGGAGCTAGGCGCTGTGGCTTTCCTCAGCACCTGGGCCCGAGGAAGGGCCGTGACGCCCCGCCGGTCTGAGCCGCCAGCCGCCAGGGTGACTTGATCCTAGTCTGTAGGCATCTAATAATGGGCCCTTCAGCCTAGAAGAGCATGGGCCGACCCGATGCAATGGCTGGACGTTGACGCTAGACCAGTTCAGACGGGAAATGAAGTGTAATTAACTCTTGGCGCAATGTACCAGGAGGCGTCATGGATTCTCCAGCACTGGCCATTTGTCAATGAAGACGGGATGTTTTTCTAATAGATCTGCTCTAGCGGCTAGCGTGGGGCAGCCCCCTGGCCTGTGTTACTCAGGGGCTCAGACGGGATGATCCCAATGGTCCTTTCTGGCCTGGGAATCTCTGAATCCACAACAAGGGGGTGTTTTTGGAGCAGGGGCAGGCCCCAGTGAGCACCGGCACAGCTCTCGTCCGGTGTGATCCAACGCCACTTGCAGTGCACCACGGGAACCCAGCTGTACCCACCTCCCAGGGCAGGCTCAGAGCCGGGAGAACAGCTTGGCGGAGGAGGGGAAGGGAGTGCTGGAGGACATATGATGGGGTGGGGGGAGCCAGAGAGGCCGGGGACGGGTGGCCCATGGTAACAGCTGCTCAGTGCTCGGCTTGCACAGAAATGAGCCTCTTCCTGAAACAGGCCTGGTCTCTGCCATTTGGGACTCTCCACCAGCTGTTAGCAGTATGGGGCCTATGACCTACAATTTCTAGGGTGTCTTCAAGTCACCAGGGCCTGATGAAATACATCTTAGAATAGTCAAGGAGCTGACTGAGGAGAGAGCTGAGCCATTAGCGATTATCTTCTAAAATACATGGAAGACAGGACAGATTCTGAAGGACTGGAAAAGGGCCAATATCATGCCCATCTATAAACAGGGGTTTAAGGACAATCATAGAGTTGGAAGGGACCTCAGGAGGTATCTAGTCCAACCCCCTGCTCAAAGCAGGACCAACCCCAACTAAATCATCCCAGCCAGGGCTTTGTCAAGCCAGGCCTTAAAAACCTCTAAAAATGGAGATTCCGCCACCTCCCTAGGTAACCCATTCCAGTGCTTCACCACCTGCCTAGGGAAAAACTTTTTTTCCTAATGTCCAACCTAGACCTCCCCAACTGCAACTTGAGACCATTGCTCCTTGTTCTGTCATCTGCCACCACTGAGAACAGCCTAGCTCCATCCTCCCTGGAACCCCCTTTCAAGTAGTTGAAGGCTGCTATCAAATCCCCCCTCACTCTTCTCTTCTGCAGACTAAACAAGCCCAGTTCCCTCAGCCTCTCCTCATACGTCCTGTGCTCCAGCCCCCTCTTCATTTTTGCTGCCCTCCGCTGGACTCTCTCCAACTTGTCCACATCCTTTTTGTAGTGGGGGGCCCAAAACTGGACACAATACTCCAAATGTGGCCTCACCAATGCCAAATAGAGGGGAATGATAACTTCCCGCGATTTGCTGGCAATGCTCCTACTAATGCAGCCCAATATGCTATTAGCCTTCTTGGCAACCAGGGCACACTGCTGACTCATACCCAGCTTTTTATCCACTGTTACCCCCAGGTCCTTTTCTGCAGAACTGCTGCCTAGCTCGTCGGTCCCCAGTCTGTAGCTGTGCATGGGATTCTTCCTTCCTAAGTGGAGGACTCTGCACTTATCTTTGTTGAACCTCATTAGATTTCTTTTGGCCCAATCCTCCAGTTTGTTTAGGTCCTTCTGTATCCTATCCCTACCTTCCAGGGTATCTACCACTCCCCCCAGCTTAGTGTCATCTGCAAACTTGCTGAGGGTGCAATCTACCCCATCCTCCAGATCATTGATGAAGGTGTTGAACAAAACTGGCCCCAGGACTGACCCCCTGTAAATCCAGGGAATTACAGACCAGTCAGTTTAACTACAGTACCCTGAAAGCTAATGGAGCAAATAATTAAGCAACCAACGTGCAAACACCTCGAATATAATCAGGTGATAAGTAACAGTCAGCATGGATTGTCAAGGACAAATCATGTCAGACCAAGCTGCTAGCTGTCTTTGCCAGGGTAACCAGCCTTGTGGAGGGGAGGGAAGTGGTAGATGTGGTATATCTTGACTTTAGTAAGGCTGTTGACACTGTCTTGTAAATAAACAAACTAGGGAAATGAAACCTCGATGGAGCTACCATAAGGCGGGTGTATAACTGGCTGGAAAACTGGTCGCAGAGAGTAGTTATCAGTGGTTCAGTCAAGCTGGAAGGGCATATCCAGTGGGGTCCCCCAGGGATCGGTTCTGGGTCCGGTTCTCTTCAGTATCTCAATCAGGGATTTAGAAGTGGCACAGAGTGGACACTTACAAAGTTTGCAGACGATACCAAGCTGGGGGGGTTGCAAGTGCTTTGGAGGACAGGATTAAAATTCAAAAGGAGCTGGACAAACTGGAGAAATGAAGTAAATAGGATGAAATTCAATAAGGACAAATGGCGCGTGCTCCACTTAGGAAGGAACAATCAGTTGCACACACCCAGCAGGGGACATGCCGGCCTAGGCAGGAGTACTGCAGATCTGGGGGTCATAGTGGATCACAAGCTAAATAGGAATCCGCAGTGTCACACTTGCAAAAAAAGAAAACCTCATCCTGGGCTGTATTAGCAGGAGAGTTGTACGCAAAACACGAGAAATAATTCTTCCGCTCTCCTCCATGGTGATTATGCCTCAGCTGGAGTTCTGCGTCCAGTTTTGGGTGCCACGTTTCAGGAAAGATGTGGAGAAACTGGAGAAAGTCCAGAGAAGAGCAACAAAAATGATTGAAGGACGAGAAAACACGACCTAGGAGGAGAGACTGAAAAAAACTGGGTGTGTTTGGTCTGGAGAAGAGAAGACGGGCGGAGGTGGGGCCATGAGAACAGTTTTCAAGGACATAAGAAGTGGTTACAAGGAGGAGGGAGAAGAATTGTCTGCTTAACCTGTGAGGCTAGGACGAGAAGCAATGGGCTTAAATTGCAGCGAGGGCGGTTCAGGTTGGACATTAGGAAGAACTTGCTGTCAGGGCGGTTAAACATGGGAATAAGTTGCCTAGGGAGGGTGTGGCGTCTCCCTCACGGGAGATTTTAAGGAGCGGATTATAGACACATCCCTGTCAGGGATGGTCTAGAAATGCTTGGCCCTGCCACGAGTGCAGGGGACGGGACTAGACGACCTCGCGAGGTCCCTTCCAGCCCTACACTGCTCTGGGTCACCCAGCCAGTGCCGTGTTATAACCTGACACTGACACAGGCTCTCGGATCATCGGCCCGGCCCTTTGCCTGCCCATGGAGGAGGGGCTCGGAGACCAGCCCTGCCCCTGCCTAGAAGCCAGCATTCGCCCTGCCCCGGGGAGGCAGCACAAGGCAGGGTCCCAGCGTGCCCAGCCCCCCAAAGCAGGGGGGGCCTGGGAGCGATGCTGCAGCAGCCCCCACCCCAGCGCCTCTTTCCAGCAGGCAGGGTGGGGCAGAAGCAGGGGGGGGGATTGCCCCCCTGGACTTGGTCCCTGCAGACCCACCAGCAGCAGGAGCTCAGCCCTGCCCTCCAGGTCACCTGGGCACTTTGCTGCTCCACCACCGGGCAGGTTCGATCGCTGGGGGGATGGGGCTCGCCGGGGGCCGAGCCTGGCTCTGGCCGAGGGTCCCGTCCCTGAGAAGGGGCAGGGACAGCTCCAGGCCCTGGAGGGGCTGGCCCCACTCGGCTTCCCACAGCCCCAAACATGCCAGCTGCACGTGTAGCATGCAACAGAGAGGGGTAGGGCAGGCTTCAGGCAGGCTCCCCCACATCTGCTCGTGCCACTCACCCCTAACCTGTAGCCCCCCCCCCCCCCGCTAGCCCAGCCCTGGGCTCCCTGCATCTGCCAGCGGCCCTCAGTTCCAACCCACAGCGCCTGCCTCACCCAGCCCTGGGCTCCTGACACAAGGGTCTGTGGATGCCCCTCCATCCTGGCTTGCAGTTTCCCCACGCCTCAGCCTGGGTTTCCCTGTGTAGCAGCGGGCAGGCTGCCGTCGCTGTGAGCTGCACCCCACCACGGTGTCACCCCCCGCCCTGCGCTGCTCCCGGGATGTTAACAGCCTGACACACTGCAAAGACGTGCAGCGTGTGCGCCTCGGCCAGCTCCAGGCACTCCCCCGAGCAAGACGCAGCAGCAGCCCCCCAGGTGCTGGAGCGTGTGGGCCACGGACTCGCACTCCGCCCCTCTCACAGGCGTGGACCGCCTCGCAAGGGGCACACGGGCGGGCACCAGCAGGATTCGAACCCAGGGCCGCCCGGCCCCTGGAGCTCGGGCATTTGCCACTTTGGGCACAGAAGAGCCGGTTTGCAGTGCGGGCTCTGGGCACCAGAGGGAGACAGGGCCCCACACACGGCAGGGCGGGATGGCTGCTCCCGGACCATGCCGGGGTAACGCAGCACAGACGTGACGCTCCCTCCCGGAGGCTGGGGGGGGGCAGATTGGGGGGCTGCTCGGGGTCACATTCTGGGGCCCAGGGGTGAGAGGAGTACAGCTCTTCTGCCAGGCTCAGTGACAGCTGGAAGGGCCCCAGCCCGTCGGGAATACGCCCCACCCCTGAGACTGGCTCCCAAGTCGTGAGGGGGCAGCGGGAGGGGGCCCCAGTTGCGTGAGGTTCCCCTGCCAACCCCTGTGCCAGCAGGGAAAAGAACCAGGTCAAGAAAACCCTCCCCGGAAAACAGATCCAAGTTCAGCGCCAGGGTCAGGGGCCAGGGCTCCTCTGCTGACTGCCGGGGTCAGCCGGGGGCTGGGCCGGCAGAACGCGTCCCGCAGAGGCGCTCGGCCAGGTGCAGTTTGCTAAATCTGCCCGGCTCCTGCGAGGTGCGGCCGGAGGGAGGCAGGAATCCTCAGCCCAGCCAAGGAGGAGCTGCAGGGGTGTGTGCCTGAGTTCCCAGGAAAGCCCAGCGCCAGGGGGAGCCGGGAACCACCGGGGGCTCCGACCGTCCCAGTGAGAAAGCAGGTAAAGGAGGCCCACGAGCTGCCTCCTGAAATCTGGAGGGCTCTGCCCGGGAGGTGGGTTTCCAGACAGGACTGGGGGAGAGACGGTCCGAAGCCCGGATGGAACTGGAGGTGCTGTAAAGCTGGTGGGGAAGGGGGCAAAAGACAGAGGGATCCAGGGGTCAGGGCACTAGCCTGGGGGTGGGGGAGGCGGCTCGGTTCCTGGCTCTGCCACAGATACCCTGTGCGACCTCGGCCAAGACAATCAGTCTGCGTGCCTCAGTTTCCCCATGGGGATAATAGCCCTGCCCTGCCTCATGAGGGGGGCTGGATCCTGGACAGATCTGCTTAGACAGAGGGGGGGTTTGTTTCAAGCATTTCGCCCTGCCCGAGGCAGAGGGATTTGGGATAATTTGCTGAGGAACAGCACGGCAGGCAGGGCACCCGTCCAGGCCTGGGGCAGACGCAGCGACCGGCAGCTCACCGGCAGACGTGGAAGCCGCAGTTGACTGTCTCCAGGAGCCGTCGGTTCCGGTTCCAAAGCTGGTTCAATCGCAACAGGGGCCGGCTCGTACACCCAGCTGGATCTCCCCTCCAAAGTCCCTGTCCAGGGGGCGGGTCAGTCGGTGGGTTGAGGCCTGACCCCACCCTACGTGGCAGGACAGCTGCCCACAGAGCCTGCCCCGGCGCCAGTGGCTAGGACACAGTGCTGTGGGTCAGGACACCTGGGTTCTGTGCCTGGCTCTGCTTCTGACCGGCTGTGAGAGGTGCCTCAGTTTCCCCCTCTATACGATGACCGGCAGTGCCACATGTAGCCATACAGAGTGCTATTAACCTGCAGGGTGCCCCTCCCCAGAGCAGCTCGCCGGGGGGAGAGGCCAGGGGAGTTACTGAGGCCTGGTGCCTGCCTGGGGCTGATCCCCACGGAAGAGGGGCGCTCAGGGGATAAATGGCCGGCGCTGGGGGCTGAGGTTGTCTCTGGATTGCACTTCATTGCGCATGCAGATCCCCTAGCGCTTCTGGTGCCCAGCCTTCACTAACCGACCCACCCAACGGGCAGAGGGGCAGCTCTCTATCTGCTTTGCAGCTGGGGAAACTGAGGCAGGGAGGTGCAGGGACTTACCCACCAAGGAAGTCTGTCAGCCCAGACGCCAGCCCAGCGCTCTCATCGAAACAAAACCTGCTTTGCCGTATTCAGTATGTAATAGCCAGGGGAGACGGGTGGGGTGGGGTGACCATATTTCCCAAAGAGGAAATGGGACACCGGGGGGGCTAGCCCGAGCCCTCCCCCCTGCCTCGCTTGGGGCTGGCCTGAGCCTCTTGCCCATGCACTGCCCCCCACCCTCCCACGCATGGCTGGGGCTGGCTTTGCTGCTCACCTGCCCCGCCCAAGCCCAGCCTCCCCCAGCCCATACCCACTTTTGCCCTTCCCCTCCCCCCCCAAAAAAAAGTCAGGACAGCCAGGCCAGGGCTTAAAAAAGGGACTGTCCCGGCCAAAACGGGATGCGGGGTCACCCTAGCTGGCTGCCGTCTAGGCCTCAAAGCCGGCCCTGAGCCCCAGCTTTTGGATCTGCTGGGGCAATCCCTGAATTCCCAGCCCAGATCGCGCCTCTGCTGCCGATCCCTGGATAACCGGCTAATGCTGCAGCTTTGCGCTGGGCTGGGAGGCGGTGGGCCCCCTCCCAATGGCTGAAGATGCTCCCACGCCCATGGCGGGACCATGGGCCGAGGGTCAAAGCACTGCAGGGCCGGCTGGCTTCTCATCTGAAAAACTGGCCCGTAAGCAGCTTAGGAAACCTGTGACAAAGCCCTGCAGTGATGCTGCCAGCTGCCTGGCCCCTCTCACACGGGCCAGGGCAAACGTGCAGCCTGGGGCGATGGAGAATCGATGGGGCCGGAGGTGGGAATCTGCAGCTCCAGCTGTCACCCACACAGACAGGTGTAGCCGCAGCTGTGCCTGATACAGCTGGCTCACCGGCCGGGAGCCGCTAAACTGGGACATGTTCAAGGCCCGGGATAATGTGGATGGGGCCAGCCTCTGAAACTGCTTGCACGATGTCCACGCAAAGGGGAATTTTCACCAGTCACCAGCGGTTCTCTGCACGGGACGGCAGCGTCGCGCCTGTCAAAGGCGCTGGCTGGGGCTAGCACAGGGGGTGGACAAAGCACAGGCAGATGCTCCCGGGCAGCGTGAACTGAATTCTCAGTCTGAGAAACCCAGCTGCCCTCCGGTGAATCCCTGGGGCTGGCTGGGAGCCATCCAGCTCTGTGTGAGCCCCCGGGGAGACTCGGAGCTGGGCAGGACGTCCCCAGAAACTTCGCCTTCGTTCTTGAGCTCCCGGAGGTTTCGGGGGTGTCTGTGGTGGCTTGATCCTCTCCTGCCAGCGCTAACGGAGCGGCTCCCGCAGCGGGTTCGGGTAGACATGCAGCCTTTCTCTTGGAGCAGCCACGTCCGTTTTGGGGCTGAACTTTGAAATTCATGCAACTCCATGGCCTGGCTGTGGCCCCAGCCCCACACGCTGCTGCCCCCACGCCTGCAAATTGGGCTGGCAGGAGACATCTGGGTTTGCATTTCCAGTGCTGCCCAGACTGCCTTACAGCTCCTCCCCGTCCCACTGCATTCCCGGGCCTGACCCTTACCGCCTCCCCCGGGGCGAGTCCAGGCCAGAGGAGAACCCGGCCAGGAACGAAGAGCAGGTCCGGCTGTCGAAGGCAAACCCAGCAGCCATGGGCATGAGCAAAGCAGGGAGAGGAGAACTGACCTGGCTTCCCCAGGGCTGAGCCCTGCCTGCTGCCTCGTCCGCTCCTGGCCTGCAGCGGGCATCTTTACAACCTTCTCTTGCAGCAGAGATCTCTGGGGATGCTGACGGGGCAGCCCCCTTGCTGCCGGCTGGGGACGCTCTCCCAGCTTCCTTGGCCTCTGTTTTATAACCATCCTTCCCCACGGTCCTGGCATCCCAGCTGGGGCGAAGCACTGCACGCCTGGGCTGGGTCCTTCTCCCAGCCGGTGGAACGGGGCCCTGGGAACTGCTGGGGGGGCTCAGACCACTACTTATCTTAGCCCGGATGGTTTCCTCCCCTTGCCACGCCCCCCAGAGATCCTGGGGCTGCAGGGAGGTGGTAGGCCAACACCGTGCAAGTTCCTAGCCCACCGATGCGGGATAGCCTCAGCCCCTGCATGACAGCAGCCCGGCCTGGGGCTGGAAGAGCTGTTTGCACCTTCCCCACTGCTATGGGGCCGTGGAGGCTGGTGGAGAGGGGTTCTCTGTGCCCAGGAGCGTAGCTGAGGGTAAACGCAGGTGTGTGGAGTTGGGAACAAGGAGCGTAGGTCTGTTTTCCGGCTCCTTCTACCGTGCATTTACCCGACGGAATCTGGATCAGGCCGGAGCTGTTTCTTAGCCTCCTTTGGAGCCTGCTGCAGGACAGGGTGAGTTTCCTTGGATCCCAGGACCCCTCCTGTGGGCAGAGGCCTGAGCCGCGCGCTGACGTGGCAGGAAACCGAGTGCCGACCCCGCAGGAGCAGCCAGTAAAATCTCGGCCGGCGTGTGCAGAAGTGCCCTTGAATCCCCCGGGGCGCGGCCCTGCACAGAGCCAGTCCAGAGCTGTAATCACTGCGCTGGCAGGCGGCTGGCACAGGCGGCCCCCAAGGAAGCTGAGCCGCTTACAGAGGAACACAAAATCCGGTGGTTTCCTGCTATTAGCCCTTTCGCCCTGGGAAGAGCAGACCAGCCCTGAGAGGAGGCTGGCATGAAGCCATGCGGAGCCCGGCTTTGCGCTGCCAGAGGATCTGGGCCAGCCCCGCTGATGCCGGGCGTCCTGGGTGCAGTTTAACTCCAGGCCCCCTTGCTGCCCAGTTGCTGAGTCAGATTAAAAATCGGAAGTTGCCAGGGCCCCACGTGTCTGCTGCTGGCAAACATTTCGGCTCCCTTTCGCCTCCCCGCACGCGTCTAATTTTACAGCTGTTAGTCGGGTAACTGTTAATTGCAACCATTGTTCATTGTTCTTCTTTCAGCCTGGGTTTTTGTTGTGTACAAACGGGCTAAATTTAGCTTAATTGTCCCATCAAGTCAATTAATTGCTTCATCTGCGAGACACTTGCCTGGCCCTCCTGCCTATCACAGGGTTTAGTCCTCGGCCAGGACCAGTTGCTCCCTGGGGCTGGCTCCTCTTAGCCCCACTTTGCTGATGTCTCTGACCCTGCCCACTGCAATCTGAACCCAGGGATCTTCAGCTCCAGCCTCTGCCACGCCCGATATCAACCTGCTGCAGCCGTAGCAGACTCACGAGCGTGTGTGACTCAGCCTCTAGTGGGGGGTGTAGCCCACGCTGAACTCCGGGTGGCCGTGTCTCTCTGGCAGTCTCGGCCTGAAACACTCTACCCTCCTCATCCTGCTGGTGGGATCAGTTAGGCTCTGCTGACTCCCTGGACAGTAGGCGCTCTATCTCACTTGGCTACAGGAGAGGATCCAGGGTATGGGCTGAGCAGTGCTGAAGGAGGAGCCCTAGGAGCAGCCCAGGGTGGGAACTAGGTTCAAGGTGAACTGTTCTCTCCATCTTTTTTAATAAAGCCAGTGTCCCAGAGAGGGGGAGCCTGGCCAAGACATACTGCATGGAGTGCAGCTTAGGAAAGGGTGCCATAAACTGTCTGATTCCTCCCAGAATCACAGTTGCCAAGGCCTGGCATCCTGCGACCTCTCTTGCTTCTCGTGGGGGATGGTGCCTGCAGGCAGGGCGGAGTGGGAGTGAAATTGCTGGTGCTTGCGCCGTGCCTGCCCTGAGACTCAATAATCACCTGCAGCCCCTTTCCCCAGCCTGAAATTCACGCACGCCTGACGGCCGGGTGCCGATGGAGCTAAGGGGAGCAATAACTGGGGAGGCAGAGAGGGGTACGTGCGCGCCGTAAGGAGAGAGTCAGCCCGAGAAGGGTTGCTGCTCTGGGTTCATCTGAGAGAGACAGAGCCTCACGGCCAGCGTTCGAGGCCTCTCTCTCCAGTCTTAGCGCTGCTCTTTGGAACACACTGGCCTGCTCCGGGCGAGAGAACAGCCACTCCCTCCTGCCCATGAGCCGGCCGGGCTGCGCCGGGTCCCGAGGGCAGCACAGGTGGTATTTCTCCACCGCGCACATCTGATCTGAGTACGCGAGTGTGATCTGGGCAGGCACCGGTGTGACGCCCGAGGGACAGAGCGGGAAGGTGCCCTGACGGTAAAAGGGGTGGGGATTTCAGAGCTCTGTGTTCAAGTCCTGCCTCTGTCCCAGACTTGCTGTGGAGCCTTGGGCTAGTCACTGAGCCTCTCTGTGCCTCAGTTTCCCCCTCTGTACCATGGCTGGTAGATTCCCCTTGTCTGCTGTAACTGGGGCAGGGACTGTCTCTCACTGTCTGGGCAGTAGCCGGTGCAACAGGACCCTAAGCTCCGCTGGGGTCTCTGGGTGTGACTGTGATCTGTGTCATTAAAGCAAATGTGTTCCCCAGTGCCTGAAGGCCGTGTCCTCGCCCCACAGCTAGACCCCAGCAGAGTGGCTGGTGCACACCTTTGCGGAAGCGCTGAGCGAGGAGCTTAGGAGGAGATCAGCTCCTTCGCACCCCGCCTGCTTCCCAGGGCGCCAGCTCCCTACATTTAGGCCCCCGGTTTGAAGGCTGGAGTTATTATTACTCCTCTATTATTGTTTGGGTTCCAAGAGCACCTCGAGGCCTCCCCTGAAATCAGGGTCCTCACTTGTGAGCCTGTCCCTGAGAGGAGCCCCCCAACCCTTTCCCCTGGAGTCTCGGGTGCTCAGCGCCTCGGACAATGCTGACGCCCTCATCCCGCCTCCGTTACCTGGCATTTGTTTGTCCTCTTCAAATCTCCACCCTCACTGGGTCCCTCAATGTCTGGCTGCTCTGGGCTGGGGACAGAACTGGGCCGAGCCTGGGAACCTAGACACTGGGCTTTGGTTTGCACAGCTGGGAGGCAGATGGGGGGCTGTGACACGCACACTAGGGCGCCCCACCTTTACCCAAATCTGTAGGGCTCAAGGCATAACCCAGTTAAGGCTCCCCACCCTTTCCCAATCCACAGGGCTCTGGGGAAAGGCACCTACCCATGGGCAATTCACACTCCAGGGCTCTGGGTCACCCATTCCCAGGCTGTAGGGCTCCGGGTGTAAGCGGGTTAACTGAAGTACCCGCCCGTTCCCAATGCCTAGGGCTCCAGGGGTAATTCTCTGCGGCTTTGCAGGATCGTGTACCAGCGAAGGAGCCTTACACAGTAATATCCGTAACCTCTGTTTATTAACAGTCACCAGCACAGGACACACACGCTGAGCACACAACGCTCACCACTCCCGGGAAGGCAGACAAACGTCGCCTGCTGGCCAGTCAGGACTGGATCACTCCAGGTTCTGTGGCTGGCAGGTGGTGAGCTCTGGAAGCTGATCTCGGGCTGTGTCCTGGAGTTAGGTTCCAGAGAACTGCCTTTTGGACCCCAGTGTATAGTGTTAAAACTTGGGTCCTGCTTAACTTCACCTTAACCGATCGTTTAAACTAAAGTACCACAAACACCAATCCCAGCCCATTGTGAAACAGGTCCTTAACCAGTCATACCCCAGCACCTTCATCGATTTAAACAGTGCACACTTAGTTATGCAACCGACAGAAACCACCCAAGAACCAGAGAGAGACCAGGCAGCTAAACCATAGAGAAGTGCAGACAATAAAGCGGGGGCAGCTGTGGATAAGTGATTTCTTTCCAGGATGCCATCGAACAACGTTTTCTTTAAGCATCATTAAGATCTGCTTCTCTCTCTGGTGGTGGTGGGGACCATCAGGACCGGCACCTTCTTGTCAGCCCGATATTACACTGTCTGGCTGTAATTTCAGGGATGTGAAGATGTGACCACTTGCTTCTCAGCTTATGGCTGCTGCCTCTCCTGATGCTGCTTAGCCCAGGAAACAAGGCCTCAGACCTTACAGAGCCCTTGCCCTGCCCAGAGCTGAGTGCGAGAGAGGCTGGGAATCAGCTGGGCGCAGGAGTCAGACCAAACTCTCAGGGAACGTTTCCTAATGGTGCGACTGGGAGAGTTCTGGCCATATTCTGATCGTCTAGTCTGACCTCCTAGATAGCTCCGGCCACAGGCCCTGCCCCAGGGACTCCTGCTTCCACCCAGAGCCCCTGGCACAGCTAGAGTGTAACTTTTAGCAAGAGATGCTCCGTCTTGATGTGACGACTCCACGTGATGGAGACTCTGCCACACCCCAGGTCAGCTCCGTTAGGCAGCGGAATTGCCTCCTCTGGGGAGTGAGGAGAAGCCCCGTTTAAAACTGGACTGGACACAGGCCTGGGGAACAGAAGTTTTGCCGATGCAGGGCTGTCCCCCCAGGGACGGGACCTCGGAGAATCATAGAAACGTCGGGCTGGCAGGGACCCCCAGAGGTCAGCCAGTCCAGTGTCTCCACTGAGGCAGGACCCAGCAACCATAGACCATCCCTGACAGTGGCTTGTCCGACCTAGTCTTAAAAAACCTCCAAATCTGGCCCTCTGGCAGCAGCTGAAAGGTGGGTGATCAGCGTCAGCCGGCTGCAAACGACGGCCGTACCGCTGTCCGCTGATGCCCGGGGGTCGTTGCAAATGGAACCTGATTGCACGTGGAGTGGGAGCTGCTCTGGGAACCCATTCATTAAATGTGTGTTTAATCACATGCTGAGAGCTCAGCGAGGAGGCTGGCTTAAGTGATAGGCTGTTAATGAAACATGTTAATTACCAGAAACCAATTCCTCTGCATGTAATGTGAGCGCGGCACAATCATTCGGTCCAAGATGAGCTGCAGAAAGTTGTCGGTTTAATTTAATTTATTTCAATTTAATTTTAATTTCAGTTTAATCTATTCTCCATTTGCTCCTTTGGCTGGGGTCTGAGGTTGTTGAATTGTTGTTACTCTGTCTTAGCGTGGCTTCCTGTATAATGGAAGAGGAGGGCGTGTGCTAAGGGGGTGCGTGGCTGGGGTAAGTCTCCCTCATTTGGTGCTGCTGTGGGAACCACCCCCCTCCGGCTGTGATGCTGTCAGCTCTCACAGGCTGGTCAGGATGGGTTAAGTCCTTGGATAAGAGCTCTGGAGGAGCAGTCAGTGCCGCAGGAAGTGGAGCCGGGAGCCAGTAGATGGTGCACGTTCTCTGGAATATGCATGTGCTGACGCCCCGAAGGCTGCCGTCTTTCTGGCCCTGGCCAAGAGTCGGTGTGTCAACCCCATGTCCTGGCTCAAGCCAAACACTGGGAATCCAGCATCTCTACAATCCCCCCCTTTCAGTTTCAGTTAGATTCAAGGATTCTCCTTGCTGCCTGTCCTGAGGGCTGGTCAGCGTTTCTGTGCAGCTATTAAACAGCTGCCACGCTCAGCCCCAGAGGTGGCTGCATTTCAGAGACCGACGCAGTGGTGAGGGACCCATATTAATCATAGAATCATAGATGATTAGGGTCAGAAGGGACTCAGGAGGTACCTAGTCCAACCCCTGCTCACAGCAGGGCCAACCCCAACTAAACCATCCCAGCCAGGGCTTGGTCAAGCCACACTTTGATGTATAATAACATTAATTAATGTGTAATAACATTATTGCAGTAGTGTCCAGGGCTCTCCGGCAGGATCGGGGCCCTACTGTGCCAGGCACTGTCCAGCCACCTAGGACGACCCAGACCTGCCATCGACAGTGCTAGCGAAATGCCGGCTGTTCTTCCGCTGAGCACACGTTCTTTTAGCCTGATGTTCTGTTGCAGGGGCTTGGGGTGGGTGTCTTTGGAGGCCCCCGACCTCGCCCCGGCTGGGGACAAGTGCTTCATGGCGAAGCAGCTGGTGGAGCAAGCCAAAAAGTGCCTGGAGCAAGAAACGCCACCTGCCCCGCCTGAGCTCGGAGGGGAACACAGTGCTTGCAGGGGTTCTGGCTACATCTGCTCCCCGCCTGACCCTGCCCTGCGCAGGGATCCATAGCCCGAACAGCTGTAAATAACCAATCCATTTTCGACCCCGCTCTTATCTGGCCTTAGTCATAGCAAGAGGCAGTAAAGTCTGTGCAGCCGTGCCGGGGAATCCATCACCTTCAGGCCCTGGGACAGCCTGGAGAGCGAGCACTGAGTTACGAGCATCTCTGACCCAGGCCCATCTCTGCCGCAGATCTCTGCTCTTGTCCCTGTATTGATCTGGCCTTTCCTTGGCTTCTCTCTCTGCCTCCCATCCCGGCTGTCGGCTGGCTCTCCCCAGCTCCCCGCCCCTTTGCATTGTGCCCCTCCAAAGGCGGGCACGGGAGCTTGGCGTGGAGCGAGCCGCCAACTCTCTCTGTCCATCTCCAGGGGCAGCTCTTGCCTCGTTTGGCTATCCGCACAGAGGGGCCGAGGACGGGTGGGGTCACGGACTCGCCTCTCCTCACGCGGATTCCCTCTCTGTGCCCCCCAGGGTAAGGAGAAAGTGAGGCCAGTGGGGAAACTTTGCTCTGCCTCTTCTCCCTGGGTTGTGGGCAGACAGTTCATTCTCCAGCCTGTCACCTCTTCCCAGATCCCCAGAAACTCACCTTCATGCCTGGCCTGCGGGAATGGCCCATAGGCTGGAGCTCTGTTGCACCCCTCTGAGCTCTGCCCCCCAGAGAGCAGCAGCAGTGCTGGGGGAGACGGTCTGGGGGGGTCAGCGGCAGGGGCAGGAATCTGCCCACGATGGAAGGCGAGTCGCGCCTGCTCACCTCTGCTTAGGAGGCAGCATCTTGGGGCCAGGAGGCTGCTATCGATTCTTCATCAGCGCGGCTCCCGCTTAATACAAATCGCCGCCTGCCAAAGGTTATGTTACTTGTCAGAGAAGCAACGCGGCCGACCAGGGCGGGAAGCCGGAGCTGTCGGTTGCGAGTGGAAATATAGATCTGAACGCCCGCCGGGCCGGCTCAGTGCGTGGGGGGAGCTCTGGGCTGCCGGAGGCACTGGTCTGAGTGATGGGTGATGCGGCCCAGGCCGGGAGGCATGCGAGGAACTGGGGACTGTTCGGGTCCGAAAGGGCCATGGTTTTGGAGCTGGGGGACCTGGGATCCAGTCCCAGCCCCCACCTGTGTGACCGTAGTGTGCTCACTGCCTCTCGCTAAGGCCGAAGCCAGCTCTCCGTTTCCAGGCCTCTCCCGCCAGCTTCCCCAGAGAGAAGCTCATCTTCCTGAAACCTCAGCCGCGGCATCTCAGCTGGGGCGGAGGAGTTCTGCAAATGGAGCTGTATTTCCCACGAGGGAGCCTCTCGCATGCTGCGGCGGGGTGTCCTATGGCAGGGAGCTGCCCCCCACATGCCCAGAGGGCCCCCTCCCCAAGGAAATCCTCCTGCACAGGGCAGAGGTGGGGGGACCTTGCAGGATCTCTCTTCCCGCCAGGCCTTTCTCAGGCTGGCACTTTGCACGGGACGGAGACCAGCAGCTGCAGCTCTTCAGCAGGTGCTCGTCGCCTGCCTGCCTGTCTCCAGCTGGGAGGGGTCCCTGGTGACCCCCCCCTTTCTTACTGGGGGGAGCTGGGCTGTTCTGACACATGGCCCCAGGACCCTGCTTTGCTTTTGGAGACGGGCTCCTCACGACCTGCGCCTAGGCTGACAGCTGCTCGTCTGACAGCAGCCAGGCCAGGGCCCCGCGGGGCCAGGTGCTGCAGACGTGGAGGGAGAGCTGGTCCCTGCCCCACAGAGCATCCACACCACAGCGATCTCCAAATCGCGGCCTGCCCTAGGCAGGGATTACCGAGGGTCTCCGGCGCCCGGCGGCCACGCCTACGTTTGCGCCCCCCTCCCCAGGTCTCACTCGCCCCCCCCCCCCCTACACAGGGCAGCAGGGGTCCCAGCGCCACCCCCAGCTGCCCCGGGAGGCGGGGTCTGTACCTGCAGGGAGGGGAGCGTGAGGCTTGGGGGGGCGCAAATGCAGGCTTGACTCCGCTGCCTCTCCCCCCCACACACTTGCTCGCCGCACGGCACCAGCCTCTCCCGCTCCAGCCCCACAGCCCAGCGCCTGCTCAGACGGGGTGGCCTCAGCACCTGGGGGCCTGCCCCCCCACATGCCCCCTCAGTACGCCACTGGCCCTAGGCCACCCGCCGGGGCAGCTGCCTCCACGGCTGCCGTTAGCTAAGTGTATGGAGGAGAGGTCCATCAACGGCTGTTAGCCACGATGGGCGGGGACGCAGCCCCACGCTCCGGGGGTCCCTAAACCTCCGGCTGCCAGACGCTGGGACTGGGCGAGAGAGGACAGATCACGCGATAATGTCCTGCTCTGCTCATTGCCTCTGAAGCACCTGGTGCTGGCCCCTGTCGGCAGACAGGACACTGGGCTAGATGGACCATTGGTCTGACCCACTGTGGCTGTTCTTATGCCACCAACAGCGCACAATGGTGGGGGGTTAACAGGGACAGTCCAGCCACATCCTGAGATCCTTCTCTAGTGCAGGCCGGGCCAGGGAGCCACAGAAGGAACAGAGAGAAGAAGTGACTTGCCAAAGATCGCACAGTAGCTCAGTGGCAGAGCATTGTGGACGAAGTAGCCGGAGTCTGCACCTGTCCAGACAACCTTAACTTTGCTTCCTTTATATCAGGTGAAATTCACCTCTTTGCAGGGAACTGAGGCCCCAGTTAAGACTTAGTTGGGGGCCCAGGCCTGGGTCCCGTAGGTGTGAAGTTCAGAGGAACGTATTGCGAGGAGAGTGTCAGAACCCAGGTCACTGGGGCGACTTCCACTCACACCATAAGCATGTAGCCTTATAGGGGAACCCACGCTACATTTGCTTCCGTGTGAAACCTCCGTGCAAGCCTGCACCCAAAGATCACATCTTCCCTCTGATTCCTAAAAACAGCATCTTGCGGCTCAATCAACATATCACGCTAGCAGCAAGCATATGGAGCCGGGGCGCCGGGAGACTAAATTAGTTTGGAAACCTTTTAGTTCTGCTTAAACAACATATTTTCTCGCCTGTCAATGCAGTGGTATTTACGAAGGCAGCCAGGGGTGCAGGGTGCGAGGGGCGGGCTCCGGTGGTGGCAGGGGTGAGATGGCTGGATGCCCTTCGCTGTTTGACTCCAGGATGTCATGCTCCGGGGAGGGTTTTACTGGGAGAAGAATTGTTCCCTGGAGAAAGGCCAAACAAGACGCAATGGCTGAAAGCTGAAGCAAGACGAATTCCAGCGAGAAATAAGGCACAAGTCTTCAGCAGCGGAGCGGTGGAGTCGCCATCTCTGGAGGGCTCCAGATGCCTTTCTGGAAAATGGGCGTTAGCAACCGGGTTGGGTCTCTGGCCTCCTGGGTCAGCGCCCGAGTCCCACCGACGCAGGTCCAACCCCTGTCTTTCTGCAGTGTGGATGCAGCTCAAGCCGCCGACCTGAGTCAGAAGGTCCTGTGCAGGGCAGTGCGGACGTGCTAGCAGGGCTGGGAGGCGGGGTCCAGCCGTTATAAACCCAGGTTTGCAATGGGTCCCACGCAGCCAGGTTCACAATGCAGTGTGGACACATGCGTGGGTCCCACGCAGCCAGGTTTGCAACGCAGAGTGCACATATCCACTGAGGTCCAGGGAGCTGTGCCAGCCGATTCTCACTGAGGGTCTGGGTTTTCTTAGTTACTAGATAACATTTGTGCTCATTTAGAAAGGAGCCCCCGTAGTGCAGTGCAGGTTAGTTATAGCACACGGGAAATAGACCCTTTGGTGAGGAAATAGGGTCTTGCAATCTCCTAGTGCATCAGGCTCAACAAACGTCATGCGGCTGACAATTTGGATCCTTTCTCTTTGCCTTCTGGCTTTTGATCCTTTGGGGCACATGGAGATGGGGGAAGGCGGTGTCATGTTTTCATGCTGCTTTCTGCAGCCGGGAGGGCTATAAACCTACTTTTTAAACAAAATGGAAGCTGAGATTTTCTTCTGTTCACCTGACTCCTTGAGCTGCGGCTTTATGGGCCACACCGATGAGCGCAAGAGTTGGCAGCGCTGCAGCATCTTCACGTGGATAAGGCCAGCCCAAAGGTTAGGCGTTACTTAAAAAGATAAGAACAGCCAAACTGGGTCAGACCAACGGTGCATCTAGCCCAGTGTCCTGTCTTATGACCCTGACCAGTGCCAGGTGCTTCAGAGGAACGAACAGAACAGGGCAATTATTCAGTGAATCATCCCCTGTCGTCCAGTCCCAGCTTCAGTCAGAGGTTTAGGGACGTCTGAAGCATGGGGTTGCATTCTTGACTGTCTTAGCTAATAAACATTGATGAAACTATCCTCCATGAATGTATCTAACTCTTTTTTGAACCCAGTTATGCTTTTGGCCTTCACAACATCCCCTGGCAATGGGTTCCACAGATTGACTCTACGCTGTGTGAAGAAATACTGCCTGTTGTTTGTTTTAAACCTGCTGCCTTTTAATTAATTAACCAGGGTGATCCCCAGTTCCTGTGTTATGTGAAGGGGTAAATAACACTTCCCTAGTCACTTTCACCAGTCATGATTTTATAGACCTCTGTCATATCCCCCCGTAGTCATCTCTTGTCTAAGATGAACAGTCCCTGTCTTTTTAATCTCTCCTCACATGGAAGCTGTTCCAGACCCCCAGGCATTCTTGTTGCTGTTCTCTGAACCTTTTCCAGTTCTAATGTATCCTTTTTGAGATTGGGCAACCAGAACTGAACCCAGTATCCAAGAAGTTGGTACACCATGGATTTACATAGCAGCATTATGATATTTTCTGTCCTATTGTCTATCCCTTTCTTAATAGTTTGAAACATTCGGTTAGCTTTTTTGACCACCGCTGCACATTGAGTGGATGTTTTCAGAGAACTATCCACAGTGACTCCAAAATCTCTTTCTTGAGTGGAGACGGCTAATTTAGACACTCTCATTTCATATGTATAGCTGGGGTTATTTTTTCCAGTGTGTATTATTTTGCGCTTATCAACACTGAATTTCATCTGCCATTTTGTTGCCCAGTCACCCAGTTTTGTGGGATCCCTTTGTAACTCTTCACAGTCCACTTTGGACTTCACTATCGAGTAATTTTGTATCATCTGCAAATTTTGCCACCTCCCTGCTCACACCCTTTTTCCAGATCATTTATGGATATGTTGAACAGCATTGGTCTGAGTACAGATACTCGGGGAAGCCTGCCATTTACCTCTCTCCATTGTGAAAACCGACCACTTATTCCTACGCTTTGTTTCCTGTCTTTTAACCAGCTACTGATCCAGGAGAGGACCTTCCCTCTTATCCCATGACTGCTTACTTGGCTTAAGAGCCTTTGGTGAGGGACCTTGTCAAAGGCTTTCTGAAACTATATCCACTGGATCACTCTTGTCCACATGCTTGTTGACGCCCCGCTCAAAGAATTCTAGTAGATTGGTGAGGCGTGATTTCCCTTTACCAAAGCTGTGTTGCCTCGTCCCCAAAGTATCATGTTCATCTACGTGTCTGACAATTTGCCTGGCACTGAAGTTAGACTTACCGGCCTGTAATTGTCAGGATCACCTCTGGAGCCAATTGTAAAAATCAGCCTTACAATGGCTATCCTCCAGTCATGGGGCGCAGAGCCTGATTCACGTGCTAGGTTGCACAAGACAGTTAGTAGTTCTGCCGTTTCATATTTGAGTTCCCTCAGAGTCCTTGGGTGAACCCCGTCTGGTCCTGGTGACTTTTGCTGTTTAATTTATCACTTTGCCCCAGACCGAGGTGTCAATAGAGAGCTGGTCTGGGACAGTTCCCCAGAATGGTCACCTAAAAGGAATGGCTCAAGTGTGGGAATGTCCCGCGCATTCTCTGCAGGGAAGCGAAATGAATTGTCTTCCTTGAGTGCTCCTTCAGCACCTTGGTCGTGCTCCGGCTCCACTGGTTGCTTGGCAGGCTTCCTGCTTCTGATGCACTTAAACGTTTTTTGCTGTTGGGTTTGTTGGTTTTGTTTTTTGCTAGTTGCTCTTCAAATTCATCTTTGGCCTGCTTAATTATAATTTTACACTTGATTTGCTAGAGTTTATGCTCCTTTCTATTTTCCTCAGGAGGATTTGACTTCCAATTTTTAAAGGATGCCTTTTTGTCTCTTTTACTCTGCTGTTTAGCTGTGCTGGCATTTTTTGATCCTCTTAGTGTTTTGTTTTTTTGGGGGTGGGGGTGGCGGGGGGGATATACGTTTAGTTTGATCCTCTAGTATGGTGTTCTGACATAGTTTCCATGCAGCTTGCAGTCATTTCACCCTTGTGACTGTTCCTTTCATTGCCGTTTACCCAGCTTCCTCATTTTGTGTAGTTCCCCTTTTGGAAGTGAAACGCTGCCGGGGTGCGCTTCTTTGGCATTCAGTGTAATGACATTACAGTCGCTGTTACCGAGTGATTCAGCCCCCTTCGCTGTTACTCCCTGCACGAGACATCAGTCCTCTCACCCGCCTGCACGCACAGAGCGAGGCTGTCATTTTCAGAGGTGGCAGTCAGGGATTTTTTTGGGGGGTGCCTAAATGAAGTCTACTTGGAGGGGCCTTGTTTGTCAGATTCTGGTTGCTCAGCACCTCCAGGAATCCAGGCCCCCTTAAACTGTCTCCTGCTGGGCCCCCCAAAACGAAGGCAGCTGAAACGGCCAGTGGCTGCCGGCGATGGTGGAATCCTGCTTTCTGCACAGTGTGCGGGGCTTCCCAAGTGCTCCAATGGGTCTGAGTCCTGCAGGCGGCCCTCAGTGCAGACATGGGGCACGACTGGAGTCGGGTGCAGGTTCGGGGCCAGGGGGCACAGAGCGCTGATGCTGGCAGCTTCAGCGGGAGAGCAGGAAGGCGAGACTGTGATTGGACTGACGTGCTTCCAGACTTCATCTGATGAGTCCCGGGGAAGAGAAACACCTGCCATTCGCCCTTGGGGATGCCTGCGCCCCAGCTTCCCAGCAGTGCATAACATTCGCTTCTATTGGTCCGAGGTCCTGCACCTTGACAGGGTCTCTGGTCCCACAGACGAGGCAAAAATATGAGCCGTTTCACTGCCCGGCCACACCCCAACCCCTCCAGATCCGCCTGCCCGTGCAGGAGCGGCCCGTAGAGCGACAGGCAAAGCTTCAAGGGTGCAGGGTCGGGTTTGGAGAACGGCCCAGAACTCTGGATGTTGGTGCCAGAACCCCTTGGGCCCCCACTGGAACTGGGATGCCCCTGGAAAGTGGTTTCCTGCTGCATTGTGGCACGGCCTACCTGGGAGTGCGCCGAGGCAGCATGTGAATGGATATCCTCTTAGCTGGGGGCAGAGAGTCGAGCAGGAGTGTGCATGATTCTAAGTGGACCCGCTCCCCACCGAGACGTGGTCCTTCTCCCCTGCTGAGGCCTGACTGCACTGGCAGCTCCCGAGCCCAGCGCGGCACCGGGCCCAGCTTAGCCGTGGGACAGACCAGTGAACGGCTGGCTCCTGAAAGCTGCCAGGGCACCATGTGTTGGGCCTGCACTCGCGGCGAACCTTCCCTCCCTGCTTCCTGCCTCCTTAATGTCACACGCTCTGGGGCACCCTGGGCCCAGTTCTGCCCGTAGGCTGGTGCACGGCAGGACGGGTGCAAGCAACGCTGCGGGGCCCGGAGTCCAGCGTGGTCCATCAGGCGGGAGCGGGTGGCGTGGGGACCAAGCACCCGGCTTTTCCCTGAGAACAAATGAGGTCTCCCTAAATTAGCCGAGCGCCCCCCCGGGGGCGAAGGCACGGAGCCCCGCTGCGCGGGAGAGCTATCCATCAGCCCTACCGCTGCCTGCCTCAGCGGGTGTTCACAGGGCTGTTTACCGCGCTGATCTCTCAGGGGCTCCATAGATCACCCCACGTGGCCTTGTTAACACGGCTCAGCAGAAAGATTTGGGCAAACTTCCCTGAGCGACAAAGAGGTTTTCATTTGCCGCGGCAGAGAACATTGCAAATAAAACATTTAACAGAGCGAAGGCAGCGAATGAAATGAAACAAAGACAAGAGGCAGCGGAGCAAACGGAGCCGCTCTCTGCGCTGCCGGCCACAGGGCATGCCGCGGCCTCACCCCGCCGCTGTCAGTACAAAGCGGCTTTCGCCGCCCCGGGCCCATGGCCCTGCGGAAGGCTGTCAGCAGAGTGGCCATGAGATGAGGGCTGCACTGTGCCGGGCACAACACAGGCCCGCCGCCTGAAGAGCTGAACGGGGCATCCCCATGCTGCAGCCGGGACCTGGCCCAAAGAGATTCGCGGGACCTCTACACAGCCCGCTGCAGCGGATCGGCGCCTGGGGCCGGCGGGGCTCGGCTGGCGCACCAGAGAGAGCTGAAGCCCTTTCCCAGGCTTCCGAGCCCAATCCGTACGGTCCATGCGCTGGCCCACGCCCCACCCGGGTCGGGCAACTGTGTAGACAGACCCCCAGGGACCTGCCCAGGGTCAGGCCGGGAGTTGGGGGCACGGCAGGGCAAGAAGCCAGATCGCCTGGGTCCCAGCCAGTGCCTCCCACACAGGGGCCCTTCCTCTCCAGCACGTTCGACGGGGACGCCAGGGGAGGGCTGGACCTTGCATTATATCACAACAATTCTCGCACACACGCCCCACCCCCAGGGCAATTTCCGCCCTCCCAGGAGCAACTGCCCCCTGTCCCAGCAATTCTTGCCCCCGTGGCGTTTCACTGGCCTTTCTCCAGCCGCCGGGGAAGATTCTCCCTCTTGGCTCTCCGGCCAGCTCTGCTCTGCACAGACCCGCTGGCCCCCAGCCCCGACTGCCCTCGCTCCGCTTTGCCCGCAGAGCCCCCAGTGTGGACACGGCGCGGGCAGCCCCATCGGCATCGCTTCTGTCGGCCTCGCTCCCGTTGCTGGGGAGATGGTGTTACTATGGCGACCGAGACACGCCGTCTGTCCCCAAAGCCTCTGTAGGGTAGCCAAGGCCTTAGCCGGGCCCCATCACCATGGCATCTGGGCGGCTCCATCGTTGTCAGGGACCATTAGTCCCAGGAGGAGCAGGCGGGGGGCCCTGGTGCTGATCCAACCTTGGGGCAAAGGGACGGCAAAGGGGGGGCCTGGAGACCAGTCAGCAGTGCAGGGGAGGCGCTGGGGGGGGCGGTCCGGGCTGCCATGGAGTCACCCTAGCCCCCAGCAGTGGGGACGGCTGGGAAGGGGCCCCTGCCAGGCCCCAGGACGGCACAGGGGGCCAGCTGGCGCCAGCCGGAGGAGGGTTTGGTCCTGAGGGAGTCTCTGCGGCCGACTGAGGGAGGGTGGAACGGGCCAGTCCTGGGCCCATCCCCAAGTGCCTGTGCGCCTGGCCGGGCCGCGTCCAGTCCTGCCCCGCCCCAGCTCTGCCGGTGCCCTCGTGTCTTCCCCGCAGCCCCTTCCATTCCTCTCCTGGCTCGCACCTGAGCACAGAGGTGTGCACAAGGAGGGGTTAAGCAGGGCACCCTCCCACCCCCAATAATCGGCGGGGGCACAGAACTCCCCCAGCCCTGGGGCCGCAGCAGGGAAAGTGAGCTTCTCTGGCCCTGGGGCCATAGAGGAGGGCAAGCTTCTCTGGTGCTGGGGCCGGCTGGGGCACAGAACGTGGCCCCTCCAAAACCCCGTCCGATTTGTATTCCTGCCCACGCCCCTGCCTGAGCAGGGCCTGACCCTCAAGCCCCAAACGTCTGCAGTGCGGGGCCCATGACATGGACAAAACGATCTGCTGAGGCGGCTGGATTCACTGCACTTGTGATCTTGCTGCCGGGAAACTGGAGCTGAGCCCAGCCCCTGAGAGCCTGGGGGAAGGGGGTGGGGCATTCCTGCCCTGCCCGCCCACCTTGGCCTGCTCCTCTTTCCAGCCGGTGCTGAGGCGGTTACAGCAGCGCCTGGCTGAGCCATTGCTCGGGGTATGCTCTGTGGAGCGGGGGGCGTGCATGCACTGGGCGGGGTGCACGTTTAGCCAGCCTCCTCTGGGCTAATTCACGGAGCGAAGCAGAGCTCGGTGTCTGGGGCATGGAGCGAAATCCAACCAGCTAAGCCCTAGTGGATTGAGCCTCATCGATCCAGCAAGCTCGGCCAGCCTGGTGGATGGGCCACATGCCCACAGCACTGGCATTGCTTCGGCCCACCCCTCGCCCCCTGTTCCTCTCCCGTCTCCTCCTTTTCCTCCCTTCCTGCTGCTATTCAAGCAGAGAGGGCTGGGGAAAGCCAGGTTATAGGGGTAGGGGGGGAGGCAGGGGTCTAGAAAGGGGGTGCACAGGCTGGAAAGCCAGAGTTGCCCAAGGGCATGTGTCTCTCTCACCCTCCAGCATGGCCAGAGAGGGTATAAAAGCCCCCGCTGCAGGGACACCCCGACGGCCCGTGGCAGGGAGCAGCGAGCGCTGGGGTCCGCTGCCAGCGCTCCCTGTGTGCGGTGCAGCACCATGGCGCAGGTCCCTGCGTGGGATGGATCGGGGTCACCCACAGGAGGCCCAGGGGAAGCTGATGCACGGGGGGGGGTGGGGGGTGCACTGCTGTCCTGGGAGCTCACAGCGCAGTGCACCATCTCCGTGGGGGATGCTGGATGCTCCCTCTGACTCCAGTTCCCAGCCTGCGCTCCCGAGGGGGGCCGCCAGGGATCCCCGTGGCCCGTCCGGGGTCCCAGCAGAGCCGCTGCGCAGTGCCCTGTAATTGGTGTAAGATCTAGGGAATAATAGCAAGCGGCGCCTGGAGCAGGCAGGGTTTTACCTGAGTCAATATTATAAAGTCAGCTGGAGGGTTTTTAAACCTATTTAATCCGAAAATCCCCTGCAGATGCCGTGCTGCTTTCAGGCCTTTCTCAGCACATAAGCAAATCGATTCGCTATGCCACACGCCCGCCAGGCTGAGCAAAATCCCTCCCCTCCTGTCTCGCTCCCGGGGTGGCACCTGGCCAACACCTTCGGTCAGAGCAGTGGGAGTGTTGGGAGAGTTGTGTGGAGTTGTGCGGGTGGCGGATGAGAGCTGTGAGCTGCGGTGAGGGGCTGCGTGTTTGGGGTTGGTGTGCGTGCTCTTTGCGTTGTGTGGGTGGTTGTGTTGGTCTGGGGTGGGTGCTGGGAGGGTTGTGTTGATTTGTGCGGCTGGCAGTTGCACACACGGGTGTGGCATTGCGATCTCTCTCCGGCACCCGCTGTAGCTGTTCCGTGCAGACCAGCGGTGCAGTACGGGTGGCGATGGACGCAGAGGTCTAGGAGGCTCGGCGGGGCAGACACAGGCCTCACTCCAGCTATGCCGCGCAGGGGGCCAAGACCCCCAAATTGGCCAGTGAGAGCCCGTGAATGCCGGGGGCTGGGGCAGCCGGGGGCTGCTCTGACCCCAGCCAGCGCTCGGCCACGCCTGTAGCTGTTCCCGTCGCTTCACACTGACTCAACAGACGTTCTGGGCTGCAGGGTCAGACCCAGCCGGGCGCCAGCCCTGGAGTCCTATCGCCTAGCTGTGCCCGGGAGGAAGCCCTGAGAAACCAGCTGGGGCGGGGACCCCAGGGGGAGTCAGCTGGACGGGACTGTGTGGGGCTGGCCCAACCTAGCTGTTCCTCGGGCATGTCCTGTGTGGCTTCTTGTGAGCCCCGCTCAGCCAGCGCAGTGTGGCCAGGCCAGGCCCGGGCTACAGAGGGGCCCTGGTCACATCAGCCACCTCCTGTAATGTCGCTGGAAACGCTGCCTGCAGATCCATGCCAGCTTTACAAGTGGGCCCTGGCCTGGGGGCCCGGCAGCGCCGCGTGGGGCACCTGTGGGTGCATCTGGGAAGCTCTGTGGGGCACTCACCCCTGCAGCAGGGACCCCCCAGGCCTCAGCTCTCTCTGTGGGGCACACGGGGGGAGCTGTTCCATGCCGTGCCAAATGCACGCAGGGAGCGGAAATGCACTCGGCTCGCCGGCAAGCGCTCCCGGTCGCTGTGCTCGCTGCCCACCACCGGCGGCAGGAGGGGATGGAGATCTCCGGGGCCTGGCAGGCCGTACAGCTGCGTAACGGCACGGCCGGTCCCAGCCCAGCACTGCTCTCCGCTGGCGACCGGCTCTCCCTCCCCCGCGGGCGCCGTGATCCAGGACCACAGCCTGCGGCAGCCCTGCTTGAGCGTCGGCGGCAGGTCGGGAGTCAAACGCTGCGGCTGGGTAATTTGATGGCCATTAATAACAGCTGTGGCTGTGCGAAGGCAGATAACGATCCCGCTTTAATCACAGCTCCTGCGTGGAGGGCAGGGCGCGCTGACTGCCTGGCGAGGTCACCGGTTTAATGGATGAAGCTCTCGCTCTCTCCGAGCAGTTTTTAAGGGAGGGCGGGACGTGGGGCTGGATGGCCCACAATACCCGTCCGCCAGGCAGGCAGAGTGCTAGCAGGGCTGAGCCGGTGCCGAGGCAGGGGAAAGGCTGGGCTGGCCGGCCCAGGGCTCTGACCCTGGCTAGCAGGGCCCACCATGAGATCCCAGCCTAGAGGACGCGGTGACGGGCTGTACCACGGGAAGCGGATTCCAGACAAGACATGCCATGGCTGGAGGTTTGGGGTCCGCGCAGAGCCCGGCGTGACGGTCAGGGTCTGTGCAGCCCTGGCGCGATCTCAGTCAGGGTCTGCGCAGCTCCCGGCGTGGCGGGGCCCTGATCTCGGTCAGGGTCTGTGCAGCACCTGGCACAATGGGGGGCCCTGATCTCGGCTGGTCCCTAATACAAATTGACTGGCCTGGAGCCTGGCTGTTTGGTGTGCTTTGGCCGATCAGAAACCCGACTAACTTTTAAAATGCAATCTCCCCCAAGGGTAGGTATGTTGCTGAGCAAAGCGTCTGGGGATGGAACCTCCCTGGACTTCTGCCCCCTGCCGTCAGCGGCTGCCTGTGCTTCTCCTTTGGTGCAATTGTCCCCAGCAGATGGACAGTGACCTGCCCCCACCCCAGGCAGCCCCCGGCTCCCGCAGAGTCAAGGATCGCCTCCTTGGGCGCACGCTGGAGTGCAGCCGGGACAGCCGAGCCGGCGTTGGCATTGGCCGTTCGGAAGGATCCTGCAGGTTCAGCCCACGCCTCGCCCCCCATTAGCTGGCCTGTGATGTGCCCGCTAGCCCGCTCTGCCTCCCCCCTGCGTGCTGCCCCCAGAGCCGGTCACTGCACTCCCCCCTGCCGGAGCAAAGGGGACACGGCTGTGCATGGCCGGGAGGGGATGATGCTCCGCCTGCGATGCCGCCGCGCCTGTGCCCGAGGTGCCGGCACGGGAGGAGAGCCTGGCGCTGGACGGCGGAGGTGCCGACGTGGCAGGGCAGGAGAGCTGGCTCTGTCTAGCCGGGCTGGGAGACAACCCCAGGGGGTGTGCGCAGGGGTGGGGGGGGGGGAAGCACGGGAGGGGACGGGACAATTGAAGGAATTCGTAAGGCCCAGGCAGGGGAGATGGTCACTTGGGTGTCTCGCAGCCGGCTGGATGGAGCCCCTGCAGCCTACGGGGCAGAGTGCAGGCTGCTCCAGGGATGGGGGGTGACGCCCAGCGCCAGAGTGGCCCCCGGGTAACCCAGAACCGTGGGAGCGCAGAGCTCTCCAGGGGCTCCCTGCCATGACGCTGGGGGGCCGAGAGGGCGGGGGGACAACGTAGGGCTGTGTGCAATGGTGTTGTGTTAGGGGAATTTCCCTGCCACTGGGGGGCTGGCTCACCCCCCTCCCTCCCCCAGCCCCAGGTGCCTCTGTGGCTCATGGCGGGTGGAAGACGTGTCTGCTGGGGGCCAGCCCGGCGCAGCTGCTGTCGGAGAGGACCTGGGGTACAAAGCGATCCAAGATTGATCGTAACAGACGGCGGAGATTTATGAAACGTGTGAAATTGTGCGGCTGTGCCTGGGTGCAGGTGGCTGTGAAAGTGTGCGGCTGTGCATTTGTCCAGATAGCCGTGTAGGTGTGCAGCTGCGCCTGGGTGCGGATGGCTGCCTGTGCACGTGTGCAACTGTGCAGCACGCATGCAGAGGGCTGTGAACTTGTGCGGCTGTGCCTGCGTGCGGATGTCTGTGCGTGTGCCTGGCTGTGCCCGTGTGCAGATGGCTGTGTACGTGTGCGGCTGTGTACATGTGCGGCTGTGTACGTGTGCAGCCGTGCATGGACACATGAATGCACTTCTGTGCAGCTGCATGCATGTGTGCTTGTGAGACCATGGGCACGCAGGGACACGCACCCCGCGGCCTTCCACAGGGCTGCTGACTCCTGCCCGCCCCTTCCCTCCTCCCAACGCTTTCCCAGCCCCGGCCATTGGCAGGGATCCATCTGCTGGTGAACCGTGGCCCGCGGTGCCTGGGGCTCGGAGGACTGCAGCCAGTCAGATACAATTAATCAGCGCTGGCTGGGTGGCCGGCAAAGGTGGGGCGGGGGGGACGATACAATCATATCCTTTGTATTGAGGTTAACAGCAGTTTGTCTGGCCTCGGCACCAGGCAGCGGGGAGCCTTCCCAGACGTGGTTCCTGTTTTCAGAGTGAATTACATCAGGTGTTACCGCCTGGAGGAGGACAGCAGCCCGCGATGAAGAGCGTGTGCCGAAAACGCTAGGGAACGGGACCAGACACAAGGCCTTGCAGGAGAGGAACGCCCCAGCTGGAGCTTTGCGTCCCATGTGAACGGTGCCTGTGCGCTGGAATTCCAGGGGCTTTTAGGAAAGGCGTGTGTGTGTGTGGGGGGGGGGGGGGGTGCAGTCACAATCAGATCATTTGTGCCCTGCACCCTGCAGTCTCGGTGCTAAGCTGGCGTGTGAAGAGGGCTCAGGTGTTCCCTGCCGTGAAAACCAGCCACTTTGTTCAGAGAGATTAATTCAACTCCCTGAGCACAGCAGAGAGAGAAGGAGACCCCGGGGGGACCATCCTCCAGCTGACCATCCCCCTCGCCCCCCCCTCAAATTCCCCCCCCCGGCAGCACACTCCCTAGCACTGCACTGGAGCATGGGCGTGGTCTGTGATGGGGTGGACTAGGCTCAGAGACCCCCTGATGGAGGCCTCAGGGTCCTACCACACCCCCTAGCAGAAAGAAGCAGTAGAGAAATCCTCCAGGCTGCCTAGAGTGGCTGTGGGGGGGAAGCAGCCAATCAGAGAGAAGCTGCAGGCAGCCTCCAATCAGGGCCCAGCAGGCCCAGATAAAAGGAGTTGCAGTAGCAGAGAAGAGTCAGTGGCAGCCTGGAGTGGGAGGGGTGAGTGTGGTGCTCTTGGCTGAAGGACCGTGGACTGAGCAGTTGCTGGCAGGGACCAGGGCAGCTAGAGGCGCTCCTGGCTGGCTGGTGGGGCTGGGTACAAGACTTCAGCCCTCGAGTAAAGGTGAAGCATCCGAGAAGGTGCTGGGGCCGCAGGGCAGATGGGCCCAGGGAACAGAAATGCAGTTTAGTTAAAGAGATGCCGTGGGTGGCTGCTATTTGTACGGTCCCTGGGCTGAGGCCTGGAGTAGTGGGGGGGCCTGTGTTTCTCCCTCTCCCCCCCACACTAGCCCCGAGAGAAGTGGTGCAAGCCCTGAGGAAGGGTGTTGAGAAAGGGCTGAACATTGAACTGTGACACAGCCCTGGAAGGGGATAGGATGGCTTAGTGGCCTAGCTGGAGAGCGGGTGTAGGCAGTCTCTCCAGGGAGGAAGCCCTGGGGGTACAGCCCCCTATATATCCCGGAAGGGGTCTGTGAGTGTCTCAGGCAGACTGTGGTGTGATGCGGCCGGAGGGTGGAGGCATTGAAAATCGCCTGAGATGCCACCGACAGAGGTCAGCACCGACTGAAAGAGAGTGCAGGCACGTGCACCCGGCCAGGGGGCTTGTGTGAGGCGGGGCCACCCCAACACAGGGTCAGCCCTGCCTCAGAGAGGAGAGCGCCCCCACTGAGCCCCCTGAGGTTCCCGTTCAAGTACCAAAGCGCCGGGCAGTATTTCTGCTCTGGTACGGCACGTGTCTCCTCTGCTCGCTCTCTGGCTTCCTCCCCATGGGCACGGGCCACATGGGGTCCTGCAGCTGGAGCCTGTGGAGCCGGGGGTAGTGGCCCAGCTCTGGGGGGCACAGGAGGAGGGGCAGACACCCCACCTCTGTACCAGGGCGAGGGGGGACGGGCTGTGAATCCAAGGGAAGCCAGGGGCTGGAAGAGTGAGGCCTAGCCAGAGGTGGGAAGCAGGAGCACCCCGAGATGGGGATTTGCCCCTCACCTCACCGGGGGTCCCCATGCCCTGCAGAGCCAAGGGGCGTAGCGTAGGGCGTGGTTCCTGCCGGAGCCAAGGGGCCTGCCGCAATGGGGGGACCGGCGGCTGGGAGTCGGGCTTCCAGGCGTCGGTGCCCCACTAGCCTGGGAGAGCCACTGTCCCGCTGGGGGAGTCACGCAGCAACGCCAGAGGTCACAGCGGGGGCTGTTCCTGCCCAGACACAGGGAGCAGCCCCCTGGGGGGGGGTCGCTTTGACATGCAAGTGGGAAGACAGGGGGTCTCTGGGGGGCTGAACCTGTGCCTGTTTGCATGGCAGCACCGTCCTCTGTGCCTTGGGCTAACGGAGTGACTGGCAGCAGTAGCGGGTTGTTATCCTCTAGTTGCAGGCCATGCTGATTTACGCCAGCTGAGCATCTGGCTCCAGCCCTCCCGCCGGCACTAAATTCACAAAGCAAAACCTCTAAAATAAAAAAACCGAATCCCTGGAGGTCTTGGGGCAAAGCCAGAGCAGCCCCCATCTCCGACCGCTCCTCCCCCTCCTGCAGCCAGGCTGCCCAGGGAAGATTGAAGCCAGGGAGAGGAGCCCGTTTCATGTGCCGTGATTAGCTGTGAGAAGAAAAGCCCCTCTCTAGAACTTCTGAAGGAATTGTTTTCAAATCCCATTAGCTGCCTGAAAAATAACATGCCTGGGCTGATTTGTGGCGGTCGGTCGGTCGGTCCCCCCGTCACGCATGCAATGCACGCCATCCATCCATCCCCTCTGCACTAAAATGACCGAGCAGTCGTCCAGGGGTTCAGCGCCTCAGCCCGGGAGGGGGAGGCAGAGGCAGAGGCAGCAGGTGGGAAAGTTCCAGATATCGGGGGAACAGAGAACCAGCACAAGGAGAAAGTGTCATAGAATCATAGAATATTAGAGTTGGAAGTGACCTCAGGAGGTATCTAGTCCAACCCCCTGCTCAAAGCAGGACTAACCTCAACTATATCATCCCAGCCAGGGCTTTGTCAAGCCTCAGCTTAAAAACCTCTAAGGATGGAGATTCCACCACCTCCTTAGGTAACCCATTCCAGTGCTTCACCACCCTCCGAGGGAAAAACTTTTTCCTAATGTCCAACCTAGACCTCCCCCCTGCAACTTGAGACCATTGCTCCTTGTTCTGTCATCTGCCACCACCGAGAACAGCCTAGCCCCATCCTCCCTGGAACCCCCTTTCAGGTAGTTAAAGGCTGCTGTCAAATCCCCCCTCATTCTTCTCTTCTGCAGACTAAACAAGCCCAGTTCCCTCAGCCTCTCCTCATAAGTCTTGTGCTCCAGCCCCCTATCATTTTTGTTGCCCTCCGCTGGACTCTCTCCAACTTGTCCACATCCTTTTTGTAGTGGGGGGCCCAAAACTGGACACAATATTCTAAATGCGGCCTCACCAATGCCGAATAGAGGGGAATCAGGAGGGCTGGGCTCTGGGAGGATAGTGGGGTCTAGTGGTTAGAGCAGAGACCTGGGAGTCAGTACTCCTGGGTTCTGTTGCCCAAGCTAGCCCCGCATGGCTCCTGCTGCAGGCTCAGGCTTGCCCTGGGTTCTGCCTGGGGTGGGTGGTTTGCAGAGCTCTGTGGCTCCTGGCAGGAAGGATTTCCAGGGCAGCTACCATTGCCAGGGGGTGCGTCCACCCCCAGCCGGGCCGGCACCCTGCAGCCCAGACAGATCAACCCAAAAGGTCCAGCTGAGGACACATCTCCAGACCCCAATGGCCAGGAGAAGAATTTTCCCAAGTCCTGTATTGTCAGCCTCAAGCCATCCCAGGGCGGGGCAGGTCCTGTCCGGGATTCACACCCCTGGCAGCTGCAGTGGGCACAGATTAGGGGCCAGCCAGAGAAGCGGGGTCTCCATGTGTCAGCCCCTGAATGCTCTTTGCTTCGCACTGGCTGGGGTTGAAGGGCTGGAGTTGACCTATCTGGGCCCCCCGAGGCTGGGACCTGCTGCAACAGACCCATTGGCCGTGAGAGGAGGCCGCTGGCAGGGCATCTTTGGAACGCCTGGCTGCCTGCTCGGTCCCTCGCCGGGGTCTCTAAGCCTTCGGGCGGGAGCTGGCGGGGTGACAGGCAGGGCGGGGGGGCTCTGGAGAGGCGGAAGCTTTGCTGGGTCTGTGCCGTTGTTGGGGACTGGGTCTCAGGCCCGAGCTTTTACTGGTGTATTTCAGGCTTGCCCAGGATGCCCGGCGCTTGGGCTGGCTCCGCTAGCGCCCAGCCGGGAAAGCGAAGGCTGGCATTTTCAAAGCAGGCCCCTCACGCCCTGCAGCTCCTTCCGAAATCCCCCCTGAACAGAGGCTGGAGTGCCAGGGCTCTACGGCCCCGGCTCTGATCTGCAGCGCCGGCTGGTCACACTTTTTGCCTGCAGATCGTCAGAGGAGCTTTCCTGCCTTCGAAAGACAGCCCCGTAAGTCCCTCCCCACCGGATGGTCCCAGCTGAGCGCGTTCACCGGCAGCAAACTCCCCCGCAGCAGAGGGGACTGGCTGTGGGGGAAGAATCTCTCTCTCTCGTCTCTTCATTTGCATTGATCTCAGGAGCCAGATTCCACCGCACTGCATCTCCTCCCATTGCGGTGTGCTTAGCAATGCTCTGGGTTGAAGCAGCCCCACTCAGTGAATTCTCCCCTCTTTCCTCCCATGGAAGGCCAACGGCGGAATTTATTCCGCGCGCTGGAGAAGTGCAAAGTTATTAGAGTTCTGCTACAGCTCAATTACGCTCTCAGAGAAATGCAAATGTCTCTAATTTTCTCCTCGGTGCTGAGTGCTGCAGGCATCTGACTTTCTTAATTAGACTTCTTCGAGTTATTAGCTTTGTGTGAAGGCGACTTTTTTTTTTTTCTAAAGGCGAAAACAAACATGCAGTTGGAATGTTAACGACTTCCTTCCCCACGCCAGCCGGTGCTCTTTTCCCAGCCTGCATCCCGTGGGGGAGCCAGCCGGATGCTAGTGGGAGAAGGGACCGAGTCGGCACGTTCTGCTTCCCTTCGGGGAGGGAGCAGAGGGCTAGATGGGAGAGTAGCTGGTCCTTTCCCACTAGCTACTCGCATGGGCCCCGTCAGTGCTATTTCAGTGACCCCTAGCTGTCCCAGCGACGAGCAGGGCATCCTTGTCCTGAGTGAGAGATGGGCCCTGCCCAGAGACCTCGTAGTCGAAATAAGATAAGGGAAGGATCACTGTCCTGATTTACAGATGGGGAAACTGAGGCATGGGGTAGTTTAAGAGACTTGCCCAAGGTCACCCAGAGAGTCAGTGGCAGAGCAGGGAGTTGAGCCCAGGTCTCAGGGCGTTAGCGAGGCCAGCCCTCCATTTGGGGCGCTGTCTTCCCACAGTCTGAATGAGCCCCCCGCTCCCCCCCCCCCAAAGCACCGATGAAGTGACTGGTTCCATGGGAGGGTGTTTGCTGCTCAAGCAAAGGCTGCACGTCAGCCCATCCGCCAGTCGAGCCCTGCCGCGTTGTCCTTTCGTGCCCGGATGTTCTCACCCGCACACTTCCTTGTTCTGCACCTAGCTGGCTACGGCGTTTTCACCAAACCAATCCCAGCTTGGTGCAGCGCACAGCAAATGCTGCGCCAGCGGGGCAGGAATCCAGAACAGTCTCAATCCTGCAGCCGGCTGGCTCGCCAGCTGTGATGATTTTACTTCCATCACTGCGATGCAGCCAGCTCTGACACACACCGCTCCCCCCGCACAATCAGAAATCTAGACCTGGGCTTTTACAGAAGGGGAGAAAGGACCTCTGACTGCTCCTCCTCCCCCGTCTGATACGTTACAGCCCCTTCTCCCTGCCCTGGGCCAGCCCGTGCCCATGGGATTGAGGATCTGACAGACTGGCTTGGCCGCGGAAGGGTTCTGCAGCAGTGCTAAATTTCCAATGAAGGAGGTGCCGGGGCCCAAACAATATTTTTACTCTCCTAACTGACCCGATGAGCGCAGAGGTGCCAGGGCTCTGACCTGCCAAGTCGAGCGGTGCCAGGACTCGGCCCTGGCACAAATTAAGCGCTGTTCTGTGGTGTCTCCGGATCGTTTTTGTGGCTCCTGTTCTTTGTTGTTAATTGGATCAAGCCAGAGTCCCTCGGAGACTGGAGTGTCTCCAGCTGTGATCTGCCAGGGACCTCAGAAACCTCTTTTAAACTGCTCTTGTATGGTTAGTGCCTCTCTGTAGGAGCCTCTCTGTGTAGAGTGCAGGCTGCGTTTTCAGTCCTTATCCTGCTCAGTGCAAATCTCAACAGGCTCAGCGGAGCTGGCTGGAAATGCAGAGAGACACTCTCCCGGAGAGCTCCCCTGAGAGCCATCGGGAAGCCGGGCATCAGTTGTCTTTTTTGCAGCCAACCGGCGGTGAAGGTGCGGATCAGAGAATCATAGAAATGTTGGGCTGGAAGGGACCGTGAGAAGTCATCTTGTCCAGCGCCCGGCGCTGAGGCAGGACCCAGTACACCTAGACCCTCCAACCTGTTCTCGATGGCGGGGATTCCACAGCCGCCCGTGGGAGCCTGCGTGAGAGCTTTCGGGTTTTCTCCACGTGCCTTACGACTGTGCTAGGTGTTGCTTCTTTCCCAAGGAGGAACAAACGCCCTGGTGAGTTTGGGCTCAGATCTCAGGCAGGCAGGACCACTGCGCTGGAGAAGTTTCCTCATCCTTTTTGTTTCACGTTTGCTGTCTCAGGAAGCAGCCAAGACCCGCCTCGTCAGACAGACTGGCCTCTCCGTTCTGGGATGGCATCTGCAGGTCTTTGGACGCCTGCCCGGAATGGATGGCGTTGAGTGGAAATGCATATGGACACTTGGGGCCAGCTCGTCATTGATTTGCCATCTTGCACAGGGATCGATATTGATTCTAGGCAGTCCCTCTAATTTGGCCCCTGTCTCCTCCCTTGCCGCATCCAGTCATTCAGGGGCACGTTTGAGCTTGAGCAATCAGAAGAATCCAATTTTCTGCGCTCGCGGAAATGGGCGCGAACCCTTTCTCCACTGCATCTTGGCAGCACGTGCGTTTCATTTGAGAGGGATTATCTGCTCCCCCCTGAATCCCTCTATCTGGCCCCTTGTTTCCAACCACTTCCTCCAGCTGCCGGCAGGCTGAGTCAAATCAATTCCTGCACTGATCTTTGGTAATTACTGAGCACTAATCACCCATCTGCAGTACCCATCAGCAGCTTCCACTTCTCTCTGCAGCTAGAATTGGAAACAACCTTGGAGTGACTTCAGCGTTGCCAGCATCCTCATCTGCCCTGACCAGTTTATTTAGACTCTTCTCGATGTCCCCAAACAGTTCATAATGCCACGCACTCCTGGGGGGGAAGCGGTGGACATGATATACCCTGACTTTAACAAAGCTTTTGATACCGTCTCCCACAGTATTCTTATCAGCAAGTTAAAGAAGTATGGGTTGGATGAATGGACTATACAATGGATAGAGAACTGGCTAGAGCATAGGGCTCAACGAGTAGTGATCAATGGCTCCATGTCTAGCTGGCAGCCGGTCACAAGCGGAGTGCCCCAGGGGTCGGTCCCACGGTCGGTCACCCGCCCTGATAAAAATTTGCACTTTAATCTGAAAATCTCTAGCTTCGCCTCCAGCCGTCGGACCTTGTTCTGTCTTTGTCAGTTGGACGGCGCGCTCTCTGCTCTCCGAGGTGCTGGTAGACCATGGCCAAGTCCCCTTTTAACCTTCTCTTGGATAAACTAAATAGCCTGGCCTCCTCCAGTCAGTCACTCGCTGGCAGGCAGCTTTCCCAGAGCTCGGACTGTTCTTGTCACTCTTTGCTGAGCCCTCTCCGGTTTTGTCAACACCCTTTTTTGAGGTGTGGACTCCAGAAGGGGGCCTGGTATCCATTAGTGAGACATTTCTGCTGTATACAAGTAACACCACCTCCTGATATTCCCTGGTGACGTAGCCCAGAATCACATTCGGCTCTCCCAGCCCAGCACCGTACCAGGAGCTCGTGTTCAAGTGGCTTTTCCCAGGACCCCCAGTCTTCTTCACTCCTTCCCAGGGGGCTACAGGCCCCGTCCTGTAAGAGTGACCTACATTCTTTGCTCCTAGGTGGATGACTTTGCACCTGGTTGTATCAAACGCCCCCACCTCAGCATGGGATCTAGATCGCTCTGTAGGACAGCTCCACCTTTATTTACCAGTCCGTCTGTTTTTGTGCCATCTGCAAATTTTGCTTGCAATGATTTTCAATTTTCTTCCAGGTATTGAAGAGCATGGGGCCCAGAACAGATCCCTGCGGGACCCTACGAGAACACCCCATTGGATGAGCTGTTAGCTTTCTCAACCAAATGCGTGATTCTGTCGGACAAAAGTGTGTCTGACAAGACCTATTTGCACAAACCCATGCTGACTGGCATTCATTATGCTGCCGTCCCTGAATTCTGGCCCAGTTGCTTCCTACCTCAGCCTTCCTGTGATTTCAGCCTGTAGATTCCAAGATCATCCCGTTTACCTTTTTAAAATCTGGGCACCACACTAGCTTTTTCTCACCCCTGTGGAACTTCTCCTACATTCCAAGAGTTGTTAAATATCAAAATCTCTGGCTCAGAGGGCTCCTCATATTCTTTTAACTTCTATTAATACACGTGGCTGTCAGTTATCTGGTCCTGCTGCTTTTAAAAATGTTTAACTTTTTGCTATATAATTTCCTTCCGAGTTCCTGATGGAACAGAATGTGTTTCTTTATCGCTGTAAGATATGAATACATTAGCCTGTTCTTTCCAAATACAGAGCAGAAATATTTATTTAATACTTCTGCCTTTTCTACATCATGACTGACAATTTTGCCTTCCTTATCTCGTATCGGACCTTTGCGAGGATTTCATTTGTTCCTGATCTGTTTAAAGAATTCCTTCCTATTGTCCTTAACCCGACTAGCAACAGATTCTTTTCATTGATAATTTTAGCTTCCATTATCATTTCCTAACTACGGATTTGCACTCGTTGCTATCCCCATTTTTCTGTTTGTTATATTTTGTTGGGTTTTTTAAATTTTTAAATGTTTGCTTTCGCTTCCCCTCTGAGCCCAGGGTGTGTCTTTAACCAAAGAGGCCGCCCTGCCCATGACTGCGTTTGACACCTAATAAAGCATTCTTTAAAAACCCCCAATGTCCCGTGACAGAGTCAGGACAGGGTGACATTTGTCCGTCCGAGTACTAAAGCAATAACTCAGACGGTGCTGGGGGGGCAGGTCTGCGCACTGTGGGGTGAGCGACTCGGTGAGGGATGCGCTCCCTCGCCCCACTGCCCCAGCACAGAGCTAGGGGTTTCTGTGCCGTTTTCGGCTGAGATATACAGTCAGGCTGCTGCATTTATGTGCTCGTTAACTGCCTCAGTGGCAGATTTCATAAGGGGAGAGCGTTAACTGGGTGGCCTGGCCAGATTCCCATGCGGGTAATTCCATTTCCCTCTCCTGAACCTCTGCTCTCACCCAGTTTCACTTGGATTTGTCTTCGCTTCCAGCCCTGAACGGACACGTAGCTTCGCTGTAGGCTGTTGAACAGTTGCCATGTCCTGCCCCAGAGGTGGCTGCATCTGGTCCTTGGAGGAGCCCTGCCTAAAATGGTCATGAAGGCAGCAAAGTGCTTGGAGCTGCATCCGGCTGTGAGGTGCCACGGAGCCACCTGGTCGTGATAGTTCCGGCGTCTCAGCCGGGATAGCAGCTGCCGTCCTCAGCCTAGAGATGGGCTGGGCTTTTTTCCCCCTTGCCAGCTGGCAGTGGGATTTTTTTGCTCCGTTCAGTAACAAATAGATGGCCTGTAATTAAATGCTCGGCGCCCCTGTGGGGGGATTTGACTTGCTCTGATAGGTCTTTTGCATTTCTGCCTCGCCGCTGTAACACAGCCTCTCTGCACAGCACAGTGCGTGTGGCATATGCAGGCTGAGCTGTCTGTGTGCAGCCGCCCCGCCCCCCGGCCCTTGCGTCACTGCCCCCCGCTCTGCTCTTTGCTGGTGATGCTCTCGCCTGTGTAAAGTTCCTCTCCCTTCACGTTAAAACAATGAGTTTGTGCCCCCAGCCCTGCACTGCCAGCCCACCGGGCCCACCCTGACGTGGGCACAGGGTAGTAGGGCCCTTCCTGCCCCCCCCCGGGCAATTCACTGCAGTGTCTGTGACCCAGCGGGACAGGAATCCAGCCAGCGGGCAGCCTGTCCCCCGGGGAGGCAGGAATCGGGGAGCTGTCACCACTTTGTATCAGTGGGGGATTGAAATCGCAGCCTTGCCGAGGGGCAGCCCCACAGGGGCTGTCTGCGTGTTTGTGCAGCACCTTGCACCGTGGGGCCCGGCTCTGTCACGGCAGTAGAAATAATAATTTGCGGGGGCTCCACTCTGCCCTCACGTCAAGTCCGGTTCTGCAGCCTCATAGAGATTCCCCAGGCTCGTATCGTGGGGTGGGCCCGGCCCAGTCTCTATCTTCCTTTAAAGGCCGCGTAAGAGCGGCACCAGGGTGGTGGGGGGCAGACCTGCAGACAGCCCCCAAAAGCAGAGGCCTGCATGTTACGGGCCATCCACAGAGAGAGATTCTCCCACAACTGCAGCCGCTTCCCCAGCCAGCGTGAGTCATGGGAGCTGAGTCACTTCTGAGAGAAACAATCTGCCGCACACCCCCGGCCTCCTCCTGCCTGCCTCCTCCGGCTGCCGGCCGCTCCCGTCCCCTCTGGATCTGGCCGTTTGGGTTGGAAGCTCTCCGGGGCAGACGCTGGTGTAGATGTTCGGGATCAGGCTGGCACCCGGGCCGCCAGGAAAGAGCAGCTTAGCCCAAGTCAGCTGGCCCGGCCCAGCCGCAGGGTTTTATTTGCAGCTGAGACAGACCCGCTGTGTCTTGGGTCCTCACCTGGGCATGACCACCTTCCTTTGCTGTGCCTGTGCAGACGGTGAGTCCTGCCGGCAGTGGCTGTTTCTCTCTCTGTCGGGGCCACGCCTGGCTTTGTTCTCAGCTGGCTCCTCCTAGGGCCACCGTAATTCCCAGGACAATAAAGACAAACATGTGCGTCCCCCCCCAGTTGCGCTCGGCCAGCACCACGCAGGGGAGGCAAAGACTTGCTTCTGGGCCATGGACTGGCTGCTCTGGCCCAGGCTGTGAAGTCAGGATTCCCGGGCTCCATCCCACGGCCTCCCTTGGGCATGCCACTCTGTGTTTCAGCACAGCCGCTCTGTGGCAATCCCCCTTCCCAGGCGTAATTCCATCAAGTCTGTCCAGGGGCGCAAGGTGCTGGAGAAGATGCTCTCACCCAGCACCAGGGCTGGGGACGGGCGTTGCGCCACTGGCTTCAACGCAGCAGGAAGGTGGCCGGCTGGAAAAACCAGCACTGCTGCGCTATGGGCAGGACCGGCTCAGGCAGAGTCACGGCCTGCGTGCTAGTCCAGGCCTGGGTAGTGCCTGGATCCCATCAGCCCTGGCAGGAGCTGCTGCCCCTTAGGTCACAGAAGGGGCCTGAGGAGCAAGGAAACCCTGGTATTTATTCCATAGCGTTAACATGAGCTGGTAGGAGCGTGCGTTCCATTTGCAGCCCCGGGCGGGAGGCGAGCTGGGGCCTGGTGCTTAGAGTAGGGGCAGCCAGAGCCTGGGTTCTATGCCTGGCTCAAGGAAGCAGGGATGGGGTCCCATGGTCAGAGCAGGGGGGACCTGGGAGTCAAGGCTCCTGGCTTTGCAACCAGGCTCAGGGACATCCACCAAACCCCAACTTGCGGCCATGAGGGAGTGGTCATATTTCAGCCCCCTGGGCCATTTTCTTTGCTTGAGCTGAACCTCAGAGAGAAATCATCCATGGAGAAAGAGAGGGACTCCGACAGAACAGACTTCACGAGTGCCAGCTACAAATCACAAGTTCGGACCCCAAAGATCACGGGATCATTTTAAACCGATGGGCGAGGGGATTTGTCCTTCGCCTTCTGGCTTTGCAGCCGGTACAGGGTGCTTGCTTCCGGCTGCCAAACTTCCATCCGCAACCACGAAGGTATTTTTGCTTTAAATGGCGGCGGAGACTCGCCTGCCGTAGCAGGATTCCAGCCGCTGGAAAGTCAAGAAACACGCACGAAGGAGCTGCACCGCCGCTGATAACCAGCAGCCCTTTGCACCGCCGACTGCAGCTAATAGCTCCTGGAACGCCCTCTGCGGCCGTGCCGTCTGGTGACTCCCCCCCGTGTGACATGCTGTCTTTCCCCCCCCATCCCTCCCCTGGCACAGGCCTTGCTTTTTACGCTCCCCTGCCTCCCCCACTCCAACTACGCAGCATCCGGGACCTCTCAAGTCTTCTGGTATCTTTTTCTTTCCCCATGTTGCCTCTTGTGCTGCTCTCAGAAGGCTGGGGGCATCCCTGAGCCGTGCAAGGTCCAGGGCTGAGAGACCGATGCCCGGGTGCTTGCTCTGCAGTTGTGGTTAAAGACCCAGGGGACAAAGGAGTAATTCTCCTGTATCAGAGCTGGAGGGGTCTGAAGAGCAGAAGATGCTGCATTCTAACCCCGCTGGAGGTGGTGATAGACACATCCCTGTGATGGTGCATTTAGTGCAATACGTTGCCTGGTCTTGGCTCCTCGTCTGTCTTAGCCACCTTCCTCCTCCCCGCTGCTCACCATCCCTGCAGCCAGTCCCAAGCCAAGCAGAGAGCAGCCCCCCCACTGCCTGCTGGCCCGGGCAGGGGGGCAGCGGGTGGCTCCCCTCGGGGAGCTGTTCCGCAGATACCGGGGCAAATCCGAGGTTTGGTTTTTAATTTGCATTGTGAAGGCGTCGCTGACCCTGGTGCGGCTCCCTGAGCCGCAGCTTTTGTGTGTTCACTTTCTGCCTGTACCTGCTAACAAATTATGGAAATCCCTTTTAATTTTGATTAGAGTTCTTTTTTCCCGGCTTCCCATGACACGATTCATTCCGTTTTAGCAGCGCTCGGATTAGAAGAGGGTTTTTCTTTTTAAACCAGAGCAGGTTATTAGCCCTGCCAATCAGGAAAGCATCTGCTCAGGGAAGAGATTAAACAGAGAGCGCAAGAGTATCTAGATCCACACAGCTTCCTGGGTCTGTGTGTGGATCTAGATCTGCGGGAAGCACGCGTACACACACACACACACACACACACACACACTTTGGGGCATGCACACAGCTCCTGGGGTAGATATACACAGAGGTGGGGGTGTGTGTTATCCATATTGTTACTCCTTTGAGCCACATGGTTAACCACAATTTGCGGGCTTGCAGGTGGTTTCTGTTAGGAGGTGAAAGTCTCGCCAGTGCCATCCTGGGTTGGGTTTCCTTTTTCACAAAGACGGTATGAAGTCCGGTTTCCCTGAACACGGCTGGAATTACACAGCAGGTGAAGCGGTTTCTTTGCTCACAGCTCCAAGCCCTTTTCTTGTCAGCTCTGTGTCCAAAAGCTCTCACCTTTTCCTTAGTGTCACGCTACCAGCGTTTCTGTGGCTATGCCCAGTGCTTCCTTGGTGTCTGCTCTATCTACCTCTGCCGTGTTTCTGGCTGTACACACTCATAGACTCCTAGAAGATGAGGGACCTCAGGAGGTATCTAGTCCGACCCTCTGCTCAAAGCAGGACCAACCCCAACTAAATCATCCCAGCCAGGGCTTGGTCAAGCCAGGCCTCACACACACACATGCACAATCTCTCTCTCTCTTCAATAAACTATACCCAGAGAAACTCCTTCACCTTGCTTCTGACTAGCCCTGGGGACGGGCAGTGCCTCCTATTGTTTCAGCTCTCTGCTGTAGAGGTGTTTGATTGCACTTCGCTTCTTGGGCCGTGTCTACGCGACACAGTTTTGTTGTCTTAAGTTACATCGACTGTCATCTAGCGCTGCAATTAAACCGCTTTTGCACATCCACAGACCGCGCCTCGCGGAGGTGGAATGCACCCAGCGTTGGTGGTCTTGCATCGACAGAGCGTGCGGTACACTGCAGGTAGCTATCCCTCGGTGCAACTCACCACTATCTGCCGCTGGGAGTCTGGGGAGGGAGCACGGTGTCTGATAGTGTGGGTTCACCATCCTGTGATGCAGTTTTCTCCGTCCCATCTATCGAAGGGCTTCTGACTACATTTCACGCCACTTTTCAACAATCCCCGCAAACCGCACACCCAGCATCTCGAGCTGAAAGCATGGAGCCTGCACTGCACTCTAGTCCTGTGATGAACATGACGCAGATGACCCGACAGTATTTCATGGGCTGCGAATCCGATGACGACACCGTGGCGCCTGCCCTGCTGTGTGCCATGGAGAGAAACAATTCCAGATTGCTTTTGGCATTCACAGAGCAGCTGCACACGGTGGACTGTCGGTACGGGGCTCGGGAAACAAGTACTGAGTGGTGGGGTCGCAGCGTGATGCAGGTCTGGGACGATGAGCAGCGGCTGCAGAACTTTCAGATGTGTCAAGCCACCTTCCTGGAACAGTGTCCGGAGCTCACCCAGAATGACACCAGAATGAGATCTGCCTTCACGGCGGCGAAGCAAGTGGTGATTGCTGTGTGGAAGCTGGCAAATCCAGACTGCTACCGGTCAGTCGCGAATCAGTTTGGAATTGGGAAGTCCACCGCGGGGGTTGCAGTCATGCAGGTGTGCCATTAATCTCCATTAATCTCCTCCTGCTACGAAGGGTTGTGACTCTGGGCAATGTGCAGGACTTAGTGGATGGCTTTGTGGCAATGGGGTTCCCTGGCTGTGGCGGGGCGATGGATGGCACGCAGATCCTCATTTTGGCCCCAGACCACCTTGCCATGGAGTACATCAACAGAAAGGAATACTTTTCTATGGTATTGCAAGTGCTGGTGGATCACTAAGGTCATTTCACTGACGCCAAGGTGGGGTGGTCAAGAAAGGTGAATGACGCATGCATCTTCAGGAACACTGGCCTGCCTAGAAAGCTGCAAGCAGGGACTTGCTTTCAGACCAGAAGGCGACAGCTGGGGATGTGGAGATGCCAGCTGTGATTCTGGGAGACCCAGCCTACCCCTTGCTCCTGTGGTTCATGAAGCCATATACCAGAAACCTTAACAACAGCAAGAAGCACTTCAGTAGCAGGCTCAGGTGCAGAATGACCCTTGAAGGTGCATTTGGCAGATTAAAGGGTTGCTGGCGCTGCCTTTTTGGCAGGTTAGACCTCAGAGAGGAAAATAGTCCCATGGTCATAGCAACCTGCTGTGCTCTGCATAACATTTGTGAAGCTAAAGGGGGGAAGTTTCCACAGGAGTGGATCAGCTGGTGGCTGCTTTTGAGCATGCAGATATCAGGGCTGTTAAAGGGGCTATTCAAATCAAGGAGGCTTTAAAGGAGCATTTTGACAATGAGCCCTAGTCATGTGTCTTTCTGTAATGCTTTGAGCCAGGCATTGCTTTCTTGCACCATAGTATGACCTTGGTGATGATTGTTTTGTGTGCATTCAATGTACTCTGCTAATGCACTGATTGCCACTGTGTATGAATTTCAGCAGCAACCACTGTGCTTTGTAGACAAATACAGATTCATTTTCTCTTTATAAGTACATTTTTATTCATCAGCTGTACAAACATTTCTGTTTTCTAAAAGGGGCGTGACACTCGAGAGCTCGTTTTGGAAATGCAGCTCTCACAGCTGGGTGTATGTCCAGCTGTCATTCTGAAACATGTCCCTAGAGCTGGAATGCCTGGGGTACTGCGACGGCCCGGGCACATGCAAGGAATGTAGTGGGGGGAGGAGGAGGAAGGGGAGGGTGGGGAGGGCATGTAAGGCCATTCTGTGTGGGCTGCAAGGGGAGGCGAGTACGCATGTGTTCCGCCTGCGGTGCAGTCAGGGACCTCAGCATGCCTGTTTGGTCCTCCAGAAGCTGAATCATCCGCCCCTGCCCATTTCCTCTCCTGGCTATCCAGGCACCGTCTTTCATTTATAGCCTGTCTCCATGCTCTCTGCTCGCTCTCAGCTGCATCAGACGAAGGTAACACCTCCCTGAACATGTCTTCCTTACTCCTCTCGGTTCAGCTCCTTATCCGGAGATGCTCAGCCGCTGTGCAGGCTGAAGAGGACATCTGCAGAAGCGAAAGAGACAACAGACAGAGGCGCTGTTACGAGTGCACTCAGAGCCTTGTTTCATACCAGTCAGATACATCACTGTCCCTTGGCAGGCACACACACGGCGAGGGCCCTGGCCATGGTGAGTGTGGCCTGGGGGGAACGGGCAAGGGGGGGGGGTTCGCTGGGGTTTCAATACAAGTGCCTAGGGACACTATTCTGGCACTGTTTTCCACAGGTGGGGGTGAGAACAGCCGATATCTCATTCCTGAGGGCAAACGAGGATGCAAGGATGCAGCTCCTGCACACGTGTGGTGCAGACTGGGTCCATATGCTGCGTCCCTGTGTGTTGTTCCGGTATTTGCAGAGAGAATTGCCAATTGCCATGGCAAAATTTCCTACTGTGTGGGGGGTGGGGGAGAGAAAGAAGGCTGCCCCCCCCCCAGTGAACCTTCGGCAGAGGATTGCAGAGTACCTGCAGGAAAGGTTCCTGGAGATCCCTATGCAGGATGCCCGCGACGTAGTGTGCATCAACACACCTTTCCACAGTGCCCCTTTGCCAACCTCTACAGAGGGATGAGAAGCAGATGCAAACAATAAAAAAAAAAACCCCAAAAACCAGAGCTCAGCCTCATGTCTCCCTGCAGTATCCAACACAACCAGTGCTTACCAGAGCTCCCCTCGCCTGCGGCGGGCGTGGCAGAGCCGACTGGCTAGACCCCTCTGGAGTTAAAAAGCGGACCTGGCTTGCTATGCCACCGGACGTCCCTGGCACCTGTCCCCCATCATCTTCCAACTCCATTTCCCAGCCATCACTCCGTCCTCGGGTTTCACCCCACCAGCCGCTGCCTCCAGCCCCCCCGATGTATCCCAGGAGGCTCTTGGCGGTGGAGGGGTGGGTCTCTGCTGAGGATGGTGTGCAGCTCCTTGTAGAAGCAGCATGTTTTTGGCTCCGCACCAGGGCAACAGCTGGCCTCCTTTGCCTTCTGGTAGGCCTGGCTCAGCTCCTTGATCTTAGCACGGCACTGCTGCGCGGCCCTATCATGCCCCTTCTCATCCATGCCACGAGTGATCTGCCTGTAGGTATCAAAGTTCTTGCGGCTGGAGCAGAGCTGTAACTGCACAGCATCCTCTCCCCACGGACCCAGCAGATCCACCACCTCCGGCGTGCTCCAGGCAGGCGCGTTTGCTGCGGGGAGCCGCCGTGGGCAGCTGGGCAGTTGCCATGTGAGCTCGCGGAGCTGAGCACAGAGGAAGAGGCATTTCAAAAATTCCCAGGGCTTTAAAGGGGGAGGGTGCATGCCTGTGTACCGGGCGGCAGGGCAGAGCAGCCACGATGGGCATTGTGGGACACCTCCTGGAGGTCTCTTAGGGCCACACAAGCAAGCGCAGTGTCTACACTGACACTGTGTTGCTCTAACTACGTCGCCAAAGGCTCTGTGCCTCTTGCCCAGGTGGTTTTACGTCGCTGGAGAGTTGCATCGGCGTACACGTTGCAGAGTGTCCCTCTGCTGTGCTGGGGCCAAAACCGTGTCGTGTAGACATGGCCGTATTGCATTTATCCTGACTGACGGACGGCTGCGTGGCATACCCCACCCAGCATAACCTCCCCTCCCCTCCCGTCTAAACTCTGCCCATTGCCCAGCGGAGTCCAAAGCCGTGCCACCCTTCGGGCCCCTGATTTCCCTCTGGGTTGTGATCATGGGCCCAGCTCCTGGCCAGGGCTCGGTGGCAGGAGGAAGTGTGTCATCTCCCCGTCAGCCGCGTCCCACGCGTGGTGCTGCAGAAAGCCTCTACCTCAGTGTCGGGGTACCGATCCGAGTGCACGCGGGGCTGGTGCCGCTGGCTGCTCTGTGTCAGACCCAGCCCTACATACTTTGTTCCTACTAGAGGAAGAAACGGCACACTGCCCAGCACCCCCTGCCAACACGGCGGTGCGCTGAGCCCTGTCCCAGCCGGGCGGTTAGACAGGCTGCCCCTGCCCTGGGGACGGGCGGGAAGGGCTCAGGGGACGGGCGGGAAGGGCTCTGGCTAGGACTCTGGTTCTAAAGGAGACCTGGGTTGTGTTAACAGGAGGCCTGTTAAACTCTGCCTGCCTTCCAGCCAAGGGGCACAAGGGAACAGCGGAGGAGTCTGCTGTATCAAGTCAGATGGAAGGAATGGGCCCAAAGAGTTAACACCGCCCTGTAACTGTGCAACACGCAGCTGTGGGGTGAGGTGTCCACTCCAGAGAGCGCGGCCTGCTTCACGCCATGGCAAACGCACCATTAAACAGGCTGTTAAAAGCGGCGAAGGCGTGTGAAATGTACAGGATCGAGTGAGGCTTTCATTTTAACAGCAGCCTTTTGCTGGAGTGTCTGTGGAAGGCAGCACCTTGTTCGCTGGTCCCGGGGATGGTGTCAAAGACGGTAATAACTGGTCTTTCGGGGAGAAGGGTCATTAGTGGAGACGGGCGGGAGCCGTCCGTGTTGCTGTTGTGGATAAGTGCAATACTGGCTCCTAGAAGATAAAACAAGGCAAACACACCCGAGAGGGGAGAGCAAAGAACAACAGAGCCAGAAAATGCAGCGTCTGTCTCTGGTTCTGACTCCTACCTGCAACCGATGGCCAGAGAGACACAGGCACCGCACGTGGTCGTCTCAGCCCCTCCGCGACCCGGCCAACTCGTACCAGCGTTGGGTTGTTTGGGGCAGTGCTTTGAATGGCCTCGCCTGGTCACAGGCGGCTGACGGCCGTGCTGCAAACTAGGCTGTCTTGGCGGGCTCCCGCAGACCTTTATTAGCCAGAAGGAAAAGGGAGAGAGGCAGGAAAGAGAAGAAATAAAGTGGGGAAGGAAAAGGACACACGGGAGGAGGGGGAAGGAGAGACCAAGTCTCCCATCCCAGGTGTTGGTTGGGATTCAGCCGGAGCCAGTGGAGGTGGCGATGTCCTCGGGGTCCCTCTCGCTGGCCCGGCCCGGCCAGGACATCTTTAAGGATGGGGATGAAAGAGGTCTGGGGTCCCAGGAGACGGTGGGGGTGGCAGCCTGATGGTGAAGTTCGCTCCAATCTCCCCCCAGGTCTCTCTCCCTAAGGCCCCCTGAAGGGCGGAATAGCCTGTCCCCTCGTTATCAGGGCCACTAATAGGCCTGGTTTCTGACACACCAGTTTTGGCTCATTGATTTTGGGTCTCCCACGGTTCTTGTTTACCGAGCATGTTCTTAACACAGCCTTGAGTTCTTTCCGCAGGCCTTTGGATCTGGGCTGAGTCCGTCCGTCCGTCCGTCCGTCTCCCTTTCGTGCCTTTTCCCGCCAGCCCCGGCGGGTCACAAGCTGCGGCGCCCTTTGACGCACTCACGCGCGCACGTGTTTCACAGCCGAGCTCACAGTGCAGGTAAACGTGTGTCCCGCTCTCAGCAGAGAAGCAGGGCTCCCGGCTGGCACCCAGCCCTTCCTCCCCCGGCCTGGCAGAGAGGAGGCGGCAGAGCAGCTGAGTCAGACGCGGAGGAGAATGTCAGGCACTTGCTGGGAATTCATAACGAGATGCGGCGTTGTGTCCTGGGCAATGGCAGCGGCAGTAAATCACAGCTTCCCTCCCGCCCTGCCGCCGGGACCACCCTGTAGACAGGGAGGGACCCCAACCAGAGCCCCCCGGGCGGGCAGAGCAGACAGCACGTGCTCTTCGCCTGCCAGGCTTCTCCAGCCGTAACCGTAACGGGTCAGGGCCAGCAGCCCCTTTATACGGACCCGGGGCAGGGGCCAGGACTTGCTCAGGGCCATACAGCAGTTAGTGCTGGCGCTGGGGTTGGAACCCAGGAGTCCTGGTGCCTTGTACACTTTACCCAGCTGCCTCCTGATGACATCACCCCTTCATCACTGCAGCTGAGCACCCTGGCACGCCCAGGTACACGTGGGATGTGGGGACCCCCACGCCCTGAGCATTGCAGACAGGCGCATCCGAGCGGCCTGGGCGCGGGGCAGAGGACCAGCCAGCAGGGCGTGAGCACGGGCCTGGCGCTGGCTGCGAAGCAAGTCCATGCACTGTGACCTCCGGCAGGCGCCGCGTGGCCCTGAGGACGTGCTGCAAAGACCCGGGATCACGGGCCGGGAGCAGCAGCCTGGGGTGCAGGGAGCAGGATAAGCAAACCCAGCTTGCTCAGCTCCAGTAGGGCGGCTGGGATCGTCCGTGCTGAGCGGGCGGCAGCTGGTGCCAGGACCCCAGCGTGTCCCTGCAGAGCCGGGAAGTGAAGGGCAGGCGTGCTTGGCCCCGGGACCCTTCCCAGCGCCACGGAGCCTCTCGCTTCCCTCTCCTGCTTTGGGAATGGGCAGCATCTGAGATGGGCACTAGCCACTGGCAGAGATGGGCAACCCATCGGGGATCACGTCTGGGCTGAGTCTGGCCCCCTTCTTAACGCCTGCGCCTGTCTGCCTGGGCACTGGACTTCATTCCCAGCAGGGCAATGGGCACCGGGGAAGGGAAACGGGGCGGGGCGCCAGCCGTGGGCCTGTCTGGATGGCTGTGCTGAGGGGCTGCTTAGGAGGCAGGGTTTAAAGAGAGGAAGGTGGTTCCCCAGGAGACAGAGGAGGGGCTGGGGTTCCCCAGGAGATGGAAGAAGGGGAAGCTTGCCAGGAGATGCTGGAGGCAGGGCAAAAGCAGCAGTGCAGGGAGTACGGTGCAGGCGGGACCAGGAGACGCCATGATGCCAGCCCAGATTTTATCTGCAGTGGCACAGGTGACAAGGCCGCCCTCTTCTGCCACGCACCCCTCTGACGGACCCGAGGGATCCCCGGCCAGGGCCCCTCTCCTGCTCGCATTGCATTTCCCTTGCCCAGCTCCTAGCTCCAACCCCCGGGCTGGGTGTGTGTGGCAGAGCTGAGCAGCCCCCGCACGCTGGACAGTGGCAGGGCTGGGCAAGCAGAGTGGGGAACGCTAGCCATGAGCACCCTGCCCCGGCACCGCCGTTCCACTTGGCTGTGGCCCAGCCCGCCCGGGTGCTGGACCCCCCTGGGCTGAACAAAGCCCCTCCGCTCTGGTTCTTGGTAACGCCCGCCGTGTGTCACGGCTTCTCGGGTGACGCTTTAAAAAATTAAAAGGGATGAAACGACGGGGAAAACGCCTCCAGGGGAAACATCCGACTCTGATGAGAACCCAGCCGAGCAGGGACGAGAAGGGTTAAGGGACGCAAACGAGATGAGAATAGCAACTGCAGGTGGGGTATAATTAGTAGCATCCTCCAGTCCCCATGCTCCAAGGCATGTGCTGAGCCCCAGCTGTGGGCAGGAAGGAACAGTCCTGAGGATTAGGTCTGTTAGGGACAGCACTGGCTCCCCGTAGACAGCGTCCCAGGCTATAGCGGGAATGTCGGTCCGGGTTAACCCCCATCGCCCACCAGGTTAGGTCTCCCAGCCGGCTGCACATGGGCCTCTCCCCTCACGTGCCCGTGTGACGAGGTGGGAATTTTCTGTGTTATTTCTGAGCCCTCTGTGTGCCTCAGTTTCCCCTATATGCTGCATGGCTACCCCGTGGGAAACGGACTACACCTGCTCTCACAGCTGGCTAAGTGACTTGGCGGGGTGTCTCCTCCCTCTCTGGGCAGAACAAAGCCTCACCACGGAAGCGGTTGAAACCCACTCAGATCAACCAGGAGGCCAGGGAGCCACCACCACCTCCAAGGACTCCTGGATCTCCCCATCTCTCCGCAGCGAAGAGAGACAGAGAGCCTGGAAAAGGGGCCAGGCTGTGAGCTCCATGTCTCTGTGCTAACCTAAGGACAGCCTGTGCTGTGTGCCCGCTGGCCAGTAACCCGGCTGGTCCTGCGAACGCTGGGTGAGGTGCGTTAACGCTGGCCGAGCGGGCAGGTCTCTCCCCGGCGTGTCTGTTGGACGCATGGAGCCGAGCCCATGGGGCGAGGCAGGAATCCTAGCAGATGAGGGTTGGAAGGGGCCTCAGGAGGTATCTAGTCCCACCCCCTGCTCAGAGCAGGACTAACCTCAGCTAAATCATCCCAGCCAGGCCTTGGTCCAGCCGGGCCTTAAAACCTCTAAGGATGGAGATTCCACCACCTCCCTAGGTAACCTATCCCAGTGCTTCACCACCCGCCTAGGGAAAAACCTTTTCCTAATGTCCAACCTAGACCTCCCCGGAGCCCTACCCTGAAGGAAGCGTGAGACCCTCCCCGGGCGGGTTCTTCTGAGCGACCGTTCCAAAGCCGGGGGTGTAGCACCCATCCTGTAGGTCTGTGACTGCCTTTCACTGGGCCGGGTCCTGTAGAGAGGGCAGCAGCTGGGAGCTGAAGCGTGTGGGGAGGATGGGTGCGTCTGTCTGTCTGTCTGTCTGTCTGTCTGCGTGTCTCTCCCAGCCGGTGCACGGATGCCTGCAGCCCGCCCAGCGTCAAGGCTCAGGCACTGCAATCAGGCAGAGCTTTCACAGTCAGGTTGGTCTCCACGCGGAGGCAGAGCCGGGCGGGGAGGGGTCCCTCTGCCCCAGGGCACATGGGCCTCCGGATATGAAACGGCTTCAGAGTGGCTGGGTCGTGTGTTAAAGCGTCTGGAAGGAGACAAAGTGCCGCTAATGCGCCTGGGAGGCGGGAGGCGTTGCTGGGCGCCCGTCGCTGCCAGTGGCCGTGCTAATCACTCGGCGCTTTCCCTGCATTAACGGCTGACCTCGCCGGGCCGTTCCGCGTTGGGCAGGTGCCGGAGCCTTTGATGTGCGCGGCGGAAAAGCACTGCAGAGAGCAGGAGCAGCAGCGTTGGACTGGGCGAAGGGGCAGGCCAGCAAGCTCCCGGGGCTGCTCAGCACAGCCTCCGCTGGCTGGGCTCTGGGGCGCCTCACTAGCCCCCCCCCAGATGTGCCCCCTGATTTGAGCTCCCAGGCTGCCATGTAAATCCTGAGATTTGCAACACCGCAGAGGAGCAGAGCGTCGGGGGCCGCTTGTTAGCCTGGAATCCGACCCGGTGTCCGTGCTCCGCTGGGGACACTCAGGGCTGGTTCCCAAGGACCGAGCGAATCTCACTGTGCTGGCAGCACCCTGGATCCTTCCGCCCGGAGGGGCAATGATTTCACAGAGCCTGCATCCTGCCAGGGCACTGGCTGGAATGGGTGAACCCCCCTCCTCGCCCCCAACACCCAGCCCCACTTCTGGGATTATCTAGTATTATCTAGTATTCTGGGATAATCTAGTATTTCACACAGTCCTCCGGGGGTGTTGCATTATCCGGTGGCCAAAGCACTTCCACGGATTAATAGACTGAGACGTGCTAAGGCCGGAGGGGGCCATCCTGCCCTCCCGCACGGCCCAGGCCAGAGCCCCTCGCCCAGGGGTTCCTGCACCCAGCCCAGAACCCCCGGCGGAGCCGAGCACGTCTGTTAGAAGGAGCCGCCCGATCTCAATGTACAGCCTGCAAGTGACAGAGAATCCAGCTCGTGCCCAGGTCGCTCGTTGCAGTGGGCAGCTACGCTCCCTGTGCAAGACGCGCCCTTCCTTGCGGGCTGAATGTATCCACGCCGGCTCCCCGCAGTCGGGTATCGTTCCGCCGCTGTCTGCTAGGCCGTGGAGCTCTCTGCACTCAGCAGTGTCCTCCCCAGGGAGAGCTCACAGCCCGATCATGTCGCTGCGTGACCTAGGCCAAATAGCTGGAGCGTCTCCGGTCTCTCGCTGCTCGGCGGGTTCCCCAGCTCTCGGCTCCTTCACGTAGCTCTTCTCTGAACTGTCTCCGCATCCTTTGTGCGGGGAGAAGGCCAGGCCCGGACCCCGCGTGAAGGGATGGTCCTGCTAGATTCAGAGAGTTTAAGGCTAGAAGGACCGTCTGGTTGGTCTGACTTCCCGCGTCACGCAGGCCAGGGGGTTCGACCCTGCTACCGCTGTAATGAGCCCAATAACTTGTGTTCGGAGAAAGCCTCTTCCGGAAAAGCTGCCAGTCTTGATTTGAGGTAGGGATGGAAAAGCTGAACCGTTTCAACCAGCTGATTAAACCGTTTAAACTCGGGGGGGGGGGGGGGGGGGGGGGGGGCGGCAGCTGGGCTCGGCTCCCCATGAGTGAGAGCTGCCCAGCTGCAGCTCTGCATGCGCCGGGGGGGAGTGGGGGATATGCGGGGGGGTAGCCGCAGCTCGGCAGCTCTCGCTTGGCAGTGAGGAGCCGAGCCCAGCACGGCTTCCCCCCACCCTCACGCGCGTGTAAACATTCTATTTTTGGAACGTTTTAAACAGATTTTTTAATTTAACTAATTTTTAAATCCCTAATTTGAAGACACCGAGCGATCCACCACTTCCTTTGGTGGCCTGGCCAAGGGCTACGCACCGTCGCCGGTAAAACATTGGGCTTGCTTTCTAACCGGAGTTTGTCTGGCTTCACCCTCCGGCTGTTGGTTCTTCTTCTGCCTCTGCCAGCTAGCACAAGGAGCCCTTTAGTACCTGGGATGGTCCTTCTGCCCTGTAACCAGTCCCCTCTCAGGCTTCTTCTAGACAGGCAAAAGAGATCCAGTTCTTCAAATCTCTCTCTGCCAGGCGTTTTCTCCAGCCCTCAAATCATTTTTGTGGCTCTTTTCTACACGCAAGCCATTTTTCAACGTCCTTTTGGAAGTGCGAACCCCCAGAGGTGGGCGCAGTCTCCATCATCGGGCTCACCAAGGCCCAAGTGTGTGTGTGTGTGTCTTCAACTTACCCCTTCAGCATGTGTGTTACCCCACAAACTCGCTGTGCCTGGCGATCAGTCGAGATTCCCAGAGCCAAAGGCCAGACATGACCATTCGCTCATCGAGTCTGACTTCCCGCGTACCCCAGGCCGTTCAAGTGCACCCCCAAACACCCACGTGCAGCCCAATAACTTGGTTTAGAGCTGGCACCGCGTCTTCGTCTGTGTGGGGGGGTCTCTGATACTGCGGGACCAGGGAGCAGACAAGCACCCGCTAGCGAGACATGACTCACGCCCGTGCAGCGCACCCTGGCTACACGCAGCGCTGGCTGTTATCTGCCGGCGAGGCCGCAGCGGCCGCAGAGCTGGGGCGATTTCCGTTTCCTTGGTGTTCTCATTCCAAGGTTAAGCAACAAAGAAAACCCTCCCCCCAAAAAACCCACTGTGCAAAACTTCAAGGGCAGCTGCTATTATCCGGCAGCTGGGGTCAGTTGCATTAATTTAACTTCAAACAGGCGGCTGGTGGCCCCAGCGGAGATGCTCTCCCCCCGGGAGGAAGGAAGCCCCGTGGTTTAAGACGGCAGGGCAGGAACATTCGCTCATTAAACAGGTTCCAGTGCGGTGACTGGTTTCAGCAGCCGGTGGGGCTGACACCCCGCTCGTCCTCCGGGGAGCAGTCAGGCTCGTCCTCCCGTCCACGTGTGTGTGTGTGTGTGTGTGGCCAGCAGCTGAAGGACGGGGGCCCCACTCTGTCCCCCCTCCGCACCCCCATGATTAGGTGAGTCTTGCAAACCAGACCATCCCCAGCTGCTCTGTCCCAGCCTGACTTTCACAGCGGGTCGGTGCAGGGGAGGGGGCATTGAAATTTACATGGGGAGCAACAGGAGGGAAATCAGTGGGGGCAGGAATCGGCTCAGCATCTGCGACGTCCACACACAAATGCACGGCCCATGGGGCACAAACAGGCAGCCCTGGCCGCATTAGTCCACACGCTACATTCTGACACTTGGCATGGCAGCGCCGGGTGGGCTACGTCCCCTGAGCGGGCCAGTGGGACAGAGGGGTCTGCCGTGCGCAGGAAGGACAGGGAAGGTGGAGAGGGAGGCGGTGTGGCATTGTACCCCGAGACTATATACACCTGTTGTGGGGGCCAGAAGCAGGGGAGCGGCAGAGCAGCTGAACGTCTCTGGTAAAAAGCGGAGGGGAAAGTCGGGGTGACGTCCTGGTAGGGGCCTGCCCTGGAGCAGCCGAGGAGGAGGAGGGGGAGGAGGCAGGTGTGGGTAAAAAATCCCTTCCTGTGCCCCGGGCACGCAGGTGAGACCCTGAGTAAAGCTCAGGACGCACGTCCTCATTGTAAGACCGTGGCAGGGCCTGGCCAGGGGCGCCGCGGAGGCTTACAGATGGAAGCTGGCTGGCCATCTGTCCTGGCTGGTGTAGCCCCAGCACACCCTGCATCTCGGCCGGGGGGTGGAGTTAGCCTGGCTGACCCTGGCGCTCCCTTCGAACCCTGTGGGGCGCGGCTTTGATGCAGCCTGAGCCTTGACTCTTTCTCTTAGCCGCTTGCCGTCGTTACCACGGCGGGCCACACTGCCGGGCCCTTTACAAAGCCAACGGCTGCATGTGACTCAGGGGCCCCCGGCGGGAGGGAGGGGGACTCTCTGACATGCCAGGGGTTCTGTGGGCTGGCAGATGGCCCCCCCTGCCAGGGAGTTTGACAGGGCTCATAGGCAGGCATCCCCCGGCGGCAGGGAGGGCTGCGGGCCAGTAAATACCCGATGTGATAAGGGATGGCCTGTTATCTCTCTAAATTCTCTTCCTGTCGCTCCCCTGTGTGTCCCCTCTGCCTCATTTAATGGGAAAGAACGTAAGCATGGCCAGACTGGGTCAGCCAATGGTCCGTCTACCCAGTATCCTGTCTGCCGACAGTGGCCAATGCCGGGTGCTTCAGAGGGAATGAACAGAACCGGCAATCATCAAGTGATCCATCCTAGTCAGCCACTCCCAGCTTCTGGCAAACAGCCATCCCTGCCTAGCCTGGCTAATAGCTGTTGATGGGCCTGTCCACCATGACCTTAGCTAGGTCTCTCTTGAACCCCGTTATAGTCTTGGCCTTCACAACATCCTCTGGCCAGGAGTTCCACAGGTTGACTGTGTGTTGTGTGAAGAAATACTGCCTTTTGTTTGTTTTAAACCTGCTGCCTATTGATTTCATGTGGTGACCCTAGTTCTTGGGTTATGAGAAGGCATAAATAACACTTCCTTGTTGTTCACTTTCTACACACCAGTCATGATTTACAGCCCTCTATCATGTCCCCGTTAGTCGTCTCTTTTCCAAGCAGAAAAGGCCCAGGTTTATTAAGCTCTCCTCATAGGGAAGCTGTTCCTCAGCATTTTAGCTGTCCTTTTTCTGTACCTTTTCTGGTTCCAATATATCTTTTCTGAGATGGGGCGACCAGACCTGTGGGGAGATCCTACTCCCAGAGTCCCTGCTGCTCCAGCTCCCCTCACTGCCTCCCTCGCTTGCCCCCGCCAGTCTAAACCACTCCACTCGCTGCAATTTCTCCTCCTTCTCCGACCCCTCCCTGAGCGCGGCCACACCTGGACACAGCACGCCAGCGCAGGAGGGTGGAGCGCATCCCTTACGTCCCTGGAATAGCGCAGACTTCCCTCGGAGCAGAGCAATAGCCCAGGCCACCCTGCGCCAGGTGCACCAGCCTCGTGCTACGGACAAATCACGGTTCACTATTAGCAGCGCAGAGCATCTGACACACACACAGCTGGGTTCTGGTTCCCTCCCCAAGGAGGCGGTGGCACGTGCAGGACCCCCCTACCCCCCCACACAGCTCATTACCAGCCGCTCTGTACTCCAGCCGCTTCCTTTATTATTCTGCCCAGGCTTGCTAATGATGTGAACGGCAGCAGGGCTGTGTTAATGTAATGAGTAAATGACACACACCAGCACCACGTTTGTAAACCTCATTTTTCATGCAGCATTTAACGGGGACGAGGAGGAAATCAAGAGGAGATGTTGCATGACGGAAGCTGAGCCCAGGGAGCTGGCGCCGGAGGAGAGCAGTGCGGGGGGGGAGAAGGCAGCGCACAATGAATGTGCTAGGAGCTGCAGCGTCGCCAGCTCTCCGCCCCAGCAGGTGAGCTATGTGGGATGTCACGGGGCCTCGGCTGTCCATTCCTGTGATTCTCCGATGCAATTACAAGGGAGCCGAAGTGGTTAAAAGGAACAGCCTTTACTGCTGCAGGACACGATTAACCTGTGGAACTCACTGCAACAGGATAGCATCGGGGCAAAGAGCTCAGTAAGATTCAGTTGACACCCTCCCAAGAATGCTGGCAGCTTTCTTCTTTCTCTGCAAGGTTTATGCAACTGCGACCAGCCTTCCAGTCAGTAAGGGGGCCAGGGTGGACGTTGGGGCTGCGAAGAACTGGGAGCGATGACAGAGGCGGAGTGAAGGCAGGATACGTCCACAACGACTGGCCTCTGTCACTCACAGCTCGAGGGAGGAGGTCAGTCTTGGGGAGACGTGCTGGTTGCAAATTTTTGGCACAAAAAAAAAAAGTGTTTTGCATCGGAAAATGGCCTTCTTGGAAGAACACATGTTTTTGTTAACGTTGTCCAAACCGTTTTGTTTTCCTGTGGGAAAAAAGTCATGCCCCCCCCTCTCCCCCAACACACACACACACACACACACACACACACACACACACACACACACACACTGAGCCAAGAACCTCACTGAGACAAAATCCCAGGGTTTGGTAAATGAAAAACGTGCATGAAAACAGGGCGGGGGGGGGATGTTTTTTAAAAAGCCAGCAAAAAAGCATGACAGCAATGGGAGGCGGGGCCGTCCCGTCTGGGCCCTGCCCACGGAGCCCGGTGGCAGCCCCAGGCTGGCCCGGTGAAGCTCACGTCTGTCCAGGGACTCCTGCCCGGCCCAGCAGACGCTGGCTCCGGGGCACTGGCTCTGGTCTGGGATTTGAGGAGCGGGGCTGCTCCGTTCCCGTCCCCGTTGCAGGGACAGGACTGGGAGGAATGGTCCAGGGGTGGCTGCAGGGTTGCCTCGGTGCATGACATCCCCCCCCCGACCTTCACCAAGCCCTCTCCACGGAGGGCAGGACGCCCGCAGTGGTGCTGGGAGCCGGGCCACAGGCGACTCTCCCGGGGATTCAGGCACGTGGTCTCCAGATAGCCAGAGCCCTGGGCAGCGACCCTCGGCACGGCTGCTCCCTGCAGGATTCGCTGGTCAGGGCCCGTTCGTCGCTGCGGATCCAGGTCACTTCGTCCTCGAATGGCATCGACAGCGCCCCAGCGGGCACGCTGCCTGCCGGGCCAGGCCTAACGCTTCAGCCGAGCGGCGGTGATGAATTGCCGTCACGGCTCGCTGCCGGCCTGCGTGCCCGGCATGGGGGCGAACGGGGGGCTGCAGCGGGCGACAGCTCTAAGGCAGATACCACGGGAGCATGGCCTGGCTCCTGGCTCGGGGGGGGGGGGGAGGAGCAGCAGACAGACCAGGCCAGGCCAGGCAACTGACGGGGTGACTGGCCGGCACCGAGATGCTGACATGCCCCAGGGCAACGGGGCCCCTGCCCTGGGAGCTGCCCGTGCCGCGGTGTTCAGCAACGAGGGATGAGGCACACACCGGGGCTGGGCTCCGGATCTGCTAGGGAGGGAGCAGCTGTCCTGGCCCCCGCCCTGCAGGAGGGATGGCACCCACCCTGCAGCGGAGTTCACATCCTGCCAGCCAGAGCGCCCTCCGCTCGCTGCCCTGGGACCCCCCCCCAGGTCCCACCTACACGCCACACACGCCGCTCAGCCACACAACCACGCAACCTGCATCGACAGCCAGCTGCGCACGCTCAGAGCTGCACACACCGCTAACCAGTGCAGCCACACAACACACGCCCCCTTGTGCGCAGTTGCACAAACGCAGTCAGCTCGGCGACACACTCACAACCACACTACACACACACACACACACACAGAGTTACAAACACCACACACAGCACTTTGACACCCCATAGCGGGGCAGAGCTACACACAGAGTCCCACACATGCGTGTGTGTGTGTGTGTGACCACACCTGGAATTACACAAAGGGCCCAGGGTCACAGGCTGACACACAACAACTCAGTTTGCCTCCAGTCTTGTCACGCAGGTTCCCTGGTTTGGCGCATGGCAAAGCTGCACTGAGCGGGTCGGACTCCGGCGCCGGGCGTGGGAGCAGGGTGTACCACGCAGCCGGCGATACACAGCAGCCCTCTTCCGTTAGCCAGTCACACCGCTCAGCGCTCTGCCCGGCCGGTGCCGCACGCCTCCGGGGCCCGGCGTGGGCTCTCTGTAGGCCCCAATCCCTGCACAGCCGGCTCCGGGCAGGCACGACTCGCTCTGCCGGCTTGTCCGCCCCATTGTGCACGGATCCCGGCGGGTTCCCCCGTGCCGTAGCGAGGGCAGACAGTCTGCGTCCGGCCGGCTGCTCGCGTCACCGCCTAATCCTGGCTCCCAGGAAACGAGGCCCTGCCCCGGTCCGAGTTCTTGTGTCACGCCAGGCCCACAACACAGGGCGGCACCCAGACCCGCAGCTGGTGTGCCCAGAGATGTGCGTGCGTGTGTGCCCACACACACATATACACACACACACACAAACTACTGCATGCGCGCGCACACACACACACACACACACACACACACACACACACACACACACACACACACACACACACACACACACACTCTCTCTCTCAGACTCCAGCCTCTCTGGGCATGCCGGTTTGGCTGACGGTCCAAGAGCGGCGCCGCTCGTGAGGCCGGGGTGCCCGGGCAGAGAGCTGCGCATGCTCACATTCAGTCTCGTGGCATTTCTCCCGCCACCCAATGAGCCCGTCGGGCAGGCCAGGGCGAGCCGGGGTGAGACACCGGCGCCCCCAGCTCTGTGCTGGGTCCCAGGCCCACCAGCGACAGCCGCTCAGCCCGGGGTCCTGCTCCCACCCCGCGCGGGGCCGTGGCATCGGGGCACCCTGCGCGGCCATGTTCCTCCCCAGCGCGCCCGTCCTGGCTCCCTGCCTGCTGGGGCAGGCGTCCACGAGGGCCGTGGCTGCAGGCCCGGCAGGAGGGCGCTTTGGGCGGTGCCTGTGCCAGGGGCTGACGCAGCGCCTGGCTGGCCGGTGGCTCCGGCAGAGCTCCGGACGTGCGCTCCCTGGAGCAGCGGCAGGGGATGGACAAGCTGAGCCTGCACCCGCACGCGGCTGGGTGATAGCAGTCCCTCCAAGGTGCTGGGCGGGGGAATCAGGACCTCAGCACCCTGGTGTCTGGGCTGGCCCTAGGGCCCCCCCTCCCCGCAGCGAGGGGCTGGCTGGGTGCTCCCTGGTGCTTTGATGCACCCGGCACCGTGCCCAGGAACACGTGCGACTGTTAGCGCTGCTCCTGCCTCCTGCGCCCGGCCGACTGATTGGCCTTTTCAGGCCGCTGCGGGCAGCGTGGGTGGCCTCTCGCTGCTGTGCTGGGTGCGGGGACCTCCCCTCTGCCCAGCCAGGTGCCAGGATGCGCGTCGCCCCACGTCTGCCGCCCTAGGGGCAAGGGCTCCCAGGTCAGGGTCCGAGCCCTCTGCTTAGCAGGGAAGCCGCGCCCGTGCCTGAGCTGACGTGAGGCCCCTAGCACCCACTCCCAGCTCTGGGGACACGCTGGGGAACCCCTCCCCCTTGCGGGCGCTTGCCCCCTAACCAGACCCATTCCCTCCTGCCCCACGCCCAGCCAGGGCTCTGGGGGGGGTGGGGGTGAAGAAGTAGTGAGACAGCTGCTAACACGGTGAGGGACTGCAGCGCGCAGAGTTACTCGCCGGTGTTCCCATTAGAGTGGGTATCGTGTGCACATGCACCTGTGTGGTGTGGGGACTGGGGTGTGTGTATGTGTGTGTTTGTGTTCACACATGCACCAATGCAGCACGGGAATGGAAGGGACCTGTGTGTGTGCCTGAGCACGCAAGGACGCGTGTGTGCATGCACCAGTGCTGCATGGGACTTTGTGTGTGTGTGTGTGTGTGTGTCAGGCCATGCTGCCTGGAAACTGAAGAGGCTGTGTGTGTGTGTGTGTGTGTGTCCAGCAGCGATTGGCTCTGGAAGCGTGTCCCTTTGCAGTGCTGGCCGCCATCCGTCTGTCCCGGGGAGAGCAGCGCGTGCTGGCCGGGCCAGGGCCTCCTGCTACTTCGCTGAGCATCAAGCAGGGTGGGGCGGTTGCTCGCAGGGCGGCTCAGCCCGCCGGGGAACACCGCTATGGCTCTCGCTGACCCTGCAGCCCCGGGTCAGGGGAAACCAGCCCCGGCAGCACAATGCCTGCCTCATAACCGGCTGCTCCGCCGCTGACACGCACCACTTCAGGGCAGCTCTCATCTGCAAAGCCGGGCTGTAGCAATGGCCCGTGGGCCCCTGGGTCCTGCCCTGCACGTGACACGCGACCGGCCGACTCACAGCCCATGCAGGGAGCGGGGTCTGCAGCTGGTCTACCCCATGCATCATCTCGTGGGGGCTGTGCGCAAATCCGAGCAGGGCATTCTCGACTGGCGCGCCGGCCAGCCTGTGGGCGGGCAGGGGCTGGTGGGCCTGGCTGACCCCACCGCCGAGTCACCACCCTGATAATGCCAGTATAAGACCCAGGAAGCCACCGGTGTCCCTTGGCACCCCTGCCCCGTGGGCGCAGGCGCTGGCTCTGCCACGCCCGGGAGCCCCGCGCAGCGCTGCAGCCCTCCTGCAGGCAGCGGCGCCAAAGCTGGGCTACAGATAATGACAGTAATTGGCCAGCATTAATTATTGAACCATGCCATAGCCTGCGCTGGCCTGTAATTATGTGCAAATTAAATTAGCCTGGCCCTCTAATTAGCACATCAACAACAACACGCAAGGGGCGGGGGTGGGGGGGCTCCCTGCACAGACACCTAGCAGCAGCAGCCAGCCCGGTTCAGCCCGGGGAATTCTCTGCTGCGTCGCCCCCTCCCCCCCAGCGAGGACAGCCAGCAAACCAAGCCATGGCACACGGCAGCACAATCCGCGCCGGAGAAAGAGCCGCTGAGCTGAGACACTTTCCACCACGCCCTCGCCCAAACTCCCCCTGCTGTGGGGCTAGTGAGCCGGGGCAGGTGCCTGGGGACAGCTAGAGGAGATACGCTGCAATGGCATTTTTCCTAGGTTGGCCGGTCACGCTGGGGCTCCAGACGGCGTGGGTGTACCCCATGAGCCTGGCAGCGGGGCGGGTGGGCAGACCGGGGCGCACGCTGGCATCACGGCAGTGACATCTCTGCACCCCAGGGCCAAGTATGCGCAGCAGCCACGCGCGCTGTCCCCTGAGGTTGGCGCCCTCCTGCCGCCGTCCCTGCCCCCACAGCTGGGGCCCTATGGGTTGGGGGAGGGGAGGCAAATGGAATCAGTCTTGGGGCTCTTCTCTGGCCCCTCTCCAATTGCTCAGCATCCTTCGTGAACTGCAGGCACCCGCCCTGGACACGGGCTGCCAGGAGCATGACACCAGGGAAAACACCCTCTCTGCTCCCACGCAGGATTCCCCTTCTGCAGCCTGGGATCGCACGAGCCCTTCTGGTCCCAGCATCACGGAGCTCGTTATCCACAGCTGAGCAGGGGCAGCCACGTGAGCAGCATCCACCCCGGGGCTGGGTCTGGGGCGCTGCCCGGCACCGACCCGCCGTGGCCAGAGACAGCCCAGCAGAGGCTGCCCGGAGAAGGGCCGGCTCAGCCGTGCGGCTGGACCCCCTCCCTGGGTTATTGATTCGTTAGCGGCGCAGGGAAAACGCCGGGAATCGGGGCAGCGGCTCTGCACAGCCAGGTCGGGGCGGAGCGTCCCTGCGAGCGGGCGGCGAGAGACCATCCAGCCGGGCGGGTGCCCACACTGCGGGGAGCTGGATGGAGTGAGAGCATCACAGGGCCGCTAGCCGTCTGCCTGGGCCTGAACTCAAAGAGCCAGACCCACCCCAGAGTACAGGGCATGTCCTGCGCCTCTCGCTTTCCCCCGCACTGACCCTCGTCGTGCCAATGGCCCCCTCTCGCTTGGGGCTCAGCCAGTCCCCCTCTGCAGGCTCCTGCCGGGCACAGGCTTGACCAGGCCTCCTGCCGCCGCTGGGCCTCACCGAGCCGACCCCCGCCACCTGCGGATGCGATGCTGATGTGATCCCGCCGTCTACAGGCACCACCCTCCCGCTGGCACCGCTCCGCGGGTTGTCAGTCAAGGATTCCCAGGTCCTCCAGTGACTCAGCTCTTAGTGAAGTTCAGCGCCTGGGAAAACCTGCTGCTCCCACAGGAGCACCGGCCCTGCTTTAACAACCAAGGACTCCAGGAGGAATCGTTCATTCTACCTTGTAACGGTGGGAGGAGAGGGTCAGTCCAGGCCTGAGGGCTGCCCTTTGCCAGGGCTAATGCGAGCTGAGCCCAACAGGCGACGTCTCACCCTCCCTTGCACGGCTCAGACATCCGTCCGCCCCTTCAGGCTCTGTTTCGGTGAGTGAATCTTTCACCAGAACAGGCTGAACACGGATCTGCTGCCATTTGTTCAGACAGTTCGAAGCACAACATTTCCTTACCCCGGCCGTTCACACACAAGTGATTGTAACACACGCCCAGACACACGGACCATTTCCCAGCATGCTCAGCACCTCGTCTGCTTGTGCGGTGTGCTGAGTACTTAACTGTGCTCGTGCAAACACAAATAACCTGCCCCCTTTCCGCTGCGGAGCCGGGCGAGGGCTAGTCCCACACTCAGACCTGGCTGACATTTATTTAACCCGCCCGGCACCAGTTCCCCACCCAGCCGTTACCCGCGTCTTTAGCGCTCGTGGGTTTTAGACTCTGTATGCGGGGGTTTCTCGCCAGTCCTTGCCTGTCTTTCTTTCTGTGCCTGGTTTAAGCCGCCCCTTTTAATGTGACCCGTGTCTGTCTCTCATGCCCCCTCCCCTCCTTTTTATCACGCTGCCTTTTTCTGTCCAAGCGAATGGCGGGTAAAACAAGCCCTGCTTTCCCGCAGCGTGCCGCTGACCTGGGGAACTCCCTGCTGCAGGGGCCACCCAGCTAGACCCCTGCACTGACTCCGGACAGGGAGCCACGTTTGAGGACGTCTCTGGCGTTGCAGCCTCTCCCTGCCGCCGAGGCCCAGCCTGCAGCCATCCTCGCCCTTGGTTCATGGCAACAACCTCCGCCCGGGGCTACCCTGGCGCTGCAGATTGCAGTGGCCATGTTGCTAGCACGCCTCTCTGTGCAGTCATGCAGGGCACCGGGCTGGGGCTGGATCTGGAGTGGCCGCCGGCTCCGCTGTTAATTCACACCCGCTGCCCTGCATGGCGTTTGCCCCGCTGGGCTGTCGCAGCAGGGGAATTGGCGCCACCGCCCAGCGGGCGTTTGGGGAGCCGTCAGGGGCCGGGGGCACTGGGTGCGCGAGGGATGGCAGGCAGGGCAGTGTCGCACCAGCCTGCTGCATGGCACAAGGTTGCCTGGCACCTGCTCTGCCCTCTGGGCAGGGGAGTGGTTTGCTCGCACAGGGCGTGAGCCGGTCGGATGGGCTCTCCTGGCGGGGTGCGGAGGTCGCCATCGGCGGCCCGAGGCGTGGCACCCTGGGCAGGGATCAGGCCTGGTGGGCACCAGCAGAGCGGTGGGTGGGAGGCTCCCCGGACCGGGATAGCAGGCGGCTCTGGCCGGGGCGTGTCCAGTGGCGGCCACGCATCCTGCTTGCGACAGCCCCCGGCCCGCCTGCCCCAGCCCTCCGCCCACGTTGCTTGGAGGCCAGGCTCCACGCCCTTCGCCTGGCGTCTGCCTCTAACCAGGGCAGGGCCGCGCCGTCTGCCGGTGCCGCTGACCTCTGGGCAGGGTCGCAGAGCACCCAGCAAAGGCAGGGTTAGTCGACACGTGCTGGGAGAAGGGGCAGGGTGGGGGGCGTCCTGCGGCTGGGTGGGTCACCTTGTCACGCGGGAACAGCTGTCCCCACCCCTGCATCTCCCCACCCAGGGCCCATCTCTTCCCGGCCAGTAGCGGGAGGACGCTGTGTTTTCCTGCCCAGGGCAGGTGCTGGGTGTTTATTGTGTCCTCAGGCCGGGGCGGTCCCGCAGTTGCTGCTGGCCGTGCTGAGTTAGATCCCCTATAACTCACGCCCTGCTCAGGCCGCTCGCCCAGCGCACCGGGGGCCGGGGGCCGTAAATCTCCCGGCGAATGCAGCCGGACAGTTTTAGTGCCGGGGCTGCTGGGAGTGTCCTCGGCCCGCCGAGGGACCCGCCTACGCCGGGCCATAAATCCCGGGCTGCTGTTGGCGCCGCTGCCAGGAGCGGCCCGGCTCGCCAGTAATTGGCACTAAATAACCCTAATGGATGGCCCTGCCGTGCCCGCGGCAGGCCGGGCGCATTAATGCCCAATAAATCCCCCCGACGGCCGTGCCAGCGAGCGCGCCCCTGGGGCTGCGGTTAATGAGACTCAGCAATTAAACAATAACGTTCGTGCCCCGAACGCCAGCGCTGGGAATTGTCGGGCGGGGGCTGCTACCCCGGAGGCCGGGCGCTAGCCCCCAGCTCTGCAGCCAGGCCAGTAGCCGCGGGGGGGGTGGTGGTGCAGGCAATGCGGGGAGCCTCATGGCCTCCCTAGCCTAGAAGAGAGAAGGTGCTGAGCTCCGGGACAGCTGGGTTATACACCTGGCTCTGCTACCAGTGTCTGCTGCCTCAGTTTCCCCATCTGTAATGGGGCCAGCCAGCATGGCTCGACTCCAAGCGGGGGCTGAGGTGTGAGCGGGGAATGTTGGGTAGGGCGCTCACACCGTGGTGCCAAGGCAGTCTCTGGGTACGGTAACCCAGGCCCCGCCATGCCCAGCCCCCCTCCCCCCGCCAGGCATTAGAAGGAGGCGGCAGCCCCCAGAGCACACTTTGCAGTGCCATGCAGCAGCGGAGGGACACAACCCTGCCCGGGCATCAGGGCATGCGGGGGCCACGGCAACTGCCCCCCCCCCCACTGGTATCATGCCTGACAGCAAACCCCGCAGCAGGGAGTCCCAGGGGTTAACGATAAGCCTAGCAATGTCACTGCACCCCACTGTGCCTCTCTGCGCTGCGCTACACACACACACACACACACACACACACCCGTCAGTTGAAGCGGACCTGGAGCGCCTGGTCAAACATGGGGTCCTGGTACCAGTTACCCACAGCCAAGGGGCGGCCCCAGTCGTTCCAGTATTGCAGAAAGCTGGCTCCATTCGGGTCTGTGGGGATTTTGAGGTCACTGTTAACCCGGCGTTGTGTGCAGAGCAACACCCTCTTCCCCGCATCAGCGATCTCTTCGCTGGCTTGTCTGGTGGACAAAAGTTCAGCACGATTGGTCTGCGTCTGGCGCATTTACAGATGCAGGTCGCTGGGACGTCCCAGGAGCAGTTGACTAGCGTGACACAGAAAGGGCTGAACCGATTCTGTCGCTTGCCCTTCGGAATACCGTCTGCTCCAGCTGTGCTCCAGAGGGCTACGGACCAGATCTGGAGTGGCTTGCCTGGACTCCCATGCCGTCTTGACGACATCCTGGTCACCGGCAGGAAAGGGGAGGAGCACCTTACGGACTTGGAGGCTGCCCCGCAAAGACTGGAAGCGCACAGCCCACGAGTCTGCACAGACAAGTGTGAATTCTTCCAGCCCTCTGGGACGTATCGTAGATGCTACGGGCCTTTGTACGGCTCCTGCAGAAGTCAAGGCCATTGTGGAAGCTTCACCTCCTCAAAACGTAGGCCAACTTCGCTCTTTTTTTAGGGCTATTGAACTATTGTGGAAAGTTTATTCCACAGTTAGCAATGCTACTAAAACCACGACGTGAACTCCTTGGCCAGAACCAGGTCTGGACGTGGACTGAAGCCTGCGATGTTGCATTTAACAAGGCTAAACGGGCATTGCTAAATTCAGACCCATCCGTACCGCTACAGTTGGTCTGCGAAGCCTCCCCTTACGGCGTGGGCGTGGGCGTGTCACACATTATGCCTTCTGGCGAACAGAGACCCACTGCTTTTGCATCACGCACTTTAAGCAAAGCAGAAACTAACTATGCCCAAATCAAACGTGACGCACTGGGAATCGTTCTCGGAAAGTTCAGCAGTCCCTGTTTGGACGGAAGTTCACACTTCTCACCGACCATCGACCTCCAACGTCGATTTCTGGACCACGCACAGGCGTTCCACGGTTGGCTGCTAGTCGTATGCAACAATGGGCATTGCTGCTTTCCACACATGGATGAGCTCAAATATCGGAGATCCACTCTGCACTGCAACGCAGATGGTCTCTCAAGGCTGCCTTTACCAGTGACACATCAAGATATGGGCCGGAAAGCAATCGTCTGCTTTGCACAGGTAGAGAACACACCCATCGCTGCTACTCAAGTAATGAGGGCAACTCGCGTGGACCCAGGACTGTCCCAAGTCATGGACCTAGTGATGCATGGAACGTCTCTATGGGACTCTCAGGGCTCACCAGACCTTCGTCCCTACATGTCCGGGAGGATGGAGTTATCAGTCCATTCTGGTCGGTTGTTGTGGGGGACAAGCGTCATTATTCCACCGCTCCTGAGACCGCAGATGTTGGCACAGCTACGTTCGGGTCACTGTGGAATAGTGCGTGTGAACGAACTTGCACGAAGCACCTGTTGGGGGCCTGGCCTGGACAGTGCCACTGAAGAGAAGGAAGAGCGTGTACTTCATCTCAGAGTGTGAGAAACGCGCCTCAGATGGCGCCCCTACACCCATGGGACTGGCCTGGAAACCCACGGCAGCGTATTCACGTTGATTTTGCTGCCCATTTGGAGGCAGCATGTTCCTGGTTGTTGTCAACGCCCGCTCTAAATGGCCAGACATCTCTGTAATGCCGCCCACTACTGCTGACAGCACCATCCAGAGATTGCGGGACATCGGCAGTCGTTTCGGCTGCCAGAACCACTTCTGAGTGACACCGGACCGTGGTTCGTCTCCCAGGAGTTTGAAAATGTTCTGAAAGCAAATGGGCTACGTCATATCCCTGCCGCACCGTCTCAGCCACCCACCAGTGGATTAGCAGAACGCTTTGCACAGCCCATGAAACAGGCTTTAGATCTACACGGGGACATTCGTCCATTCAGAAGCGTCTGGACACCGTCTGACTATCCCACAGAACCACACCTCACGCTAGGACTAAGGCGTCCCCGGCCTTGCTAATGATGGGACGGCAGCTGCGCACTTGCTTTGATCTGCTGAAACCCGCCAAAGCACGACAAGTTGTGCAACGTCAACAGCAAAACCGAGTCATCAGATGTGCACAGAGCAAAAGACCGACCCCTTTGTCCAGGCCGGCCCGTCCTAGCGCAGAACTCTGCTTCTGGAGCAAACTGGGGCCCTGCTACTGGCAGCGCCCAGCCAGGAGCTGTTTCCTGCACCGTCCAGCCTGCCGGTGATCTCACCTGCGTGCGGCATGCAGATCCGGTGTGGCCAGGTCAGACATGTCCCAAGGACACAGCTCCAGTCGCACTGCCTGACCTCACCGCTGCAGGCGAGAATCGTCGAGTCACGTTGAGTCACCCGCTCCTGACCCCCCTTCTCTAGCCGCCGATACAGCCCCTGCCCCTGCTCGAGCAGATACAACAGCCTCCCCTGGTCGAGCGACGAGTCCTGCGCCCCTCGTCAGACCCGCACCAGTAACGCCTTCCACTGCGAGAACACCAGAAACCTGCCGCACTGTCCCTAGAGAGAGAGACGCTTCCTCAAGGGCTGGATCGTTAGCTAGGGCAAACCCATGTGACGGGCAGAATAATCCCCGGGTTAGCCGGCAACTGAGGCAGTCTGCCCTGTTCCTAGGTCAGTGAGCGTCCTGGTAAACGGGCGTCTTCATTCAGCAGGGAGGAAGATGTGTGTAAGTTGTGTCCCATCTGGCTTGTTGCTATTATGGGATAACTCAGCCACTTCTGGCTGCTCTGCAGGAGAATAAACCCCAGGCTGTGTGTTTCCATCGCTCTGGGTTCCTGTGCTGGGATCTCTCTGAATGCAAATACCTGCCGAGTACCCAGCCTTAACACGCTGGACTGGCAGAGCCGTGGGAGCCATCCCACCATGCTTCACCTTGCTGGAGTGGAGAGGTTGACATGCGTCCCCCGGCTCCACGGCACAGGTGGGAATAGAACCCAGGCGTCCTAGCCCTCTGCGTCTCTGCTCTGCTCACCTAGACCCGGCGCTGGCCCCACCCTGCAGAGGGAGAATGGGGGCTGGGCGGGCCCTGGGGAGATACTGTGGGGTGGGCATGAGAAAACTGACTCTTCTGCAGCCCCAGAAGTGCCAGCGCCGACATGCACGTCCTGGACCGTGTGGGGTATACAGCGCCTGCACCGAGCTGGTGCCAGCCCCCCTGGGAGCCTTGTCTGGCAGGCGCTCACCCAGCCGGGGAGTCAGCCTACCCACCAGCTAGCGAGCGAGCGAGCGGCCCAGGCCTCGCTACGACGGCCCCGCAATGCACTGGCCCAGAGGGGGGCCGGCCTGTCTGGCCAGGCCAGGCACCTGCTAACCCCCCCAGAACCACGGTCACTGGCTGACGTTGTGGGGGCTGCGCCAAAGAAGGGTCAGTTCTTGGCCCAGCTGGCGTTTCACCGCAGCCCCACGGCAGCTCTCGCTGGGCAGAGCCGCCCCAGGGGGGCTGAAGGAGCCTCTCTGACAATAATGTGGGGACCCTTGATAGTCACTGGGGGGGGGGGGGGGGGGGCCGGTCTGCTCCCACTGCACAAGCACCCCGGACATGGGGCGGGGAGCAGGTAAAGAACCCGCAGGGCTGCAGGAGGAGCAGTGGTGCAAAGGGACGGGTGTGGGGCTGGCCGGGCAGACATGATGTGGGGGCAGAAATAATCCTGGGGATGGGGCAGGGCAGATGTGGGGAGGGGAACGCACAGAATGAATTATTATTGAGCCTGGGTGTGGGGTGACGCTGGCTGCTCCAGACTCACCCGGGCCTAAATCCAGGAGATTTAGCGACGCTGTCTCGCTCTCTCACACACACACACACACACGAGGGGATTCAACAATCAAAAAACAGAGCGTAAAATGGTCTTTCCCCCTGTCGACAAGCACCTCGGGGTGTCTGTGACCACATGGGTTTGGCCTGGCCAGGTCTGCGTCTGAGCTCAGGGCCCGTCGGCTGACCCTTGCTGAACGCCTGGTTCTGCCACAGGCGGCGTGCGTGTAAACTGAGGCATGGGGCAGGGCACTGGTTCGTCCAAGGCCCCGGGGCCAGCCAGGACAAGAACTCCAGCCCCGCCACTGGCCCATCGTCCCGCTCCCAGCACTGGCGCACGCGGCCGGGCTGAGCTGTGCGGGCTACGTTGGCAGCCGGGCGCGGTGCAGCGCCGTTTCTGAGCCCTGGACGAATGTAGAACCCGGCCTTTGCTGCACCCGGTGGCTTTGGCTGCTTCGCCCCAACACGTCACCGGCCGCACAGCTCCGGGCCGGCAGCGTGGGGAAGGTAGCTGGGCCGGGCGCCCGGCCAGGGGAACCAGGTGCAGAGGGCTCCGTGCGGATTGGCAGCGGCCGGGGGTGCAGTTCAGCTGCCCAGGGATGAGCCACCCCGAGCCCGTTGGCTGTTTGCTCCCCCTCACCCCCAGGCTGAGCGCCGCAGGGGGTCGCCTAACACCACGGCTGGGGGGCAGCATCGGAGCCGGTGTGGGGCGGCCCGAACACCTGGGTCCCACTCAGCCAGTGCCTCACCAGCCCCCCCAGCAGCACTGGTGGGGCCAAGGCACCCGGCAGGTGGGGAGAGGGGCCGCAGGCCGCCGGCAGCGCAGTGCTGGGTGTCATGCGGGCTGGCTTGAGTGGGGGGGCATTTAGTATATGGTGTGACATCAGCATGGCAGAATCATAATAATCCATGTGGGATATGCCATGTCAGGTACTGTTCGGAAGGTTATAATGTGCTAAGTAAGATAATAATACTTGTGTTCATGTGTGATATTTGAAATGGAAGTTATAGATGTATTGGAGATATCTGTGTTTCAAGTTGTTCTGCCTGGGCAACACCCCAGCTAGGAAGGCTGCAGAACAATGGCCTGCAAAATGACCCATTAAGGCATTCCCAGGTGCAAGGGGCCCTGAGGGAGAAGCCAGCATCACCACTGAGTCACCAGAACCTGCTTACCTGACTCTGGACTCCATTGCAGGCAGCCTACCTGATGAAGCATCAGGACTGTCCCATGTGACTATGGACCCCAAGCACACCGGAGGAGTCACCAGGATTGGCCCATGTGACTATGGACTCCATTTTGGGTCTTGTGACTGCCCACAGGCCGCATGGCCGGAGGAGGGGGTTTATAAGATCAAACCAGAGAAACCATCTTGTCTTTGTTCCTGTCCAGTCTGCAGACACACACCTATCTCTGGACCAATTCATCTTGCAACTGAACCGAAGGACTTAGACCCATCCAGGTACTGGATGTGAACCAGAGGGAACTACACAAGCCTGCAACTCCACATTTCTTCCAGAAACCTGATGTAAATGGACTTTTAATCATTTGTATATCTGTGATTTACTTTAACTCTTTAACATTTCTTTCATGGTTTATTTCTTTCTTTGTACAATAAACCTTTAGTTTGAGATACTAAAGGATTGGCTGCCAGCGTGGTATTTTAGGTAAGATCCAAACTCATATTGCTCTGGTGCTGTGGCTGACCCTTTGGGGTCAGAGAGAACCTTTTTAGCGAAGAGCAGAGAGTTCTAGTAACTGGTCTCTTTGCTGGACCTGGTGCTGATTTGGGAGCCTGGAGCTGAAATGCAGTGAAGGGGGCTGTGGGCATTTGTGGACTGGCTTCGTGATAACCAGTGTGGGGTAATCAGAAGCAGTTCGTGGCTGGTTGGGAAGCCGGGCTTCAGTGTCACCCACCAGCGTGGGGAGAATCTGCTCTCCTTTTGCAGCCTGCCCTGACCTTGGCATTACCAGTTGGCTACCCTGGGCACCGGACAGGTCACACCGGGTACCCCAAAACCTGTCACACTGGGGCAGCCAGCAGGATTTGCAGACAGGTTTCTGGTGCACACCGAGCACCTGTAAACTAGATCCTAAGCGCGTCATAAGCGAGCCGGCGGGGCACAAAGACAAGGTGCCCCCTTGCAGGTTTCGGGTTGTTTGTTTCGGGCAAGGCAAAGCGACCCAAAGAAAGTCCGGGGTGCGTGAGCCGGAGAGATGGCAAACCCGCTCAGACTGGGCCACCGAAAGGGCTGGCGGGAAAAGGGGGCGGCAGCTCAGAAAGCCGACCTGGCACATCCCCCAGCGAAGCAGCCCTGCGGAGCGAGCTGGCCAGGTTGGGGACTGAGCACGTGGGAAAGGAGGAGAGCAGCAGAGCTGCCGAGAGAGAGGCAGACAGCAGCAAGCCAAGGAGCTGCAGAAGCGGCCCTATGCGTCTGGGCAAGGTGTTGGAGACGTGGCTGCAGATGCCTCGGGCGGCAAGCCACCCCTCCAAGGACCCCACAGCGGGGACAAACTGTGCCAGCATTGCCAGGTGGCTGATTGGATTGAGGATTAGTTAGCGGCTCTGCAGTGTACAGAACAGCCCTGAGGACCGGAGAGCGGCCGGTCGACTCGCCAGGCTGGTGGGTGACGCGTCACAAGGGTTTTAACGCTATGGCTGTAAATGAAGCTATGAGAGATGCTGTGGTTCAATGACCCCAGAGGCTGGTACCGCCAACTCAGGGCGCTACGGCTCACCGTCGCGGGGAAGAGCTGTGACAAAGGTTGGATTGTTTGACAAAATGGCTAATGTGTAAAGGGGCAGACCCACGACCCGCTGGCGGAGCGGCTCCCCGAGGAACAGGTCGCTGAGGTTTGCTCGGAGGCGGCATGACCCGCTGTGGGGGAGAAAAATGCCAGGTTCAGTGGAAACCGCTGCTGGCCCGGCTGGTGTCGCCATGCAAGCGAGACTGTCCAGGGAGCGCCAGCCCCAGTCACGTGCCTGCCGCTCCCAAGGGCGCTGCGGGTGCCGGGCGAGCACGTGGAATTTTAGTTTCCCAATAAACTCATTTCACCGATGTCGGTCGAGAAGTGGCAGCCACCCTTCATTCCCCTTAAGGGGGAAAGAATCCCTTCCCGTGGGGCTGAGGGGGACTTTTCTATGTCTCCCTCGAGGAGCAAGGCGTTCACCACCTGCCATAAAATCTCCTGCGCGTGGGCTCTGAAGCGGACCTGGGCCGGGGGTTGTGGGCAGGAGATGTTGGATAGCGGCTAACGCCCGTTCGGCTGTAGATAGGGCCCTCCGGGCTTCGACAAAGTGTGTAAGGCTCTGAGGGGCTTGGAGAGATGCCTCCGTCGTCTCCCAGGCGAGGTCGATCACGCTAAAGGGCCGATCCTGGGTGTCCCGCCGCACCCCTCGAGGGAACCCTGAGCGCGCAGCCACGCAGCTCAGCTCACGCCAATGTCCGAGCCTCCCCCTCAATGCAGCATCTGCCTGTGTCCACCGCGGCTTGGAGTCCAGGTTTGGTCACCAATGTGCCCTCTCCAATAAGTCCCGGCCAGATGCCAGCTTTATCCTCCCCAGGGAGCTTGTCCTTACATCCGACAAACTCACCTTGGGCCAAGGGGGCCTGGTAATTACAGCTCCTGAGATAGATGGAGGCGGGAGAGAGACTTTTCCTTCCCACGCCTCTCCGAGGGAGGCGCCTTTGGCGGCTGGTCCGTGGATCACTCCCTCAGTAGCCGCCTGGGGGTCTGGTGGAGGGGGAGACCCAGAACTGTCCCCTGATGGATGGGGCAATGCGCCGCTTCTCTGCCCGTCCGGGGCGGGCGCACAGGGGTGCCAAACCGCCCTCGCTGGGTCTGGTTGGCTCAGTGATGGGGAAGGCGCCTCTCTTGGGACCGGAGCCTGCAGCCCCCCAGCTGTCCAGGGCGCTATGGGGGATGTGTGGGGTAAACCAGCTGAGCTCTGCCCCATCTCACCCCGAGACAAAGGGTTTAGGTGGAAGATGCAATGGGATCTCTCCTGCGCTACGCTGGGAATGTCTGCGCCCCAGAGAGCCAGCGTGGGGGATGCAATGTTACCCTCGCGCTGATCGGGGGGATTCACCCCCTTTGATCTCCGGCAGAGGAGAAATGGCAGCCGGGGGATGGGCTGGGATGACACCAAGGCTGGAAGGGGCCAGGACCAGCGGCTGGATAGGTGCAGAAGTCTAGGAAAGCTTCAAAGCATACGCTGGCAACGGCTCGACTGACCCCCCCCCAAAAGCCGAGGGGCGCAGAAAGTGGGGCATGATCCCAAGGGCACCGGGGTCCAGCCCTGCAAAGAGCCATAAAGCGTCCTGTGGAATCAAAGAATTAATCATAAAATTGATTAATAGAATGCCTGGCCTGAATCTGGTCATAGAAGGCCTGGCCTGAAGTTGTAGCCTGAAACTGAAATAGAAGCCCCAGGCTAAACCATTAACAGAATGCCTCAGCTGAAATTAGGATAAAGATGCTAAAATCCCACAAGAGGTCTCTGAACCACACCCCAGACACAAGTTCTCTGTTATGAGCCTTAAACCTTTTTGAAGTCTGTAAACAGACTTCACCTGTTTCAATAAGTACCAGTACCTGCCCCCCTTTGTCTTACCGGCCCCAGAGAAACTCACTCCATACAAATTAGCTTTTTTGAACAGGTATTGTGTCACCACCCATCTTCGGGTGTTAGCCAGGGTCCCTGAAAACCACATTGTATACTCAAGTGACTCATTGGGCGTTCCTGGGAGGGCGTCTGGTGTGCCCCACTGTGCATTGTGATTGTCTTTCCTGTTAAGTATAAACTGTTAATCAAATTCCACTATACGATCAACATGTAAATGAACCTAAGCAACCCCTATATAAGTCTTTTGTATCTGGTAGCCAGGTGAAGTCCATTTGCCCAGCATCCAGACATGCTGCTTGACTTCCCTGTAGCCACCTGGGTTTTCTCTATGGCTATAGTATTCCCCATAGCTATGGTTGTGTGATTGTGTGTGTGTCACAATTAAAGCTGCACCCGATCCAACTTTAAAATGTAGCAGTGTGATTCTTTTCCACGACAGCCCAGTGCCCGGCGGGGGCCGCCTGAGGGCTCACGATGCTCCTTACAACGCCGGCAGGGCAGAGGAACGGCGTAGATGGGGGCAGAGCCCAGCACAGGCGGGAAGGCAGTGTAAATGTGGGGGGTCCTGGGCAGGGCGGCGTCTCAGGCTGCTGCCCTCAGCGGGTGCGTGCACGGGGCAGAGGCACCGCCCAGCATTTTCCAGCAGTCCGGGACGGACTCAGGCCAGGGGGCCGCGCCTGCACGGCGCTGGGGCTGCTCCAGGTCTCAGCTCACGCCAGCCACGAAGCCAGGGCCGGGCCTGCGAGCTGCATGTGGGCAACCTGGGCTGGGCAGCAGGTCAATACGAACTGGCTGCCCGCACCCCCTTGTAATGAGCTGTGGGGAGTGCAGCCGCCCGGGGACTCGCTGACTCCCCCTTGCCCCTGGTATGTGCGCCAGCTGCCCGGGAGCAAAGGGCCGGCCCGTCTCTGCTGCCGGGGGACGAGGGGACCAGGAAGGCTGAGACCTGCCAGGGATGTGAGGGGGGGAGCCGACGTTGTTCCTAGATCCCCAGACCTCCTGGGTAACAGGCCAGCGACTAACTCCCAGAGCAGAGCTTGTAGAAAACAGCCAGGGGACGGAGAATGCAGCACGACGGGCCAACGGTTCATGTCACCCGATTACAATGCATCCCTTACTCTGAGCCTGAATTCGTCTCGCTTCTGCTTCCTCTGGGCTCTGGTCTCCCGGCGCGTGACACACTCGGTCTGGACCGGGCACAGCTACCCCTGGGGGGGCAGGGAAAACCCCCAACTCAGAGGAGCCCCTTTCGAGCGGCCCCGTCCATGGATGGGACCCAGCTGCTCCCCGCACAGGCTCTCTGGGAGGATTCCCCACGCGGGGGGCTAGACCTCAGGGGCATCCCAATGGGCAGGGAGGGCCGGGGTCACCCACCACAGGGGGGATATGGGCGCAGGGCCATGGCACAGGGACAGAGCAGGTGCAGGAGAAACAAGCCCCGCCCCTGCCCTGGGGAGTCAGTCTTGAAGCCCTGCCTCACATCACAGCTGGGACTCCCTGCCCTCCCCCAAACTGATGGCAGCCTGGCATTTCCCAGCTCCTGGACTCCTGGGTTCCTCCCCTGGCTCGGTCACAGATGCGCTGAGCATCCTGTGGAGGGCAGGGCCTGAGGGGCAGCAGCGCAGAGCCCGGCTGGCAGGGGAGAATCCTTACCCCCCCTCTCCCCCCCGCCCCGACCACCCTGAGCCGGCCCCGCTCTCGACACCAGGATGGGGAAATGGCCCCTTTGTACATAACTGCCCCCCAGCCCCCGAACCCTCCCCGTCCCGGCAGGCTGGGCCGCAAGGAGACAGCGCAGCGCAGTGCAGCACTCGACTACTTTATTGGCTTTAAATACAGGCTAGGGCGCCAGCTCCGGGGGGCACGGCCGCAGCGCCGGCTTCGCTCAGGACAGAGGCAAGGGCAGAATCCCCCGTCGGTGGGATCGGGGCGGCGAGCCGCCCGCCCCACACCCAGGGGCCACCCCCGGGGGCTCGCTGGCCGGGCCCAGCGCGGAGTGATGCAGAACCGGGCCCCAGCCCGTTGGTGGTGGGGCAGCCGGGGGCGCTGGGGCCAGGGAGGAGACGGCGGGGAGACGGCGGCATGGTGGCTGCGGTGGGGCCGGAGCCTGGGGCCTCCCCTAGCGGCTGTAACCAAATTCATCCGCGTCGTCGGCCCGGAAGTCGCCGTAGCGCCAGAGGTTCAGCTGCAGAGAAGGGCAGCGGTGAGGGACATGGCAGACTGGGCCCCCCCTCTCCACCCCGCCCCACAGCCTACCACCCCTCCAGCCCAGCCCGTTCCCCCACAACCTCCCTGATTTTCTCCACCCTCGCCAGCCCTCAGTGCTCCCCTGCTCCAGCGCCCACGACCCACAGGACAGCACCGGCCCCACACCAGCTGCCCCGGGCCCGAGATGGGCCGTGCCCAAGGGCCGGACTCACCCTGTTGGTCTTGGCCAGCTCCTGCGCATTCAGGTACTCGGTGACCTGCACGAGACAAAGGCCGTCACGGGGGGGCAGGCGGCGTCCCTCCCGCCAGGCCCAGCCACCCCCTGCCCGGCGAGGGGCTGCCTGAGCCATGCCCGGCCAATCGCCCGCTGGACCAAGGACCCGGCTGGCATCTGACTAACTGCCCCAGATACCTTTCCTCTGCGGTACCACCGGACTGCCCCGGCTAGCCAGCCTGGGAACGCGACCTCGGGCGCATTGTGAGAACAAACTCTTTTCACTGGGGGGCTCAAAGTGCTGGGCAAAGGGGGACTCCTCCGACAGATGGGGAAACCGAGGCACAGAGCAGGGACGGGGATAGAACCCAGGAGTCCTGAATCCCCCCTCCCCCGCTCCAACCAGTAGTCCCCACTCCCCACCAGGGCCCTGGCTCTGGACATAGCAAGCTGGCCATTCATTGCAGACCCTAGACACGAAGGGCTGGGCGGACTCTGCAGCCAGGGGGATTTCGGTCAGGTGTTAGGAGAGGCTCCCCAGCGCTCGGGGCAGGGATGTCTGGAGGTCGGGGACCCCCCGCCACTGGAGGCTTTGAGGACCAGGTTGTGCAAACCCCTGCCAGGGCTGGTCCAGGGTCACTCGGCCCTGCCTGAGCCCGGGGGGCTGGACCAGGTGAGCTCTCGGGGTCCCTGCCAGGCCGACACGGCTACGGTCTCTGCCCGCAGCCTGGCATTCCTCCCAGGGCAGGGGCTCGTGCTAGGCCATGGGGACTGCTGGGGGGTGGGCTCTGTCCCGCTGCAGCATGGCATGGGCGGGAGACGGCGCCGCCAGCCGAGCCGGGGCTGGCAGGGAATCCGACAGCTCCCTGGGACCAGGAGGATCAATCGGCGCCCCTCTGCACGCACCGCCCCTGCCCCGGCACAGAGCACACGGGACAGCCTCCCGCGGCCATGCCAGCCTGGGGCAAAGGGGGGCGGGGAACCTGGTGCTGACATGTGCCAGGCTGGGCATGCCCAGGTCCATGGCACCGCTATCCCCCATGCCCCCCCCGGCCACACAGGAGCACCTCGGCATCTGCCCACACCCGCACCCCCCTGCACGCCCAGCCGGCCCCCGCTGCCAAGGGGAGGGGGCTCACGTACCACTTTCTGGAACTGCTTCTCCTTCCGCGCCTCCACCATGACCAGCCCCTCCTTGACCAGCCCCAGCCCCACGTCGCCCTTGGAGTCGGCGAACTGCAGGGTGACGTGGGGACAGCTGGGCCCCAGGTGCTCCACGTTCAGCAGGCACTGGGTGTTCTGGATGTCCCGGACCACGCTGTCCACCGCGTCGGCGCGGGCGTCGTCCTGCGGGAGGAGTGGGGTACAGAGAGACTGGCACCGCTGGGCTGGGCCAGGGCACGGGTGCAGCGTGTGGCCGGAGCGGGGAGGGGGAGCCGCGTCCCATGCCGAGCGCACGGGGGCGACGGCGCTGGGCGGGGAGCGTGCCCAGGGCGGGGGCCGTCCTCCGAGGGGCTGGGCGCTGCGGACTGGGTGTGCAGAGCCGGAAGGAGACGGGGAGGGACGGAAGGACAGAACGGACGGAGATGGACGTGTGGAGAGATTGCCCCCCACACCCCGGGTCAGGAAGAGATGCATTCTGCCCGCTGGGTCCCCGCCCGGCCTACTTACGTCCTGCGGCACCTGGATGAAGGCAAACTTGTACTCGGTGGCCTGGGCGGGCAGGACGCGGGTGCTGAAGGCGGGCGGCAGGGTGCCCAGACGCGTGGAGGGCAGGGTCTCCTTCTGCAGGGACAGCGAAGGGGCAGCGCAGTCAGGGGGGCGCCGGCTGCTCGGGCGAGGGGGTTTCCGGCCCGGTGGGCTGAGCTCTCCCACTGGGCGTTGTGCCAGCCCCAGCCAGGGCTGGACGCGCTCACGCCCGAAGGGTGCAGCGCCCGTGCCAACGCCGGGGCGTCCCCCCTGGCTCTGCCGCCGTGGGCGATGGCAGCAGGGTGGAGGCTGGGGCCCGGGCGACGTGAGCACCGCACTGCTTCACCCGGCGCCTGCGGACCTCCGAGCTGCCAGAGGCTCGGCGCGTGGGGGGGGGGACGCGAGCGCTGCTGTGGCCCCCCCGCCCTGTGGGGTGGGAGAGCAGCTGGGCCCGGGTGTTGCCATGGCAGAGATCGCGCCGCGGCCTCCAGGCCCAGCCGCCGGGCCCTGGACTTGGCTTGGCCAAACCGCAGGCAGCAGGAACCGAACCCGGGAACCGATGGCCGGGTGGGGGGAGCTGAGCTTTAGCAAGAGACTGGGACCAAGCGGGCAACGAGGGGGCTGCCTGGGCACGGCTCTGCCCTGCCCTATGGATCTCAAAGCGCTTCGCAGACCAGCGCCCCCCAGCAGGCCTGAGACCCCTCTCCCCCACACCCCCGGTGGAGCCGGTGCCCCCCAACCTGCCCGCTCACCTCCCCCTGCTGCATGGAGCTGGGCCGGGACTGAAGGCTGCCGAGGGCTGTTTCTGCACCTGGGTGGCTGCCCTGCCCCATGGCGATAGCCTCATGCCAGGACTCCTGACCCCACCCCCCGCTGCACAGACCCACGGCCTCGCCCCAGACAGCCCGCCCCGCCCCTGCTGCACCAGCTGAGAAGCCAGAGTGCCGGGAGAGGCAGCGAATGGCTCCCGAACGAAGGCCCCAGGCCGGTGTCCCTGGCAGAGGCGTCTGGGTGCAGCCAGGGTCACCGCACAACCAGCCCCCCCAAAGCTGCCCTATGGCGCAGGGATGGCCCGTGGCACCCTCCCACAATGCACTGCTCCTGGGGGTTGAGCCGGACCCTGTGGGACAGGCAGCCGGAGGATGGAAGAGGCGAGGTCGGCCTGCAGCCGGTCAGCAGGGCCCGTGTGGGTGCCCTGAGCTGCGGCCCCCGGCCACGTCCCACGCCTGGGCCCGAGGGAGCAGGGGGGGCCGGAGCCAGGCAGCCTGGCAGCTGACTCTGCCGTGGCTGGGGCGATCACACCCAGGGGGGCCCCGTGCCCGCAGGGGGGCCGGCTACTCACGTTGCCGTAGTCGATGTAGAAGATGTGCACCTTGGCTGGGGACTCCACCTTCTCCACACGGGCCCGGTACCTGGCAGGCGAGGAACGCGGGGTGAGAACCAGCCCCACGCGCCCCAAGGCCCCCGCACAAGCCAGGACCACGGCCAGCCCCCAACAGACGGGAGCCGGGAGGAGGCTGACTGGGGAGAAATCCGCCCACCCCCACCCCCTGAATGCCAGCCCCACGCGGGCCCCCCAGCGCAGCCCTGTCCCTGCCCCATGGGGCCCTAGCGCCGGGTCGCCAGGCTCCACGCCCAGGTGCGCAGCCAGCCCAGGAGCCGAGGGGGGAGCCGGGGGGAGCAGCAGGTCGATGGGGCCCTCGGCGGGGAGAGCAGCGCGACAAAGGAATAGATCGATGTGCGCTGCTTAAACCCACGCGCCCAGGGCGGCGGGAATTAGCCAGCAGAGCCGTCTGGGGCTCGGCACAGAGATGGCCACGGCGCCTTCTCCGCCAGCTCCCGGGGGAGGACAGGGCGTCTCGGTGACGTGCCGGGGGCCCCGGGCCGGCTGCACACCGTGACCTGGATTCCACTGATGCTGCACCGACGCCGCAGGCGTTTCCGGCACAGCTTAGACCTACCTGTCTTGCCATCCACCCACGCCGCCCTGGCTCCTGCCCCGCCTCCGACCGGCCTGCAGTCACCCGGCAATCCCCAGACCCTCCCATCCGGCCCTGGGGGGCTGCGGGGCGAACAGACACGGCCCCCACAGCTCAGCTCCCCCTGGCTCCCAGCCCGGCTGGGATGGGGACTGCCCTCTCCCAACACGCCCCCCCATCACTGCACTGGCTGAGCTAGCAAGACCAGCGCCCCCCCGGCCTAGAGACCTTCCCTGGGGTGTGGGCTAAGGACCGGCCTGAGGCTCCCGGGGCACCGTTCTCAGGAGCTGGCGTGCCCAGAGCGTGCCCAGCACTGCTGCAGCCAGAGCTGCCCCCCACATCCCTGGGGAGGGGCCTAGGACGGGTGCTGGACACAAGGGCTCAGTGCGTGGCCCGGGGCTCTGCGGCAACAGGGGCCGGGGCCCGGGGCTCTGCGGCTCACCATTCCCCATCCACGAACTTGGCGATGCAGTAGTCTCCGCGGCGCGGCACGTAGGCCCCTTCCACGGGCGGGTGGCTGGCGATCTCGCTTCTCATGTTCTCCATCAGCTTCTCCAGCTGCGTCCCTGCAGGGCAAGAGACACGGTCAGGGCTGGGGCCACAGCTGGAGCCAGCCCGTGGCCAATCCTGCCTCCAGCCTTGCCTCGGTTTCCCCTCGTTCTGGCAGAGCTGCTGCTCCCGACCCTCTCCTGGAGTTGGCGCGTTTGAGCCAATGAACGCTGCCCCCGGCGGGACGTGCTCTCAGCACCGAGGCCTGTTCCGACTCCGGCAGGCCAGGCACCCCGATTCAGCCACCCCTGCCGCCGCCCCGCAGCCCAGACAGCCACGGCAGCACAACGCCCAGGCCAGCTCTGCGTGGGTCTGATCCCACACAGACCCAGCCGACCCCAATGGTCGGTGCTGCCCTGGCCCAGAGCCCTGGCTGGGCCACTGCCCTGGGAGGGGCCATGGCGCGGGTGAGAGCCTGGCTATGGACTGGGCTGGGGGGACACAGTGGCTTCAAGATCACTCGGGATCTTCGAGGCCCCATTGGGAAGCGCCCTGAGCTGAGAGCAGGCGGCCCCGTAACAGGTAACAGGTCCCGCTGCGTGGTGGGGATGCAAGGAGGCACGCGGCTCCCCAGAGGGCGCTCGTGACGCCGAAGGGCCCCTCTCGCAGGCTGGCCGTGGAGTCTGCTAGCCGGGCGTCCGGGCGGCACCGCAGAGCTCCATTACTGCGCCAGGCCGGCACTGCCTGCGGCCGGGGAAGGAATCACGAGAGCCAGGAAGCAGAGAGGCCGCGGCAGCAACTGGGCTGCAGGGAGACGGACAAACGGGGCGCCTCCTGGGGGTGCTGGAGCCTCGCCCCTCCAGCTGCTCCCCACGTCACAGCACTGCATCCGAGCCTCTGGCCTGCCCTGCTCCCCACAGCCCCCCCGTTGGCCTGCTGCCCGCACAGCCCCTCGCCCCCCTACCCCACACCCACGCCGGCTGAGCCTGGGGTGCGGGCAGCCGCGGGGGGCGCCAGCTCTGCCAGCAGCACCCTGCCCAGGGGCCGCGCCCTGCAGGCCCACACAGCGTCGCCCAACCCAGCCGGGCAGGGAGCCGTGGAGATGCCGGGGGGGCCGGGTCCGCTGTGACTCCGGCGCTCAGCTGTGCTTCCCCACGGCTGGTTCCCAGCCTCGCGCTCCCCAGCATTTGACCCAGCCCCCTGGAAGGAGAGGGGAGCAGGGCAGAGCCTGCAGGCGATAACCCTGCCCTCGGGGCAAACGGCTCCCCCCGCCCCCGCCTTGCCTTGTCCCACCCCACCGCGGTCACACGAGCAGCCCCCCTCCCTTTCCCGCCCGCGCCGGGGCTCAGGGGCGGCCACCTACCCGTCTCCACGTCCTGCACGTAGAAGTGCAGCTCGTCGGTGACCTCGGTCACGAAGACGGGCTTGTAGCTGGCGGTTCGCTCCTTCTCCTCCAGCACCGGCACCACCTCCTCCACTGGCGCCTCCTCGTACTGGGACCAGACCTGGCGGGCAGAGGAGACCGGGGTGAGAGGGCGAGCGGGGGGGTGGCGTCGAAATGGGATCAGAGAGCCAACAAGAGTCTGCTGTCCTCAGCGGGACCCCCCACGCCCGGCACAGCACTGAACCTCTGCACCACGCAGCCTCTGCTCGGGGCCGGCAGAGCGGGGGGCTGCGGGTCGGCTTCGAGCAGCATTGCTGGAGGGCTGAGATAGCCGGAGGGCTGCGGGTCGGGATTTGGGAGGCACCAGGAGAGCCGGCCGCGCATTAGCAGCCTGACCCCTGCTCCGTGGAACTATCCAGCCGCAGGTGTAACCCGTGACCCGTCGCTCCCGGATTCTGCGGGCGACGTGGCTCGTCAGCCTGTCGTCCGGGTCCAGGATCCCCACGTGGGTCGGGACCGGAGGCGCCTGCCTGGGAAGGGGGCCGCCGCGGCCTGTCCATGGGGGGCAGCCTGCCCCTGAAGCGCTCATCCCAGGACCTCAGCATTCACACTCACCATGTGGGGTTCCCATCCGCACGCCCCACTCCTGTATTGGGAATGCCAGCTGGAATCCCATGGGGCTCCCCAGACAGCTACGCAACAACCCTGCCTGGGACCCTGCTGTGTTAGCGACGGGGAAACTGAGGCACGGTGGGGGGCGGGGAGAGGGAAGGGGCCTGTCCACGGGCACAGAGCGAGGCTGTGGTAGCACCAAGAACTGAACCCAGGAGTCCTGGCTCTCAGCTCTTCTAACCACTAGACCCACTCGCTGCCTGGTGCAGGGAAGGGAGCCAGCCACAACCAAAGGCCCGGCAGCTCGGGCGGGGGCTGGAGCACTCTGGAGTGCCAGGGGGGTGGGCTGGCACTAGGCGCAGATTCATTCCCTGGCAGGGCAGGGCAGGGCCCAAATACCAGGGGACACGTCCCTGCCTACTACAGACTCAGCCACCCCGGCACCGCTGCAGGCTGGGGTCTTGTGCCCGTCCCCGCAGCCGCAGGCATCGACCCACCCCCTTATCCCCGGGGAGCACTGCACGGCCACAGACCTCGGCATCCGCAGCAGACACGCTCCAGCTGCAAAGTGACGAGCTGAGCCGGGCCAGCCGCCAGGGCTGCCCACCCGGGGAACAGGGGGTGCTCGGGGGAAGGGGTGAGAAGGCGCCATGGCTCAGAGGGGATGTGTTATTAGCCCTCCCTTCTTCTCCCCCCGGACAACGGGCCAGACTGCTCCGGGCCACGGTGGGGTCCCCTGGGCTAGCATGGACCAGCTGCGGAGGGTGAAGGGTAACCGGCCAGGCTCCCAGAGAACCGGAGTCATCCCAGCCCCCCCCATCCATCCGGCTCGGTCACAGCCCCTGGTCGGCAGAGCCCATCTCCCGCAGGGTCACTCACAGCCTTCGCCCTCCCCAGGCTCTTGGCTGCCAGCGGAGAACGCGGGCGAGAAAGCAATACGGACCCCCCCCCCCGCCCCCGAGCCCCACTGCACCAGGGAGTCACGCCTGAGACCTTAGCCAGACACGGCCTCTCTTGGGCACGACTCACGAGGGGCCCAAGGAGCCATCTGCGAAGAGCGTCCCTCGGTCCCTGGGGCTGCATGGCTCCCCGCTGCACAGGACAGGAATCGCGGACGCCACGAGGCCGAGTGATTCCCGAGGGCCTGGATCAGAGCCACGGATGCTCCTCCGCAGCTCTGCCCAAGCGCCAGAGGCACCCCACGGGCGGGTGCGCTGAAGACGGACGTTGTCCCGGTGCTATCGGCCGAGCCAGCCCAGGACACCAGCCCTGCTAGCACGCACCTTCCCCGCTTGCTGTGGTGCGAGCAGCCTGCCCCTGCCCCTGCCCGCTACCGACGGTCCTGGCTGGCTTGGAGGAGGTGTTGGGGGAGCTGAAGAAGCAACAGCCAAATCCCTGGGGCAGCCCCAAGCAGCCACGACTGTCACAGTGCAGCAAGCCAGGACACACGAGAGCCGGGGAGACGAGCCCGGGAACCTTACGGATCTGCCCAGCCTCGTCCCAAGCCGTAACGGAGAGAGGCCATCGTCCAAGGGAAAGGCCGAAGCGCCCTGGGGGCGCGGAGCTGACACGCTAGGCAGACCCTCCGCTGGTGCATGGCAGCAAGGCCCCTTCGGCTCCATTTGGCCCTGAACGTTTCGGGATTTGATTGACCAGAGCCGGATAATCGCTGCCCGTGCTGGGCTCGTGGGACCGGGACTGTCCCTGAAGGCGGCTCCCCTCCCGGGGAAGGCGTGGAGAGACGCGGGATGTCCACCCCAGGCCGGCACCGTTAGACTCTGCTCTGCCCCTGCCGGCTGCCCGTGCTGATCTCCCCCAGCCACGGCGCACCCTGTAACCCAACCGAGAGGCTCCTGGGGAGATGGGGGGCCCGGCTTGAGTTGCCAGCCAGGTGCTTGCTGGCTGCTGATCCCGCTGCAGCCAGGGATGGGTCCTGCCGCAAGGTGCTGCGGTGCCGGACGGCTCCGGCCCTGAGTCAGGGCAGCAGCGCCAGCCGCCCCAGTGATCGGAGGGTGGCAGGGAACAGGAAAATCCTCTTGCCTCACCCGGTCGAGATGCCAGTGCAGGGGTCCTCCCCACTGTGCATTCTCCAGCCCTCGGGCCCATTACAAAAGACCCCGGGCGACGAGGCTTCCCAGCCTGCGGTGGAGACGATGCCCCAGCCCGGTGCATCTCGCTGCCAGGGGGTTTTTGCTGGTATCCAACTTAAATCAAGTCTGTCCTCACTCCGGCCTCATGCTCCTTCTGCAAAGCAGAGCAGCCGTCACTCGCCTGCGGGACATTTCGCTCACAAGCCGGGCGCCACGGCCGTGTGCTGCCCAGCGCTGCCAGCCCAGAGGATCTGGGATCTGCCTGCAGCATGCACCCAGGAGAGGGGGCAGAGAGGCATCTCCTCCAGTGTTTAACATTCCCATCGTCTCTCCGACTGCCCCAGCCAGGGCTACTGGAGCCTAGAGCTGGGGCGCGGGCGGTGCTAGGGAGCTGGGGGAGGAAGCAGGCAGAGGCGGCTGCAGGGACCCAGCGAAGGGCTGGAGAACAAGCGAGAGGACACGCAGCACGATGGAGAAGCTCAGGGCAGCAGGAGACGGGAAGCAGCAGGCAGCGGGCCCTGGGCAGGGACACGGCAGGCAGGATTAGCTCGTTCGCTTTCTGACAAACAAACGCCCGGCACACGAGGTCTGCCGGCCTCTCCAGGGGGCTGGGATCCAGGCGGGGCAGCCAGACACAAGGCTGGGGGGCTTAGGGGGCATTCAGAGACAGCGGCGCCAGCCCCCTTCCCCAGCTGGGCGAGGGGGTCACGGCTCTCCGGGCCTGCCATGTGATCCGAGAGCAGTTGGCCCCAGCGCCGTGGGTCACTTGATCGGAAGGAGCTCAGCTCACACAGACTCATGGGGGCGAGGGGGGCGCTGGCCCCTGCTTACCAGAGCGCTCGGCTGAAGCGTGCGTGTCCCCAGGTGCTGAATCAGCCTTGGATTGAAGTAATGGCAGTAAGTGGGCGGCTGGCGGGAGCCCCGAGCCCCGCCCCGCCGCTCGTGAAGCACTCCTGAAGGAGCACACTCGATTCCACCTCCACGACGTCGGCACCGTCGGAATGGAGGCTTCCCTCAAAGACGGGCGGCTCGCAGTGCGCTCCCCGGCCCCGGCCCCTGCCGGGCGCTCTGCACCAAGGGCTCGTTTCAGAGGGTTTGAAGCCATGCACGTTGGCAAGACGTACGCAAATGTCACTTCCCGGCAGGGGCGGCAGCTGGATCAACCTGCATCACGCAGGACAGGAGGAGGTGGGGGCTCCGTGAGCCCGGGTCGGAAGATCCCTGCGGTTCTGATCTCACCGATGCCCTGGGCCCCCTTCCCCGAAGGCGCCGCTCCCTGCGTATTAACCAGACCAGCCCCGGCTGATGTAACTAGCACTGCTCTGTGCTCTGCGACGGCACCTCCGCTACTCACGCCGCCTGCGTGCAAACAAGGACGTTATTTCACAACTCCAGCCAGGCAGCCCTGCTTGCTGGAACTCCACCCACGCCCCAGCGGGGCTGTTTCCACGCTCGCTGCTTTCGCCCTGGATGGCCTTGTTCTTCAATGCCCTGACGTCCTGCAGCGGGGAGTTCCCCAGGCTAACTCAGCCACACGTGGAGAAGGATTGCCCGCCCTCGGTGGTGAAGGTGCCGCTGTCCTTTTCGCTCTGTGTCCCCTTGCTCTCCGACGACAAGACGCGGCAACTGGGAATCCTGATCTAATCTTCCATCCCATTCAGTGTCTCCTGGGTCCCTAGGGCGTCCCCTCGAATTCGCTGCCAGCGAGCGAGCAGGGCCAGGAGGCGTACGTACGGCAGGAGCAGGTCAATTGGCTGGAATGCTAATTAAAACGCCTGGCTGAGCCCAGGGGCAGCGACACGATTCCCGCCAGCGCTTTAATACCGTCTCCCGGTTTGATTTGATGCCAGCCTCCCTCACTTGTTGCCTCTGACGCGAACTCAGAGCGATGGGGACTGCCAGGCAGGCAGCGGCAAGACAAGAGGGCCATAAAAAAATTAACTGCCGAGTAAAACAGCCTGTCTTTATCGGCGTGTTAGCGCTGGGTTCTCAGGCCGTCTGGAGCGCGCTGCTCCCACGCTGTGCCGTGGCGGGCGGCTCCGCTGGGAACGTCTCTGACCTGGGGGCCCGTGCACGCCTCCTGCTCTGCGGGGGAGAAGCTGCTTCGGGCCCGTGCTAAGCCACAGCCAACGCTGCAGGGACCTGCCCCGTGACTCCTGGGGGACTCGGCCCAGCCCAGGCTGCTTCGGGGAGGGCTGGAAAGCGGGCCCACGGCTGAGCCTAGGACCTAGACCCTTCATGGCCTTCTCCCTGTCTGGGCCCGACGCAGGACGGCAGCCAGCCCCGCCGATCCCCAGAGCAGACCCCAGGGAATGGTCTTGCCAGCCCAGCTCCTCTGTCTGTGCGCGCACGGTCAGTGCCACCCGGGGCACATGGCACCGTGGCATGCCCCTGCAAGTGACATGGCCCAACCCGGCCTGGCCTGCAGGGGGGCTCCCGTCCGGCTTGCGCCCGTCTGCCAGCGGCGGGCGCTTTCCCCGGGACTGGCGGGGCTTTGCCCCGAAACCTCCAGAAAGGGTCAGTGCTGATGTGATGCCGCAGGCAGGGAGCGGGTCCGGGCCTGCGGGAGGGTGGGTGGCGCGCGGCGGGCGGGAGGTGACGGGCCGGCGCCAGATACTGGACCAAAGGCTGGCTCTGGGCCCTTCCCGGCACCGGGGATCGGCAGTAGGGCAGACGCTGGGGGGACAGTTCTCCTGGGACAGCTGGTGAGGGTCCCGCCGGGGCACCCCGAGTGTGAGTGCACGTGTGTGTAGGTCGAGAGGGGCCATGGGGCCAGGGGAACAAGGCAGATCTCCCCAACGAATCCCCAATGCTCTTCCCCACGGCGCTGACCAGCGACACCCCACCCTGCCCTCCAGAGCCACCTCCCTGTGCGAGACCTCGAAACGCTTCCCACACGTCAGTCCTGCCCCGCTCCACCCCTGCGAGACGGGGTGAGCTGGCTGAGCCGCGGGACCCCCGCGCACCACGCCGCAGCATCTCCGGCTGGGTGCAGTGGGGGACCGTCCCAAGGCCCCCGCCGATCAAGTCCAAAATACCGGGGGACGTTCTGGGCATCAGTGGGCAGCACCCGACTGGTTTGGGGGGACGTCGGAAGCAGCAAAAGGAGGAAAGGGGGGCCACTGGCGTCTCATCAGCAGAGCCCCAGCCTCCAGCGCCTCTCACACGCTGCCGCTCACAGCAGAACTGGACTGCACGACGAGCCAGCGCCAGAGCTGGGAACAGAACCCGGGGGTGCTCCGACAGCCACTAGGCCCCGCTCCCCCCAGAGCCAGCCGCCTGCTCACATCCTAGCGTCTGTCCCTGTAAGGAAGCACCTGCGCTGGGAAGAAAGGTGCTTTCCCGGCCAGACGCCCCCGTGGCCTGCTGCGTGGTGAAGCTGGAGGGACGCCCGGGGCTGCCGGGGCGCTGGGATCGCAGGGGATGCAGAGGCGGGCAGTGACTCCTCTCCAGGTACGGGTGTCCCTACAGAAGGACACGGGGCCTCGCAGAACGGGCTGTGGGGCCGACCCAGAGCGGAGAGGAAGGGGTGCTCAGGCGGGGAGGAAGCAGCCTCAGGTTTCCCACCTCAGCCAGTCGAGGCAAACCCCCGGCAAAGGAGCCAGTCTCCCCCAGCCAGGCGGCTGCCCCCCTTGGCCGACGAAGGCCGTGGGGGTGCAGCAGTGCTGGACCGGACCCCAGGGCAGGAGAGCAGGTATCGCCGGGCTGGGACCTGGGGCCACCCCTGCTCATCAACCCGCAGGTGGGCACCGCCGGCCGCCTTGTCTCCAGGAGCCGGAGGGAAAGGCTTGGGGAAGGGGGCTGGGCTGGGCCGGCGGGCAGGGCCCTCCTTTCCCCTGGTGCTGGGAGCCGCAGCGGGAGCGCCCCGGGGCAGGGACGGGCCCACGCCCACCCCGGCCTCGCTCGCCCGTCCAGTACCTTTTCCTTCTTCTGCTTGGCGGCCTCCTCCGCGGACAGCAGGGCCTTGTAGTAGGAGCTGCGCTCGGCCGTGAAGTGCACCTTGGAGAGCGCGTGCTCCACCAGCCCCACTGACAGGTTCGCCCCCTCGATGTGCAGCCAGCCGATGAAGTTCCCGGCCTTGTCCATGCTCTCCACCTCCACCTCCACCTGCGGGCACACAGAGGGGCAGCCGGTTAGCACGCAGCTCTGGGGGAGCACCGGGGGGGGGGGGGGGGGGCAGGGGCTGGGGAGACAGAACATAGGGACATGCTGGGGAAATGGGGGTGCCCATCAGCGCAGCATCCAAGCAGCAGTGATCACACAGCTCCCCCCAGCCGGGTCTCACAGCCCTTCCCAAACCCCTGGGAGGCAGGTTGGGGCATTCCCCACGTACCCCGATGGGGAAACTGAGGCACAGAGAGGGGGCGGGGCTGGCCCAGGAGGCCCGTGGCCGAGCCCGGAACAGACCCCAGGCTTCCTGAGTCCCAGCGCCGGGCTCAGCCGCCCCCTTCCGACACGGCTTGTCGAGGTGGCGGGGGCGATGGCCTGGTGGGCCCCAGAGAGGCGCTGGCTGTGGCCACACCAGTGGATGGGGAGTGCTCTGGAGCGGAAGAGAACGTGGCCCTGTCACGCTCCCCGTCCCCGCCCTGCTATAATCTCTGGCCTGCGAGGCGCCCACGCCAGGCCTGCTACGCACCGTGCTCAGGGTTCATCCAGCCCCGCTGCAGCTCGCGCACCGGGCAGCCTCGCCCAGCACCCGCCCGCCCCCCGCCTGGGCTCACGTCCGCTGCCTGGCACGTAACGCCCCTGCCCCAAGCAGGGCAATGCTACAGCCAGTTCCCAGTCAACGGGACCCGAGCCTTGCACTTCAGCGCGACGCTGCCTCGGGGCTGCCCCGGTCACTCCGCAAAGCAATCGATGCTGATCCCACAGCAAACAGCCTGGGGGGAGGAGCGCAGGGGTGCTGGCATGGTTATGCCCACGATCGGGGTCGCCCGTCGCTGGAACAGCCTGATGGCTGGGTTAAAGCATTCCCCACAGAGACCCAAAACATGTATTTATGAAGCCAACGTGTGCCTCAGTTTCCCTCTGTATGTTGCACGGCTACCTGCGGGGTGGGGGGGGGGGGAAGGATTAAGTTTGCTTTCAGGGCAGGCCAGGAGACACAGGTGTGTCTGTGCCGCCCAGCTGGCTGAGTGGACTGAATGCGGCATTAAAAGGCCTGGCCACGGCTGGCCCGCGTCAGTGGAAAATGCGAGACGACGACGGAAAACCCAACCGCCGGGACATGGATGCCTAGCGGCCCACGCCCCAGAGGGAGGGGGGCTTCCCCACCGCTCTGCTGGGAAGCTGGGCACAGACCCTGGCTGGAGAACGAAGGCCGGGGAGTCTGGACGGAGCCAGAGAGAGACGGTCTGAAAACGGGTCACAGCCGTTTGGCTGGCGGATTGCTCCGGGCTGCCCACAAGGGCCTCCGCCTTCACCTGCCTGGCTCTGGGCTCACCCCAGACCTCCCCAGGCCGCGCCATGCTGGCTGACGCACGCGACTGTTCCGCCAGCGCTGTGCCAGCACCACGGCTGATGCCTGCCGAGCGCACGAGTCCCGGCAGGGTGCACGAGTCTCTCCCCGGGTGTGTCTCAGCGGGACTGGCTGAGCCGAGCTCACGGAGCGAAGCTGTTACCTGTCAGCTCCGTGTTCGTGGGGAACCAGGGCACAAAACCCCGTCTGTCCTATGCACCTGAAACCCCCCCGAGCCCAGCCTCTGCTTGAACCAGAACCGAGCAGAGACGGACTTACCAAAAGCAATGAAAAGACGGTGGGAGACACACCTGAACCCCTCCGGACAAGGGTTAAGGCAACTCCCCTAGCCGTGAAGATGCGAGAAGAAGGCATCTCCGTTAGCACAGCGAATGCAGAACAGAGCCTCATTTGCATGGAGGATGGAAGCAGGGAACACCTCGATTATCACAGCGAGCGGAGAACCCCGCTCCACGGCAGGGACCGCACTGAGCTCTGGCATGACGGGAGATCTCTGCTCCAGATGTTAGCGAACCCAGGCCTGCGCACACCCAGCTCCGCAGGTATCAGACCAGTTCTAGTGACAGACCCTTTATTGCTGTCCAACACACTGACCCTGAGCTCCCTGGAGGGACCACGGCCCACAGCTAGGAATGGTCAGTTCCTATTGTCCAGCCTGAACAAAACCACTCTGGGACCCTCCCTGGAGTCCTCGTTTACCCATAAACAAACCCAGCTTCTCCCTTGAACCATTGTTTCTTCCCTACAGAAACCCCCACCAAGTTCAAACCTGGGTTCTGCTGCCCGGATCCAAAAGCTGCATCCGTCCCACGGGAGTTCGCCTTTTCCTGGCTGATCGTGTTGGGGGCTCGGCCTGGCTCCAGCGCTCTGGGCTCTAAGCTGAACAGCCTGTCTCCTGTGACCCTTCGACCGGTTCACACTGCGCTGAGGGTGAGACCCCAACGTGCTCTCTCATCTCTGCCTAACCCCACTTTTCCCCTCGGACCTAATTTGATCTCGCGCTTTCTCTCGGTCTATCCAGGTACAACTTTCTAAACCTGACTTTTGTAACCACCCTTGGGCTCCATTCCCCAGTACCCCAAGTGAATCGTGTGACACTGTCACTGGGTGGTGGTTTTTCTCTCCTTCCACTATTAGTGACAGCAGGTTTATAAACCTGGCAATAAACTAACTGTCAGAATCACGCTGCTTCCCAGACTCTCTCCAAACGTCATTTACTCCTGCGTGTTCTTGACCTCCCCACCTCGCTCTGCAGCAACGCGTCTCTTATCTAAGCCAAAGACCCCTGGAGCGCCCACAGTCCTGGGGGGTTTGCTCAGCAAGGGGGTCACTGCTAGAACCACTGTAGAGTGCGGGTGGGGATAGCGACGTGCTGAGCCTGTGGCATGCCAGGGGGCAGCTGGGCAGCGCTGCTCGGCCCAGCCTGCTGAGTCCAGGGACGTCTAAGGGGCCAGCTGAGAGTGCGGATAGCCCGGTCCGCTCAGATGCGCTCTGTTAATCTGTGAGTGTGTGTGTGTGTGTGTTCCAGCAGTGGGGAGCACACGCCTTTAAACAACTTGTCCCTGGTGTTGCCTGCCCCGCACAGAGCGGTCAGCCTGCGGGGTCTCTCAGACCCGGGAGGCAGAGCACACGTCACACAGCCGCGAGCGCCATGTTCCGCCTTGGAACCACGGTCGCGGACCTGGGGAGCAGGCGCCCCCCGAGTGAAGGCGGCTGGAGAAATCCCACCGGGCCCATCCCAGAGGCCCCACTCTTGCAGAGCACCTGCCAGACGCTGGGCCTCAGCAGCCCATCGCTAGCCGCACGCCAGCGCCAGGACGTGAGCGAATGAGCATCCCGTCTCCAACCGCCCCAGCAGCGGAAGCTCCAGGAGGCAGGATGTGATTCCCCACGTCGGGGCTTGCGCAGGCACCGGGGTAAACGCTCAGACACTTGCAAAAAGTGCAATAGGACCCAGCGACCACAAGCGGCCAGGGCCCCCTCCTGCAGCACTGCTCCCGGGACTGAAACGTCAGCAATGCTTCCCGCAAGACCCGGGGATTTCCTGGGGGGCCGCCCACCTGCCTGCACGCTGACCTGGCTGGAACCCGCCTGGCCAGGGTGCTCTGACAAGCCAGGTCAGGAGTGGGAAGAGGTCAGCAAGCGATTGAGTGTACAGCCCCAAGAGCGAGAGGCGGGCACGCAGCACCAGGGCCCTCTCCTGCCAGTACCGTGCTAGCGCTGCTGCGTGCCGAGCCTGGGGCGTGAAGGCAGGCCAGAAAGCTTCTGGTCGCTTCGTGCTGCCCCTGACAAACACGGGAGAGGCATGTCCAGCGCAGAATTCCCGGCGACACAATACAACTAAACTTCCGTCCAAGCGGGCTCGGCAGCCTGGGGACGGCCAGCGCCACCCCGAGAAATGGGCTGATTAGGAAGCCTGGCACGGTTTTGCGCGCTGACCCCCAGACCCTGCACAACGAAGCTATTAGCGCTGTGAAAGGCGCTTCGCTCTCAGCGCTGCAAGGTACAATTACGGTTTGCCACATGAACTGATTTCCAGCACCGTAGAAAGCCAGGTTAATAAATCACTCCCGCAGCTTTGCACGCATTCAGCTAGTGCATGCACCTGGGAGCAGGGCCGCTCTCTCCAGCCTGGCAGCAGTCTGGTACGGTGCCCCTCTCTGGGCCCAGCCCGCACTTCAGAACCTCGGCGGGAGTCGTGCCTTTCTTGGCACCGCAGCCGCTCTGGAGTTGCCCGGCCGGGGGGTGGTGCCGTCAGTGGCATGGACAGGATGGGTGCGGTGGTCCCCGCTGCAGACTGGCGTCAGCTCTGCTGAGGGGGTCTGGCTGGGATGGACACGGCGTCAGTGAACGGGTCAGAAGCTGCATCTGCGACGGGAGAAGGCGCACCCAGCCACCCCCGCAACGCCTCCCCACTGCCTCCCTGCGCTCTGCCCCCACGCTGGGTCACCCCCCTGCCCAGAAAACGCCCACAGTTACCGCTGGCAAGAAGGGCTTTGGCACACCCCCAGCCGGTACAAAACCCCGTTTCCACATGGGACGCTGGCCGGCTGCGTGCAGGTTCCTGCCGGAGCGGTCCTCTCCCCCCCGCGATGGGGCAGCCGCGGAAATACCCCCGCCCCCCACGACAGCCCCGCTGGTGTTGGGGACAGAGATGCGGCGGGAGCAGCGAAGGGTCGCAGAGCCGGGGCAGAAGGGCCCCCTCCACGCGGCAGGCAGTCAGGGCCGGACAAGGGGGCTGAGGACCATGCAGATGCTCAGCTAAGTGAGTTCAGGAGGAAGGGCTGCCCCGGCCTAGCGCTCCCCGAGCAGCCCCGGCTGTGACGCCCCCAACACGCCAGCGCCCCACCTGCGCCGCTCCGCCCCTGCCCCCGCACACACAAACACGGGTAGTCATTTAAACCGCTTCCAGCTCCATTAAGCAATAAAAGGAACGTCTAAGTAACAGGGAACTTGCTGAGGTTTGCAGACGAGGGCCTGGCCTCTGGTGCCGGCCTGGGAGCGACGGGGGCTAGGCAGAAGGGGACATCTTCAGCTCACCCCCGGCCCTGGTCGGCACAGATCCATGCCAAGCACCAAGGAGCCAGGGGGCCCCGATGCAAGGGGCTGGCAGAGCAGGGGCGGGGTTGACGGGACGATGCTGGGGATGGGGGGACAAGTGGAATGGGGGGAAGGGGCCAGGCAGGATGCACGCCTGAGAGCTCACACTCCCCCATCTCCAGAGCAGGGGCGATTCCGGTGGGGGTGGCTGCCCCCTTTGCCCGTGTCTCCGATTAAATCCAAGCTGGAGAGCGGCCCAGCGGAACGTCCCCTCCTGCGCCCAGCACTGTCTCTCCTGTCTACCACTGAGCCGTGAAACGGCCGGTGTGTCTGGGCACCGCGGCCCTCTACTGGACAAGATCAGAACCACGAGCGCGTGTGTCATAAGCCCTATATGTTCACAGCTGCTGGAGAGCCTCCTCCAGCTCACGTGGTCAGGGCTGTTGCTTTGAGAGCGGAGGGTCTGGGTTCTGACCCTGCGGGTGCTGGGTGGTCCTGATGCAGCCCACGGAGAGATGGAGGAAAGCTCGGGGCGTTTCTGCCAAGGGGCTAGTGCCCTGCCTGAGTTGCCACCTCGCAGACGGAACAAGCCGGCGCCTCAAGCAGTGCCAGGCTGCAGGCCAATGGAGGCTGCCTCGGGAGAACGATGTCGGGACTGGCCATGGTCTGCTGGGAACCCCGTGTGGGGCTCACACACCACAGTGAGGGTCTGGGTCTCCCCACAGCAGCCTGGACTCCCTGGGCAGCTCTTACCATGGCCTGGCTCTGGCTTCTGAGCTGGCCAGGGGGCGGGGCTTGGGGGAAGGAGGAGGAGCAAGGGGCGGGGCCACGGAGGGGGCGGGGTTCCTGCATGTGTCTCACATTTGCCTTTTGGAAAGGGGGTCGCCCTAAGCCTGCCGCGGTCCCAGCAGGCAACACCCCTCCTTGGTCAGGTGAAGGGGGAGCGCCACAGGCCATACCGCGTATCAAAATGGGGAGGGGGTATGCCGGCCAGCCACATGGTGGTCCCCCGTTCTGCACCCCCATGCGGCAGGGCGCTCATCCGGCTCTGGTGCACGGACAGCCACCGCCCACGTCTTCTGCGGTGCCGGCGCCCTGCTCCATGTGGACCAGCCTCCTTTCAGCTACACGCCCCAGTCCTTGGGAGACCCCCTGTGCCAGACCCAGACCCCCCAGCGCCCCCCGTCCTCTCTGGAGCCGCCGAGGGGAGCCCGGGAGCCGATGCGGCTGTTAAATATGCAGGGTCCCTCCCTCCGGCGATTATCCTGCCAGGAGGCTCTCAGAAGGGAAAGGGAGATGGGAAGAAGTGACACGCGAAGCAGCACAAGGGATAAAAATGAGGCGTTCTATTCAGACAGCCGCGCTGGCTGCCATGGCAACGGAAGTTCAACCGATGAGGTGCGCTGTACCTCGCTGTGTCCTTCAGCCAAGCCCACGCCGAGGCAGGCGGATAGGGGAGCGAGGCTGCCCCGCACCAGAGGCAGCAGCGCCCGCACGGTGCCCCCCGGCATCAGGAGCTCCCCTCGGGGTTGGCGAGGGGTCCCTGTGCAGGGGAAATGTCCCATTGCAGGGAATGCTAACACTCAGCCGTGGCGCGAGGGAACCCCCCAAGATCAAGCTGCCCGCACAACTCAGGAGGGCTCCCGGCGCACATGCTTCAGGGCTGCCCGCTGATCCCCAGGCTGGGTCAGGAGGAGACTCGCCCCATGGTACAGCGCTGCACCAACCCCCACGAAGGCCACTGCACCCAGCCGCTCTGCCCCGGCACAGGGCGCTGAGGGGAAAGGCCTGCGCCGACTCTGCCGCAGGGGCCAGGCATAGCCCCACCACAGCGCTGCGCTGACAGGCGGGTCTGCCCCTTGCGCTGGTGGAGCCAGGGCCCCATAGCAGATGGAGGGGGAGCGTGGAGCAGGGTGAATCCGCCTATCGTGCCCTCCTTTGGCGTCCTCCCTACATCCCGACGGCTCTCCCTGCAGCGCTCGCTCCAGGGGACTGCAGTCCAGGCTCCTGCATTCACCTCTCCAGGCTGGGCTGATGTGTTTTTTCATGCACTTTAAGATACACCCTGTAAAACCCCTATAACCACCAACACACTTCTGGGGGGGCCCGAGGAGTTGGCTGCCACGCCCCAGTTCCATGGTGTGAGGCTGGCAGAGCAGGTGGCAGCTGACGCCAGGATCCTCGGGACGCAGCTGAGCACTGACCTCTCCGTAGCTGGATCAGTCCGGCTCACCTGAGCGTTAGACCTTATCCAAGGCTCGTGCGTTAATCTCACTGCTAACACCTGCAGCCCACGTAGCGCAGTAACGTTGGAGCGGTTGTGTCGTGTTGTGTCAACCGCTGAGACTGTGTCAATCACCGGACAGGAGAGAGACAGCAATTAGTGGGAAGGGCCGAGCTCCAACAGGAGGTGTCACGTCCTGCCCGACGGGGAAGGTCCATCGACACCAGCCAGATCACCGTGGGACGCTGCAGAGGGAACTTTCCTATGCACTGCCAACAAGCGGGCAAAGGACTTGTTATTCTGCCTCCTCTCGTGAAGATGAGTCATGTCAGGGACTCCTCCTGTCAGCTCAGCTCTGCAGCCCAAAGCACGTTGGAAGAAGAGACTAAAACCCCTACTAAACCAGAACAAACCGTGACCTCCCCGTCCGTGATTTGTTCTTCGAGATGTGCTGCGTGGGTCCATTCCACAGCAGGCGTGCGTGGGCCTGGTGCACAGCTGCTGGAGAACATTTTTCCCATCGGGGCAGCCTCTGCTGACACGGCCGAGCACTGGCGGAAGAGGGCGGATGGCCCGTAGCCCTGTCTGCAACCGCAATGAACTGTGGGGAGGATCTAAAGGACGTCGCAGGCTCCAGGGGAAAGCGAACGCCCTTCCCACATCCAACACATGAAGTCTCTCCTCCGCGCCACGTGCAGGGAACAGCGATGGCTGGTCATGAGAAACTTCGGGTGAGGACGGTGAGAAACGTTATCCTTATGGAAACCTGTATCGGGAGAGCCTGACACTAGGGCCACGACTCGCCCGCCCTTCGGCAACTGAATCAGCTCCTTCCCAGAGAGGCAGGGCAGCGAGCACGTTGAAAGGGGTTCCCATGGTGAATCCTGGGATGGGGCACAAACGGGCACGATCTACTCACGCCCTCCAGGAATCTGGGCATGATGGGGCAGAGAAAAGGGAGCTGCCAGGTGCACTCGTACCGACCCCATGGCCAAACGGGACAGAAGAGAGCCTGGCACAAGGGTCCAGGGTGCGTGCTCTGGGGATCCGCCTTTCTACCCAGACCAAACGGAGCAGCGCCTCCACGTAGCCAGGTAAGTGTCCTTTGGGGAGGGTTTTCGATTATTCAGAGGCACTTCCTGGACATCCTTCGAACAAGGGCTCTGCAAAGGCGAGAACCCGGCAGCAGCCAGCCATCAGGGGAGGTGCCATAGGCTGGGGCAGAGCAGGCGGCCGTGGTCCTGAGAAATCTCCAGCCGGAGAGAGTGGAGACCTGACTGAAACGGCAGAAGGGTTGAGGCTCCGCCAATGCTCCAAGGACGAGGTGAGCAGGGTCTTGTTTGACTTTGGACAAGGCTCTGGCAGCAGGGGACCAGGGAAGGTGAACAGGAGCCGGTCCGGCCAGGCTGGCAGAGACGCTTCCGCCAGCGAGCCTGGGCTGAGAGCTCGCTGGGAACAGAGCTGATGGCACTTTCGGCTGGACGTGGCTGCAGACAGGACCGCTTGGGGAGACCCCGGAGCTGGCAGGCAGCTCTAGCGACGTCCGGGTGATCGGAGAAGGTCCTGCTCAGTCGACCCGGGACGGTGAGCAGCCGAGATGAGTTGAGCTGGTCATGCACCAGTTCCAGAGGCGAACTGCCTCCTAGCACAGCTCGGTCGACCACGCTCCTCCCTCCGGCTGTTTGTGTCAAGCACAGCCGCAGAGCCGCCTGTTGGAAGGGACAAGCTCTTCCCTGCGATGGCTGGAGGAAGGCTGAACGGCTCTTAACTCTCCGCCATTTACACAGGAGCCATTAGTTCCTGAGGCGACCAGAGACCGGCAGTCTGCAGGGACCCCACGGGAGCCCCCAAGCCATGACTAGCATGAGGCTGGCAGAACGGGAGGAATGGGGATCCCTCCAGACTTCCAGGAGGTCCATCCTCCGATCCAGAGACGAGGAAACAGACACCGGCGCTCAAAGCACCTTGCCCAGGCAGTGAGGATGCGGGGCACAGCCCGGCGCAAGCCGTGCCTGCAGCTTTCCGAGACGTCGGTAGAGGCTGCCCCTGAGCCAGGAGGCGGAGGCAGCTGCGCGCTGTGGTGAGAGGAGACGCTTCCAGTCGCAGCACTCAGCCCTGCCGGGTTTCGAACAGGCGCCAAGAAACTCTCTTCTCTGCCCCGCTGTAGAACGGCTCTGTCCCCACTTACCGGGAGCCCCAGTGTGCCGAATGTGGAGAGGACGGCGGGTACACCGGATAACACCCAACCGTGGTCAGTCAGTCGTGCAGGGATGGGAGCACGTGGACTCCTGGTTTCCACAGCTGTGCTACTACCTCCCGCAGGCACTGAGTGACCCCCCAGGAGGAGCGCAGACCCCAGATGACTCTCCACGGAGCCTGTGGGCCGTGGGATGCGGCAGGCTGGGAAATCTTCTCCCCAGGGACTGGGGGGCGGTGGGGCGACCCACTGCTTGGGGCATTTACCACAGGACCGGGCAGGGCAGAGGACATTCCTGCACCCCCAGCACCCCCCAGCTCGAAGGCCTGCGGGGGAGGGGAGTGCCGGCCCGGCTGGGTTTGACCTGGCGCTGTGGCAGCAAAGGCGCCATGTCTCAGACAGCAGCGCGCCGTACCGGGAACTCACAGGCCCCGCTGGGTTTTTGGAAGCTTTTCACCACCCCCAGGGGTTTGCAGGCAGCTGACACGCAGCGCAGCCCGGGACAAGGCGCCGCTGCGGCTGCGGACAGAGCTCTCCAGCGGACGCGCCCCGGGGACACCTGTAGGAAATAACTGGAAGGCAGCAGACGGCTCTTCCCACGACCCTGTGTGCGCCACCTGCCGGGGCCAGGGCACAGGGTGTCACCGGGCTGCCTGGCCGTGGGTCAACGGGGCCGGCATCAGCCTCGGGGCAGGCTGTCAGGAAGCAGGGCACTGGCGGAGAGGCCTGGACTTACGTTTCATCAACCAATCATTCAGTGTGAACTCCTCAGGCCCTGTCACAGCCCTAACAGGAAGTCCCAGACCGTCCTCCTGGGTCGGCCGATTGACCGTGCCACCCCGCTGAGCCTGCCGCTGTGACAGAGGGTCCCTTTCACCACGAATCGCTGCAATATTCGGTCCCGAAGGCCCGGACATTGCACTTCCCATCTCACACCAACGACACCGCCTGTAGCCAACCCTGTAACAAACTAGCTCCGCATCTACCACCTCGGACCGAGGTCGGCGTTATTTCCGAGGTGAAAGCAGGCAGCACGCGCACACAAACGAGTGACAGCCCTAAGGTAGCCAACAGAGAACAGAAGCCTCTGTACTAAGCGAGCTCTGTACATCCTTCGGGGCTAACCCAAGCGCTGGGTTCTCTTGCTTACGCCTAGAAAAGCTCGCCCCTCAGAGTCCCGGTTCCTCCTTGTCAGGGATTTTTATTCTCCCCCACTTCTGCTCTGAGCCGTAAACTCAGCCGACAGGAGGAACTCCCCGGCATGGCTCGTCTCCACTGCGGGAGGTGCGGGGAGTAAACAATCAAGTCTTTTGTCCTCATTAATGTCCCACATTAGCCCGTCTGGCGTCCCTGGCCATCCCTGGCAGGCAGGCCGTACGGCTTTCTGTTGAAGACCAGCACTTCCCACGGGTTAATGTCTCTCTCCTGTGGGGTGATTTACAGCGGCTCACAATACAGAACACTCCAGCGTTCCCGTACAAGATGGGCACAGATGTTATCAGCAAGATTAATGCCAGCAGCCGCTCACCAGCACTCCATAAACTCGAAGCACTAAACACATTCTTATAACTGTGCCACCAAGACTCACACCCGGCTCTGGCTTTGTCAGTGGTCAGCTGAGACCGGGACCCTGGCATGGACTGGCACCTGGTCTGCCAGCATCACCGGCCTTCCCTGCCATCGAGGGCCAGGCACCCCACAAACACCCACCCAACCCTGCAGGGCTCAGGGAGAATTCTGTCAACTACAATGGTCCCCAAAGGTTCTGAAAGGGAACTCAGGGCCTGCCCCTTCGCCTCGCCTGGGTGGCAAAGAAACCCAATGGCTGTCCCAACTGGGCAGCTGGGCATGGGCCAGACAGCCCTCCACGGCCCCTGGCACAGGAAAGATGGGCTAGGGACGCAGGCAGTGTGCACAGCCCCCAGCACGGGACCTTTGGGCTGGCCAGCGTAAGTTAGAGCAGTCCTGAGGTTGCTCTAACTTGGACCACAGGCCAAACGGGCTCGGGGCCATCTCAGGGACGGGGAGGGAGGGCGAAGAAGGGATCACACAGCCAGCCCAATACCCCTCTCTCCTGCTGCCGAGTGATGTGATGCGCCCACATCACTTCATCCCTCTGGGCCTCGCTCTCCGAAGTTCGCCTGCCTCGTGGCGTCTAGGGGGGAGCGTTCGGTTGTGAGGACGATTATTGGCTTGCAAAGCACTTGGAGAGCCCAGACGCCAGGGTGATGGGCAGCAGCGTAAAGCCCTCGGTTGGATTCCCCGCGAGGCCCTGCGGTGGTGACTCCGACAGCGTCACGGGAGCAGGTCTCAGGCCCAGGAGGGGAGCTGAATCTCAGTGAGCCTCACGTAATAAAGAAGCCCAAGTCAAACCGAATAAATCGTCCCCGCTACGCACCCTGCAACGGCAGGCGCCTGCCCAAGAACTCTCCCCCTGCTACCGTCCACCCAGCCCCGCGGACCCCCTGGGGCATGGAGCCAACCGCCCAGCCCAGCCCTGGGGGAGAAGCAGCGCAGCCCACACCACAGGCTCTAGGCCCTACCGTAATAAACCTCTCCGGGCCCGTCGCAGCCTCGACCCTGGGGAGTCCCTGCACGTCGCCGCCTGGGCCACTTCACCGCCGAGCCCCCCGGGCCCCACCCTGGGGTTGATGTGGGGGCCGGCAGACAGGCCACAGCTCAGAGACGTTTCTCTTCTTCCACCGCAGCAAAGTCGTTTCTCATGGGAGGGGGCGGGGGCAGGATTTGAACCTCCCCCTCCAGCGCTGGAAGCCCAATCGGCGCCAGCACCCCGGGGAGAGGAACCGAACAGACGCGAGGGTCTCGTCCGAGGGGGGCAGAGTCAACAGGCCGCCGGGGAGGGGGGGAAGGCAACTCGAGCCCGGCGGGCGAGCTTGGCTGTAAGCGCTGAGATAAGAGCTGGCCAGAGCGTGCGCGTACAGGCTGGCTGGCCCGGGGCCCGCTCCCGGGGAGCGGCGCAGGCCGTTTTCAGCTCTCCTCCCTGTGGGGAAGGAGCCGTTCTCGCTTTCCAGGCCCCCGGAGGAGCCGTGTGCTGAGTCTGCAGCTGCTCCCTGCAAAACCTCGGCCGAATTAAAGCTCAAAGAGCTGACGCAGGCTGAGGCCAGGAGGCCGCCGCTCGAACAGGGCCGGTCGGGAGATGGCGGCTGAGAGGCCGGCGAGGAGGCGGCTGCCGTCAATCGAGCTCTGCTCCCGCGTGTCGACAGCTCCAGCCCTCGTCCGGCAGACAGAGCAGCTCCCTTCCGGAGTCGGCTTCGCGCACCGAAAGCCGAGGCTTTGTAAAACCACCCCAGCTCCCGCCCCGTTCTGCCCTCTGACCTGTCCTGCAGCAGGGCACCCGCGGCGGCCAGCCGAGATTTTCGAGCCTCGGTTCCCCCGGATTGGTGCACGCCCCGGGCACCGCTGCTCCGAGGGCGCTAAGCAGGCAGCCTTGCCCAAGTGCATGGATCCGGGAGCGAGGAGCCCCGGCTCTGCCGCCGACTCACTCTAGGTCCTTGGGCGAGTCCCTTCCCCTCTGTGCCCCAATGCCCCCAGCTGTAAAGGGGGCTGGAGTCTGCACAGCACCGTCGCTTGGTGCGACGGGCTGAACATGGGGGAGAGGGGATAGAAACCGGTTACCACCCCCCACGCCCATCAACAGAGAGGAAGGGGAAATCGCACCCCACCCGCCCAGCCCCACAGGCCGCGCCTGCCTCCCCACACCTCTAAAACAGCACAGACAATCCCCCCGAACGCGCCCCCCTGCACCTGGCACAGCCAAAGCTGCTGTCTCGGGAGCCCTGGAAAACTGCGGCCCCAGAGCAAGTGGCCCATCCAGGCTGGCCTGGGGGCAGGGAGATGGGGGCTGCCCTGGTCGAAATGCACTCCTTTACACTGCTGGTGGGGAGAGGCACACGGCACCTGCTCCCGCGGCAGAGCCCCCGGGACACGGCCCCCTGGGCGGGTGGCCTGACGCGCGCGGCCCGGCTCTCCGGGGAGCGCGGTTGCTGTGACAGCGCGTTTTGCTCTCATTAACGCTGCGGGAGAGCTGCAGCCGCGGGGAGACACCCCACGTCACGCGCCGGAGGGAGCCGCGAACGCGCCGGCCCGGCGCTGACTTTCACAAGGCGTTCGCACGGCTGCAATCCCGTTCACCATGGCGCGCCGGGGACCGGAAAAGGCAGGTTTCTGTTAGACACGCCCTGATTAATGCCGGGCCGTTAGCGTGCGTGCAGCCAGCTGTGCCGCCGGAAGAGGAGACGGTCACTTTGCCTGTGTCGCGGCCCCGCTCCGGCGCTAAGCAGAGTCCCGGGGGTTGGTCCGTGGCGCGGAGCCAGCAGTGAGGGGACCGGGGCCCCTCCATGCCCACAGCCTTTAGACTACATTCGCCGGGTCTCCACGCTCAGCGCCCTAGAAGTGCGGGACCCGCCCCTGGGCCCGTTCACTTGCATCTCCTGATGCCAGCGCGAGGGGTTAGAAACAGCCACCAGCCCTTGGTGCAACGGGAGACAGGCCCCCGGCCGCCCTCCCCTCTTCCCGGCTAGTGCCCCCCCGCTGCAGGAGGTTCTCTCCGCTCTGTGCCCACGCTGCGGCCTGCACGGCGGCACGTCTGGTTGGTCCCAGAAGTGTCCTGTCCCCTGAAAACCCCCGCGACGACGTGCCCCAGGGACTGAGCTTAGGGGCCTCTGGCAGCTGCCACGGCTGGATTATAGGAGACCAGCTGCTGCCCGGGCCGTGCGGGAATGCTCACGGCTCTGAAGCTAGGCTCCTGGGAGCCCAGAGTGGGGGCTGTGCTCGCCCCGTAGCAGGACGCACGGTGCTGGCCACTCAGATCTGGGCACATTCTGATGATGGCCCCGGGTCCTGGCCCACTTGGCAGCATTAGCCTAAAGCTGAATCCCCTACGGCCCCCAGCCCTGCAAGGAGATCTCCGATACTCTGCAGTGCCCGGGGCAGGTTGGCAGGCCCCTGCCCTGGCATCCCGCTCTCCAGCCCTGTGGGACCATCTGGCGATCTGTGCGCACAGCACAACTCACCCCGGGCTGGGAGAGCACCCGCCCCGGTGCACAGCTGCCCCATGCAAAGCCAGGGCTGCCCCCGTTACAGGGAGGGTCCTGCCAACCCGACCTGCACCTGCCGCCCAGGTTTTCCAAGCTGTCCGGGTGAACGACCCATCGGGCCCCCATCTCAGTCCCCGAGCCAAGCGCCCAGGGCCTGGACACGCCACGGATGGGACGGGAGTTGTCCTCTGCCATGGCCGCACGGCCCTGCACCCTCTTCTCCACACGCCCTCTCCAGCACCGACCGGCATGCCCCTCGCCAGCCCCACGGCAAGCTCTCGGACGCCACGGCACAGCCAAAGCCAGCTCACCCGTCTGAGTCGGAGCCATCCACGCACCGCGCGGGACACGGCTCCGCTCTGGCCAAGCCCCTGGGTCCAGGCGTCTCTCTCTGCCCCGTTGTTCATTAACCCATTTCGCAGGTGACGCAGCCAGCGCCGGGCTCGTTGGCGGGCCGCGAAGCATCCATCTCACCACGCGTGCCCGGCCCAGCCTGCGCGCACCGGCGGGATCCACAACCCATGGAGGGCTGCGCACTCACCAGGCAGCGTGCAAGGGCCCGCCGAGGCTCCCGGACAGGGCAGCGTGCTTGCCGCCATTGAGGCGTTTGAAGCGGAGAGGAGCTTTTTGCCACCCACCGCCCGTCCGGAGTCGTCCCCGAGAGGCAGGAGCTCACTGCAGCCACGTGCCAAGCACGCTCTGGATTGCTAACATCCCATCTGCAGGGTGCCACAGTGGGAACGGAAGCGGATTTGCTCGGTCGGGGCGGGGGAGAGCAGCCGCAAACATACGCTCGCTCGTTCGCCTCTTCTAGGCACATGCACCTCGCTGTCCCCGCTGCCCGCCATGGAGAGCCGACTTCCAAACCGCAGAAACTTTGTAATTGAAAACCCCCAAGGATTTATCGCTGCAGGCAGGAGGAGATTTCAAACTCCGAACCAGCCAGCTGGCCAATAGATCAGGTCGCTCGCTAGCCCATTAGAATAACTGTACACTCCACATATCCATCCTATTAAACTAAATGCTTAAAAAAGCATCCCCCCCTCCTGAAGACACTGTTTATGGTTTTCTCCTCACCTTTCCAAGTCCATTCATCACCCTGCTTTGCTTCTCCTTGTCGCAATCAGCTCTGGAATTACAAACTGCTGAGCGGCGGCAGAAGTTTTAAATTAAGCATTCAGAGGCGTAGGTGAGCCATGAAAATGATCGTGGGTCGGAAGCCAGGGAGGCAAGATTTACTGCCTCGAATGTGGGAAAAGCTGCAGCTCATCAACAAGTCTGCATAATGCCTGGGAATGGGGCAAGGCAGCGGTGCAGGATGATGAATGGACGAGCTGGCGGGGTCAGAGGCCCAGCCAGGCTGTCTGATAAAAGGGAAATCTCCCGGGACCCGGTGCTGCTATTAATGTCACCCGTCATGCATACCCGATATTTATATACAAATAAATCCACGCCTGCTCCCCCGCGCACCCTGCCCGGGAACCGCCTTCAAAAGCCACAGCAAACAGAGGCAAGCCCCCGCCCCCTGGAGTCCTGCAGCTCATCCAGCCCCATAGCTCCGGGCCACAGAGCCAAACCAGCCCCCCAGCAGCTGCCTTCCCCCTCCCGGGGCCGCAGAACTGACCCACGGACAGCCAAAGGCAGGATTTCCACTGTACATAAGAACAGCCAGACTGGGTCAGATTAATGGTCCATCTAGCCAAAGATGGCCACTGTTGGCCAGGCGCTTCAGAGGGAATGAACAGAACAGGTGATCACCAACTGATCCATCCTGTCAACCATTCCTAGCCTCTGGCAAACAGCCATCCCTGCCCAGCCTGGCTAATAGCCACTGATGGACCTGTCCGCCATGAACTTAGCTAGTTCTCTCTTGAACCCCGTTATAGTCTTGGCCCTCACAACATCACCTGGCCAGGAGTTCCACAGGTTGACTGTGCGCTGTGTGAAGAAATACTGCCTTTTGTTCGCTTTAAATCTGCTGCCTATTGATTTCTTTGGGTGACCCCCTAGTTCTTGGGTTATGAGAAGGAGTAAATAACACGTCTTTGTTCACTTTCTCCACACCAGTCATGATTTTATAGATCTCTGTCATGTCCCCCTTAGTCGTCCCTTTTCCAAGCTGAGAAGACCCAGCCTTATTAATCTCTCCTCATACAGAAGCTGTTCCACACCCCTGAGCATTTTCGTTGCCCTCTTCTGTACTTTTCCAATTCCAATATACATTTTCTGAGATGGGGTGACCAGACCTGCAGGCAGCATTCAAGATGTGGGCGCACCATGGATTTATATAGAGACAATACCATATTTTCAGTCTCATTATCTATCCTTTTCCTAACGGCTCCCAATGGTCTGTTCACTTTACTGGCGGCCGCTGCACACTGAGCGGATGTTTGCAGAGAACTCTCCGCAGTGACTCCAGGATCTCTTTCTCGAGTGGTCACCGCTAATTTAGACCCCTCATTTTCCAGGCAGAGTTGAGATTCTGTTTTCCAATGTGCGTTACTTTGCACTTATCACCACTGAGTGTGAACATGCAACACGTACAGACCTAGCTCCCGGCGCACTATCTGTGCACACGCTTCCCTACGGTTACGCTGCCCAGCAGAGCCCTGACCTCTCACTCTCTGGTGAACTGGCATGTAGATACCAGACCTCGAGGGTCCCTGTAGCCCAGAGCCCCCTGTGCCCTCTGCCAGCTGGCGGAGGCCTTTGGGTCAGAAGGCAACAGACCCAAGCGTCTCTGTCTCTGATGGGGATGGAGCATGGCAGGCTGGGACCTGTCCCGGTCGGGGCTGAGGGGCACACGTGACCTGGGAATGCCTGGCGCTGTCAGGTGCATGCGGGCAGGGATCCCTGCGGCTGCTGTGTCACCTCCCACCCAGGAGCACAACGCCAGCCATTCGCGGAGCACAGGCACGGGTTCAAGGTCCCCCAGTTGGCCCGAGCAGTGTTTTGGGGCTCCTGCTCCCCTGGTGTTTCTGGGACACCCAGAGATTGCGCCGCTCATTTCCAGACAGGCAGGATCCCCCGCTCTGGACAGCTCCGCGTCCTGTGTTTAGGACGACACGGTGCTGACATGGGGGACAGAGCCAGGTTTCCCCCCGAGCCCCGCTGCCGGTTCGCACCCCTCCCTAGCCCAGGTGCCGCGGTGCAGGAGACAACAGCTCTTCTGCTCGGCGCGCTGCCGGCTGTCATCACGGCCAGGCTGGCTGAGTGTTTGACAAGCCTTGTCAGGTAAACACGCAGGCTCTTGCCTGTCGCGCTGACAACTCTCTCCTGACAAGCCTCTGTCAGCGCTGGAGCTTATCTCCAGCGCACGTCAACCCCCCTGCCAGAGAGACGGCTCCGGACCTGCTGCGGAGCCATTACCGGGAAGCTAGGTCTGGCAAAGCGGGCGCCCCCGCCCCCCGCAGCGCGCTCTCCCAGGCAGCGTCTGGCCCGGCGCTCTCAGGCCCCCGGCTAAAGAGGGGCTGCAGCCGGTGCGGGACGCAGCTGGCACAGGACACTCGTGTGCGGCCCCGTCGGCTGCAGTGCTGTCTCCCGAGGGAAGGGCCTCCCGCCACGGCATACGCAGGGAACAATCCTCCGGGCCGGGGGTAGACAATGAGCCAGCTAACCTTCCCCGTCTGCTCCTACCCCGCTGGGATATTCACGGAGAGCGGCGCCGAGGATCTGCCAGCCCCTGACACCCCCCACGGAAATGCAGCTATCTCTGGGGTGAGCATGGGGCAGCTACCAACCAGCTGGCCAGAGGGCAGTGCCAGAGCTGGGCTTTGAACCCACATGACCCAAGACCCTGCCAGCGGCGCCTCTCCTGTAGCCATGAGACCTGCTGACCAGCACCTCCCTCCCGGAGTGGGGAGTAGCCTGTACACCCGTCCCAGCCTGGGCAGCACCCGGCACAAGGGGACCCCTCGTCCGGACCCCAGATTCCCAGGCCAACCCCCTGTGTAGCACAGGCCAGACCCGCCCCGAGGTCACTCCAAGAGCAGATCTGTTGGGGCTCGTGCAGCGGTCGCACCGGTGCCAAATCCAGAGGGAAAATAATCTCTCTGCTCCCGCTCCTGCATCAGCCCTTTTGGCCCCAGACTCCCTGCTCCCCCCAGCCTGCGCGTAGCCCTCAGGGGTGCTGCGGGAGCAGGGACTGCTGGACAGACAGCTGCCTCTGCAGGAGAAACGGTCCCTGCCCCCCGTGGCAGAGCGAGAGCAGCGCAGCGAGACCCAGGCCAGCCACGCCGAGTCCAGCCAGCACCACGGCCTCTGGAGAGCCAGCGGGTGCCCCAGGGCACACGTTACAGCCCCTTCCTCTCCAACGCGGCAGCACCCGCCTGTGGGGACGGTGGGTCCCAGCACTGGGATATGCCCCCTCTGTGCCCTTCCCACGCCCGGGGGCCAGCACCCCAGCAGGGGCAGCAGCGGGACCCCGGATCTAGCAGTGAGTCGCAGCGGCTCCGTCCAGGCTGTCACGTGTGGCCGAGCCACGAGAGGGGGACTGTGGTTGCCTGGGCTACCCCTGCACGGCAGCAACGCCAGCCACCGAGGCTCCTACGCTGCAGAACGCCGCAACCTTGGGGCCGCTCTGTGCCGAGGGCAGCCGGGGACAGGCTGAGCGGCAGAGGCACAGGACTCTCGTGTGACCCGCTGGAGCAGGCAGGTGACTAAGAAGCACCTTGACAGCGCTTCCGCCCGCACAGCTCCCGCCCGGCGGGTGTCCCGGCACAGCACACGGGCGGCTGCTGGCGGGGGCTGCCTCTCCTGGGCCGGCCCCAGGGCTCGGGCCAGAAAAGGGGCTGGCAAAGCAGGAGTGACAGGAGTCTGGGCGAACGCAGTTCTCACCGCCCCGCCTGGCCAAGTGCTCACCCCGGGCAGCTGCTCGAGGGAGGAGATGAACCCGGGCAGCGCCCGACAGCCGGAAACGATTGGTCTGGCTAGAAGCGCGGTGACGGCTGCCGCTTACGGAGGAGCAGCTGAGCCCTTCCCTGCCCCTGGGGGAGCGAGGCCTTTGCAGAACTTCTCAGCTACGCTACAAAGCGGGGGGCTGCATGCGGAGAACTGGTCCCCACAGCCCAGTCTCTGGCCCTCCCTGCTCCCAGCCCCATTGGCCGGGAAGGGAACACGGCGCGGGGTCAAGCAATGGCCCCGCACGCTCCCTCTCAGCGGCTCTGGCGGGGCCAGGCCAGGCGGGCGCTTCTCTGAACACTAACCAGACACAGGCACTTAAAGGATCAAAATGTTCCCCTTTGCCCCCGGCTCTGGGCATCAAACGGCTCCGGCCGCTCTCCGCAAACCGGGGGCCCTGAGCGCACAAGCCGGCGCTCGTGTCAGGTCTGCTGCCAGGCGGAGGAAGAGCGAGAAGGGGTGAAATCAAGCCGAGGAAATGCAGCCCAGCCCTTCTGCCAGCTGCGGCGCGGGAGCACGCGGGCCTGAGTGTTTGCTGGGCCCGGTCTCCAGCATGAGGCCCTTCCCTGGAACGCGCGGCCCTCAGAACCGCACAGCAAACTAACCCAGAGCGGGGGAGAATCCCCCCAGCCGAGCACCACTGCTCAATTTGCAACCCCTGGGTCTCTGGCCCCAGCAGCGGCGACCTCCCTGCGGAGTAATTACGCTGCCAACCACAGAGCGTGGCTCAGCCACGAGGCGCTACTGAGGGGCCCTGTCTGAGCCTGCAGCCCCCTGAAAGGTGGCTGGGAAAGCAGCCCCGCTCGGACGGCTGCATTGCTGATGGCCAGGCAGACAGGGCGCTGGAGCTGCTCCGAGGGGAAGGCGCCGACTTCCTGAGGGTTTATAAACACCCAGTTTGGAGCTGAAAGGGTGCCCAGCGCCGGGCTGCCCACCTGCCGTCCCCTGCACGCCACCTTTCCCTGCATCTCCCCGCATCAAACCGAAAAGGCAGCAGAAAAGGGAACCAAGCAACGTCCTTGTTCAGAAAGCGCTGCGCCAGCGAGAGCAGGCTGTCCAAGGAGACGCGCGAGGGGGGGAATAAGCCCTTAGTAAGCAAACGACGCAGCCCGGCACGGCTCTGCGAGATGCTTTACAACCGGCCCTCAGCAAGTTCAGAACCGTCAGAGCTGTCTTCTTGCAGCTAGGCCGGAGACAGGGCGCGAGGAAGGGGCGCACCGATCCCAGCCCTGCCCTGCCCTGCCGCATGGGGGCACCCGGCTCGGCACAGAGCCTGCAGCACACGCTGGCAGAGCACTCGGGGCTCTCCCATCCACATGGCCATGGCCGCGCTGCCTCTGGCTTGTCTGGTTATGGTGCTGGCGTCCATGCCTCGCAGCCCCACGCTCAGCAACCGGAGCTGGGGTTTCTGAAGAGCCAGGCTCCCGTTCAGGCAGCCCAGCGGCCAGGTCTGTAGACGAGCTGCACTTCCCGGCGCAGGGTCAGCGGCGCCTCCCCATAGGCCTGGGACACTGGCCAAGAGCTGGCTCCAGCAGCAGCACGACACCTGCTGTTCACACCCACCCCCCTCCGGCCACGCACCCAAGCGCCGGGATCTCCCCTCGGCGCCACAGAGGGCGTCTACACTGCACCGCAAACCTGGCTCTGTGGGACCCGGCGTTTCCAAGCACACGCCTGAGTGTCCGCACTGCGTTGTAACCCGGGCTTTCCCGGGCCTGGACCCCGGGGTCCCAGCCGTGCTAAGGCGCCCCTACGCAGTGGGACTCTGCCTCTGCCCCCCACGCAGCAGGGGCCTAGGAGCCCGGTCCTGAGCGCTTGCCAACCCAAGAAAGACTGACGTGTGTGCGGACGGCAGGGGGGCTGAGGGAGAGCCGAGCTGAATGTGCAGTGTAGACACCCCCAGAGCGAGGTGTCCTCCCGCAGCCCCCCAATCACCTACAGATCCAGAGACACAGCAGAGGGCAAAGCCCTGAGGAAGCAGAGCTGCCGTGTCAGGTTAAGGAGGGCAGCCCCCTTGGCAGAGAGCCCCGGGCGGACGAGGTCTGGGCAACAGAAGCCGTTAGATCCCGACTGCAGCCACAGCCTAGGACGGTCTGTCAGGTTGGAGATGCGCCCGAGACGTCCCCCCCACCGTGAACAGGGTGGGCCCCGCGTGCCCCGCCCAGCACCCAGAGGAGAGCGCCCTCGCGCAGCACACAGACCCTGGTCACGCTGCCAGGGACGCAGCTTCCCAGGGGAAGAGCAGCCCCCCCTCACCCTGGACTGCTGCACGGCCGGGGCCAGAGACTGGAGCAGCACCCGGACGACTCAGGGCTGGGCCCGGCTCATTCAGGAGATCCAAGGGCCGCCAGGGGCCACCGTACCAGTGCGAGGAGACGCCTGCTCTCAGCTCCTCCTGCCTGGGAGGTGCCCGGGCCCCAGGCAGAGCCGCAGCCGGTGCCATGGAGGGCTGGGCAAGGAGTGTGGCAGGGACAGCAGGTCAAACAGGAGCATGTTCCCCCTCCTCCAGCAGCCCCATGGAAGGTGCGCACACACCCCGGCTCTACAGGGCAGCTCCGGCGCATGCAGAGCACGCCCAGACGGACCCGGCACCGAACCCACATGCCAGCCAAGCCTGGCTGTTAGGAGCAGAGGCAGTCCCAGGCTGGACCGGTGCCCCCCGCCGCCTTGGGTCGAGCCACAGCACCGGGGAGATTTTGGATCCTGCCCCGTTCAGACACATCACGATACAGGACCCGGGGCGAAGCACCAGCCAAACGCCCACTGGGCTGCTTGCCCGGCGCCATGGGAACTGCCCACGGCGTGGACCTGTCTGCGGGGGTGATTCAGACCTCGGCAGCTCTGCCCGCTGCAGCTGCCACAGGAGAGACGGGCTCTCTGTGAGACGCCCGGGCAGGCGCGGGGCACAGCTCTGCTCCAGAGCAGAATGAATTTTACAAGTGATGAACCATGGACTCAGTTACCCCCTGGGGTCTGGGAAGGTGCCAGGAAGCCCCCCTGACTTATAACCCCTGGCGCTGCGGGACAGCACCTGTCCACCTGCTCCCACGCACAGCAGCTTTCGGGCAGGTGGCACCTACTCCCCCTGGCCAGGGCACCCACGTGCAGGACGGGCGGGCGGTGGGGTCTGGAACGGCTCCTGGCTGGGCGGGAGAGCGGACACCTCGCAGAGCACCATGTCCCACGACAGCTGCTCTCCAGCTTGTCCCGCTCTCGCCAATCACGCGAATTGAAACGCTTGGTGCGACAGCGTCCAGTGGGTCGTCAACCCAGCCGAGCCTTCCTGCCAGAGTCCCGCGCCACCCCGGCCTGGCCGGGACAGCTCCAAGGGACCTGCTTGGAGCAGAGGTGCGCACGGATGGGCCCAGCTCGGTATCACGGGGAGTTCGGCCGCATGGCCCCTGCGCTAAGTGAGCCAGGGACCCCACCTCTCTGCAGTCCAGAGACACCCTGGGGATTTCCAACGGCAACACTCCTTGAAAGCCGAGTCTGAGCCAGGGCCCGGGGGTGTTAGCACGTCTATTACAGCAGCGCCCCCAGAGCACGGTGGAGACCAGGCCCGTCTCGCCGAGCGCTGCAGACACCTACAGACAGCCCCGCCATGGCTCCCAGTCTGAACAGAGACAGAAAGGGATGTCACTAGCCCCTGGGGCACGGAGACACAGCCGGCCAGCAACGGGCCCAGGGTCACACGGGCCGTCTGGGACAGAGCCACCACGGATTGTCTTCACCCTCTCAGCCACCAGCACAGCACACAGGGAGCTCAGCACGGCTGGCTCCTGCCCTGACCCCACGTCCTTTCCAGAGTCCCGGCTTTCCCTTCTTGTAACGCCACCCTTGTTCTGAGACGCATGACTTCCCATTTGAGGGGCTCAACACATGTTTTTCAGATGAGCCTCCCTTACCAAGCCAGCCAGAGCACTCTGTGTACCTGCCTGGCCCCAGCGTGATCTCCTGCTCCAACGGCTTGTGTATCAGCCAGCAACTGCTTTAGATTTTCTTCTGGACGATTGAGGAAGATACTGACTAGCATTTGGCTGAGGACCAATCCCTGCGGGACCCCCCAGAATGCCCCACCGGGGGAATGGCAGAGAGACAGGACACTTGTAAAGTCTGCGGATGATACCGAGCTAGGAGGACAGGATTAAAATTCAAAATGATCTGGACAAACTGGAGAAATGGCCTGAAGTAACGAGGATGAAATTCAATAGGGGGAAATGCACAGTCCTGCACTTAGGAAGGAACAACCAGCTGCACACACACAACATGGGACATGCTGGCGAGGAAGGAGCATGGCAGAAAGGGATCTGGGGGTGAGAGTGGATGACAAGCTAAATATGAGTCAGCAGCGTAACGCTGTTGCCAGGAAAGCAAACAGTCTGGGCTGCATTGGCAGGAGTGTTGCAAGCAAGACACAAGCAGTAATTATTCCACTCTGCTCCGTGCTGATTAGGCCTCCGCTGAAGTACTGTGTCCAGTGCTGGTGCCACGTTTCAGGAAAGATGTGAACAAACTGAGGCGAGTCCAAAGGAGAGCAACAAAAATGACTAAAGGTCTAGAAAACACGGCCTGTGCGGGAAGAGTGAAAAAACTGGGTTTGTTTAGTCTGCAGAAGAGAGGACGAAGGGGACATAATAACCGTTTTCAAGTACATACAAGGTTGTTACAGGGAGGAAAGAGAAAAATTGCTCTGCTTAGCCTCCGAGACTAGGACTAGAAGTAATGGGCTTAAATTGCAGCCAGGGAGGTTTAGGCTGGACATTAGGAGAAACTCCTTAATGGTCAGGAGAGTTAAGCACAGGAATGAATTGCCGAGGGAGGTTGTGGAATCTGCGTCACTGGAGATTTTGAAGAGCAGGTTGGACAGACGCCTGGCAGGGAGGGTTTAGATAATGCTCGGTCCTGCCGTGAGTGCAGGGACCGGACTCGATGACCTCACGAGGTCCCTTCCAGCCCTACACTTGTACGATTCTGTGATTTACAGTTACTTCTTCAGATCCAGCAGCTGGCCGGTTTTAGTCCGTTTACTACAGAGATTTCTTTCTTATGGTGCTAATGTTTTTAATCGGAATTTCGGTTAGGAGAAGTGAGAAGCCTAACAGAGTCTAACTCAGCACAAACTTGTGACCTCATCACACACCCAACTGCATTTCCACGACAAGACCCATTTTATATAAAACCACAGGGACTGGCATTAATTATACTGCCCTCCCTTAATTCAACAGGTGTGCTCCAGGGCAGCCTTTCAAGGATTTTGCCCAGGACTGATGTCAGACTATAGTTACCCAGGTCATCCCACATGTCCGTTTGAAACACGGACCCAGTGTTAGCTTCTCCCATCCCTCTGGGACTCCCCCAGTGTTCCAAGATTTGTTAAATAGCAACATCAGCAGCTAGGAGAGCTCTCGGCCGAGTCTTTTAATACTCTTGGCAGCCGTTCTCTGGTCCAGTCTATCTAAAAATGTTTCGCTTTAGCAGTTGCTATTTAACATCCCACCTCGTTACTGGGGAGAGAAGCATTCCTCCTCCATCCCCACTAGCTCTGGCCCCATGGGCTCCGACAGCCCTTCCAGATTAGTTACGGGGTCTCCCAGTCCCACTGCCCTGACTTTAAAGATCTCAGACAACGTCCTCGTCTCCAGGGGCCCTGCTGACAGGGGAGCCCGGGGGAGAAGGCAGGCTCTACCCAGCGGGAGCAAGGCGTAGCAGAGTGGGGTGCCTCCAGGCCCCAGCAATCACAATCTGAGGGAATCAGAGCATGGGAACTCCCACACACTGCTCAAGCAGCCGAGGGGATTCACTTCCCCAGCAACTGAGTGCAGCTGCAGGAGCTGCTTCTACAGGAACCCCAAGCGCGACGCTGAGACGCAGCGACTCCCGAGGGGAAGGGTGGCGTGAACGCTCCTGCAGCCCAGCCCGGCACTCTGGGGCGCAGGGGGTGCTGGGGACACCACGCTGCAGCATCCAGCACCAGGTGTGGGGCACCGGTGCCCAGTGGGCCCCATCCAGAGCCCAGCATCTCTTCTCCCGGCTGCCGTGGGTGGGCCCAGTCCACTGAGCAGCAATATCCCGTGGCACCGCCAGGTGACAATCTGGCTCTGCAGAGCGGCACGAGGGCGAATCGCCACCCTGACGAACGCCAGGCCCAGCTCCGGCGCAGAGGCAGCTCAGCCCGGTAACCAGCAGCGGGCATGGATGGAGGCAGGCGAGCTGGCAGGAGACAGCCGCCGTGGGACAGGTCAACCTGCCATTCCGCTTGCAGGGCTCTGGGGTGGGGCTGGAGGGGAAGACGCCATGTTTTACGTTGAATTATTTTTTGAAAGGGTTTCAGACCTGGACACTCGTCCCCCGCTAACTCCCCAGTCCCCCACCGCAGCCGGAGCGCCCGCACCTCAGCCAGCTCGGCGGCAGGCATCGTGCCGTCCCGCTAATCTCCGTTAATCCTGTAATCGGCAGCTAAAGCCCCGGCACACAAGTGGATTTGCAGAGTAAGGCTCCTTGCAGATCAAATGACATTAGTCGGCTTTCGAGGGAGAGAACAGCGAGCCGGTGCCCTGCGGACTGCCCCCTCCCGGCCAGACGGCCACAGCGCAGAGCTGAGCGTGCGTTCAGAGCTTCACTCTGCCACGGTCCATCGGGTGCTCCCTGGGCGTCCCCGACAAGCTCTGGAATTCACATGTATAAATAACCTGGCCCCCCCGGCACCCCGAGGCCAAACCAAATACCCCCCAACGGCAGAAACGTGACAGACTCTCCAAGCCCCCGTTCCACCCTGCCCCTGCCGTGGGGGGAGAGACGGCTGTGCAGGGCCCCCGTCCAGCTGGCACACAACTCCGGCGGCTGTGGAATCGTGCTCCAAAGACTTCCACTTGCACAGGTACCGCAGTTTGTGTATGTTGTGTGTACACACACACACAACACACATCACACACACACCCCTTCCACTGTGGAATCGGGCTCCAAAGGCTTCCACTTGCACAGGTACCGCAGTTTGTATATGTTGTGTGTACACACACACACACAACACACACAACTCCGGCGGCTGTGGAATCGGGCTCCAAAGGCTTCCACTTGCACAGGTACCGCAGTTTGTGTATGTTGTGTGTACACACACACACACAACACACACACACCCCTTCCACTGTGATCACCGAGTGGAAATGCAACAGCAGTTCGACAGAACAAGTCACCTATTCCACTGAAACCAGGAGGAGATTTTACCCGACCAGCTCATTGGGTGCCCAGGACCGCAAGTCTGCACGGACTCAGCTGAGAGCGCCCCGCACCCTGCTCTCTGCAGCACTGCGCCCCTTCCCGTCGCACTGGGGCCCGGGGGTCAGCTGTGCTTAATTTGTAATTAAAGAGGGGCCAGGGCTCGGCCAGGGCAAATGAAACACCGAAGGTCGGCACGGACGGACGGCAAGGGGAAAGCACTCCTTTCGGGCCGGGGTTTTCCTTGGCGGCGTCCCTCCTAGTCCCGACCTGGCCTGAAGCAACCCTGCAGTGCAGCATTCCCCAGCAGCAGCAGCAGCATGAATCTGGCGCGTGGGTGTGTGTCGTGTGTGAACTGAACATAAATCAGATGACACAGACACCAGCACCGGGGCCCGGACTGTTCTCCGGACCCAGCTCTGCAGGCCTTGGAACGGCTGAGAGCTGCAGACCCAGGCACAACTTGCTGTCAAAGGAAACACCTGCCCTTCCCACGGCTGCAGAGCGGGGCCCCAGCCTGGGATTCCTCCCCCGGCGCACGCCAGCGGTGACGGCCGCGAGGCAGTGAATATCCTCGGCAGAAACCCACCCGCAAACCACGCCAGCAAGGGGGCGGTGCGACGGGACCGAGAGGGTTAATGCGAGCGCGCCGGCCCAAAGGACACAGCAGGGTGCTGAGGACGCCTTTGCCCATCTCCAGGGAAGCAACCCCCCCTTGGCACGCCGAGTTGGGAGCCGAGCTCCAAGTCCTGGAAGAGGCGTAAAAGCAAACAGCGAAGGTGCTACCCGCAAAGGTGGCCCTAATCCTGCAGGACATGCGTAGAGCGTGCTGGCCTGGCTGTGGGCACGGTGTTACCGCAGCTCCAAGGTGGGCTGGAGGTGGTGGTGCTGGGGCGTGCTAAGACCCTCCATGGGTGTGAACGGTGGGCACCTCTTCTCCACCCCCAGCACAGAGCCCAGCACCCTTGGACTGGGACTTCCAGTTTGCGGCAACGCAAGAGAGACACAGACTCCACGGTCAGAAGGGACCATCCTGATCATCTCGTCTGATCTCCTGCACAAGGCAGGCCACAGAACCTCGCCCCCACTCCTGTGACAGACCCTGACCTAGTACGGAGTTATTGAAATCATGGGTCAAAGACTTTAAGGTACAGAGAATCCACCAGCAAGTGAGCCATGCTACAAAGGAAGGTGAAAACCCCACAGGGCCTCTGTCAATCTGCCCTGGGGAAAAATTCCTTCCCGACCCCAAATATGGCTATCAGCTAAACCCAGAGCATGTGGGCAAGACTCACCGGCCAGACACCCAAGAAATAATTCTCTGGAGTAACTCAGAACCCACCCAGCTAACATCCCTTCACAGGCCACTGGGCATATTTACTTCTAGTAACCTAAAACCAGTCAATTCCAAACTAGGCTGTCCCATCAGACCATCCCCTCTATAAACGTATCAAGCTCCGTTTTGAAGCCAGCTCGGTTTCTTGCCCCCACTGCTCCCCTTGGAAGGCTGTTCCAGAACTTCACTCCTCTGATGGTTAGAAACCTGCTGAACTTAAATGACTCTTCTTCCTCCCTGGTGTTTATCCCTCTGATGTCTTTATAGAGCAATCAGATCTCCGCTCAGCCTTTGTTTGGTTAGGCTAAACAAGCCAAGCTCTTTGAGTCTCCTCTCATAAGGCAGGTTTTCCATTCCGCAGATCATCCTAGCAGCCCTTCTCTGCACCTGTTCCAGTTTGAATTCATCTTTCTTAAACATGAGGAACCAGAATTGCACACAGTATTCCAGATAAGGTCTCACCAGCGCCTTGTATAACGGTACTAACACTCCCTATCTCTACTGGAAATACCTCGTCTGATGCATCCTAGGACCGCATTAGCTTTTTTCACAGACACGTCACACTGGCGGCTCATAATCATCCTGTGATCAGCCAACACGCCCAGGTCCTTCTTCTCCTCTGTCTCTTCCAACTGATGCGTCCCCAGCTTATAGCAGAAGTTCTTGTTATTAGTCCCTAAATGCATGACCTCGCACTTTCCACTATGAAATTTCATCCCATTTCTATTACTCCAGTTTACAAGGTCATCCAGATCTTCCTGTATGGTATCCTGGTCCTTCTCTGTATTGGCAACACCTCCCTACTTTGTGTCATCCGCAAACTTTATTAGCACACTCCCACTTTTTGTGCCGAGGTCAGTAATAAAAAGGTTAAATAAGACTGGTCCCAAGACCGATCCCTGAGGAACTCCACTAGTAACCTGCCTCCAGCCTGACAGTTCACCTTTCACTATGACCCGTTGTAGTCGCCCCTTTAACCAGTTCCTTACCCACCTTTCAATGTTCATATTAATCCCCAGCTTTTCCAATTTAACTAACAATTCCCCATGTGGAACCGTATCAAACGCCTGACTGAAATCTAGGTAAATTAGATCCACTGCAGTCCCTTTGTCTAAAAATCTGTTCTCTTCTCAAAAAAGGAGATCAGGTTGGTCTGGCACGATCTACTGTTTGTAAAGCCATGTTGTATTTTGTCCCAATTACCGTTAACCTCGATGTCCTTAACTACTTTCTCTTTACATTTTTTTTCCAAGACCTTGCATACTACTGAGGGCAAACTAACAGGCCTGTAGTTCCCCAGATCGCTTCTTTCCCTTTCTTACAAACAGGAACCACGTTAGCAGTTCTCCAGTCAGACGGTGCAGCCCCTGAGTTTACAGATTCATTACAAATCCTCGTTAATGGCCTTGCAATTTCACGTGCTAGTTCCTTTAATATCCTTGGATGGAGATTATCCGGCCCCCCGATTTAGTCCCATTAAGCTGTTCGAGCTTGGCTTCTATCTCGGATGTGGTCATTTCTACCTCCACATCCTCATTCCCATTAGCCCCCTGCCACTATCCCCAGCTCATCATTAGTCTCATTAAAACGGAGGCAAAGTATTTGTTTAGATATTGGGCCATGCCTAGATTATCCGTAACCTCCACCCCATCCTCAGCGCTTAGCGGGCCCACTTCTTCTCTCTGTTTTCTTCCTGTTTATCTGGCTATAGAGCCTTTTACTCTGGGTTTTAATTCCCTTTGCAAGCTCCAGCTCTGCGTGGCTTTTGGCCTTTCTCACTTCATCTCTGCACGTTCTGACCTCCAGGAGGTCGCTTTCCTTGCTGATCCCCCCATCTTCCACTCCTTGCAGACTTTCTGCTTTCTCTTAATCCTGGCTGCGATGCTTGCTCATCCAGCTTGGTCTGCAACTCCCCACCGCGAGCTGCGCTGGGGCCTGGTCCCCATAACCCCACTGCCCAGACATCGAGCAGGGCACCGGTGAGCACCCAGGGCGGTGGGCATTTCTGTGACGACACCATTACCCCCTGGGAGCTGGAGCAACGTCTCCCTCTACTCGCCCACTGGCCTCACTAGACGGGAACGCCAGCGCTAGTGCCTACGGGAGTCTCTGGTCCCATGCGCCCTTCAGCCCCATAATAACCCTCTGCCAATTCCCTGGAAGCCCCAGGTGACACTCGTCCGCTCCGAGGCCAGAAGCAAAGCTCTCCTCCCCTGCTGGATGGATGTGCTGGGTACACAAGGCTCTTGGAGGTGTCCCCCGTGGCCCCCAAGGACACGGGACTTAGGAGATGACAACCAGCCAAACCGAGCACCTGCCCCCCAGCTGCAGGGTGACACTGAGTCCTCCACAGGACCACAACACGGCACGCGTGCAGCCGGCTGCCTGGATGAGCACGAGCGGCCGCCCGGGCTGGGCCAGTACCAGGGAGGGCCAGCTCCAGGTTCAAACAGCTCCCAGCGCGGCCCGGTTCACCACCCGTGTTCAAATGGGCCCAACCCAGCGGGAGCCGCCTGGGGGCTCTCAGAGGTACACCCCCTGCACCACCTGTTGCCAGCATGCCCGGGGCCCGGCTGCCACGTACCGCACGGCCAGGCCTGGCCCAGGTGGGAACGGCCGGGAACCCTGCCGGGCAGAGGGGCTGTTGCAGAGGGGTTCCCAGAGCGGTGCTATGGCCCTGCCAGCACACGAGGGGTACAGACCCAGCGCCTCCAGCCCAGGGGAAAGGGCGAGTGGTGGAGACATGGGGGGGGGGAGGGAGAAGTTCCCTGCTTTGGACAGGGGACCAGTCAAGCCAGCCAGGCGCCCCTGCCGGGCCCAGGCAAACCCCACTGCAGCCCTGCTTCTGCTCCGCTCCAGGTCACAGAGAGTCAGGGAGTCGGCTGCCCTCTCCTAACGCCGGCTCACACAAAGCCCCTTTTGAGAGCCAGCCACTGCCGCACGCCAGTCGCCTGCCACCGCGCCAGAGCTCAGCGCCAGAGGAGCTCCCGCAGGAGGGCAGGCGCCTGCCGTGCCACCTGAACCTGAACTCTGGCGAGGAAGGGGAATTAAAGCGCGTTTCCTGGGCAGCACGGCCCTCCCAGCGCCCTGCCGCCTGCCCTACGGGGCGGAGGCTGCCCGGCACTGGGCAGCTAAGGCAGGGCAGAGAAGGAAGCCAAGGGCTGTTTGGAAAAGGAAAGGGCTGGGAAGGGAGAGGACGGGTCCATGCAGCCTAAGACTGGCATCGGCCCCGAGGCGCTGGAGGCCAAGGGGGCAGCGAAGCTGGGAGGGACTGAACCTGGCTCGTAAATGACCATTTCTACTCAAGGATTTGAAGGAAACGGGTCCCTCTGTGGGGCTCTGGCTCGTGCTCGCTCAGCGCACACGGCGCTCCCCCCGGGCACAGCCAGCCTCCGGTGAAGCGGTAACAGGCTGGGGGAGCGCTGAGCATGGGCTAGCAGGAGGCGAGGGGATGTGCGGGCAGCGAGACGCCAGGCCCACCCGCGGACGGAAGCGGCAGTGGGGAAGGACGGCGACTACCAGGCCTCTCACGAGCCACAGGCCCCGTCCATGCCCCCTCACGCACCTGCTGTGTTCCCCTGAAGGCAGCGGGCTGCACGCGCACACGACGGCCCTGAATCCAGCTCCAGTGCAAACCAGGCAAGCTGTGGTGTGCACGGGTCTGACTCACCCTGGCACAGCGCCAGGCTGCACGTGACCCATGCCAATCCAGGCACTGAGACCCCCATGCCAGCTGCCGGGATCTGGGCATGCCCCCGCCGGACGCCTGGCCCCGCTCACCCGCGAGAGCAGATTTCCCAGCTGCATTGGGAAGCATCTCTTCCGGTTTCCCAGCTCCTGCCCGGCGCGGTGCTAGGCAGGGTTTGGGGCCAGGGGGAGAGACCCCACCATTGCTTGGTTCTCTGCCATCCTGGAAAGGGGACACAAAGCCAGGCACTGGGGGGGTGTCTGACTGCGACCGCCAGGACCAAGCCGAGACCAGCCAGCCACGGGGGGAACAGCACATTTTGATGTCAGAAATCCCTTCCCATTTGCCAGCCTGTGGCGCAGCATGGCCGGCCCTGCGCAGGGACTCCTGAGCCCAGCCGCGCCGGCTGGAGGGGAAATCGCAGGTGGGGAACGCAGCTACCAGGCACGGCAAGACAGCGCGCTCCAAAGGGGTGCTCGAGCAAGCTGGGACGTGCCCGGCTCAGGAATGCTTTACCTGCAGCAGGGCGTGCGCCGCTACACTTTCACACAAGGGGAAACTGAGGCACAGAGGGGGAAGGGACTTGCCCAAGGAGGCACAGTCAGCAGCAAAGAGAAGCTAAGCGTCCTGATGCTCAGTCCTGACTGCTCTAACCACTAGCCCACACTTCCCTCCCAGAGTCTGAACAGAACCCAGGAGTCCTGACTTCAGGCCCCCCCGCCCCCGGCCCTCTCTGCAGAGCGGGGTGGAGCAGGGATCTTGGCAAGCCCTGGGCAGAGCAGAGGTCAGGAGAGGGTGGGAGGCCGGCAGGCAGTGCGCGCCCCTCGGGGCTCCGGGCCCGGGCCCTTCTCCGAGAAAGCCGGGCCAGCAGCACCGGGCTGCTTTACCACGGCAGCCGCACCATCCCCTGCCAGAGGAGAGCTGCAGCCCGCCGTTCCGGTTCCCGTTCGGGGAAGGCGCTGCGGACATCTAGTGGCTGCTTGGTGGAAGCAGAGAAGGATCCTCCTTAAGAGTAGGCTGCAGAAGGCACCTCCCCTGCCCCCTTTAACAGGGCCCCCTCTAAACCAGGCTGGGGAAACGGCCTCCAAAGCCACGTCCTCAACCCTCCGGGGCCTGGCGGGGCCACGAAGACACCGAAGGGGAAACGGCGCAGCCCGAGGGGGGCATTCTCTGCGTTAGTGCTGAGGTGAGGGGCTCGCTGCGCGGGGGCAACAGGAGACCGGCCCAGCCCTGCAGAGTGCACAGCTGAAGAGACAAGGCCGCACCCCTATGCAGAAAGCCCAGGTGACCTGCCCCTGAAACAGAGCCGAAATGGAGCCCAGCCGTCACCCCCCGCGCCCTCTAGCCAGCCACGCAGGGCAGCTGCTCGCCACGTGCTGCAGCCATAGCACGGAGGGGACCTTCAGAGCGGCTGCAAGTTCCTCCCCCCGGAGCAGGCGTCGGGCCAGACCCGAGCCGCGCTCTCGCGGAGCAAGGGCTGCTCCTCTTCCTAGACAAAGTCTGACCCAGATTTCCCTAGACACCGAGAAGAGAAAAGGCCCAAATGCCCAGGGCGACCAGATCCTGGCTCAATTGCCCGCGGCCCATTGGCCCTGGAGCTTCCGTCTGCATCTTCCTCTGCAACCAAATCCTCGCCGGGGCCCAGCAATGGCCCGTTGTTCAGTGAAATAGCCTGCCCGGCACAAGAAACGTGGCCAGAGCGCGGGGCAGGGCCAAGGGCAGCACGCGGACAAGCGTGGCCCCCGGGGCTCAGCATGCCCTGGTGAGGCGCAGCCCACGGGGGCCCCAGCGTGCGACGGCTTTGTGCGTGCGTCTTCGCACGCAGGCGCTGTCACGGTTGTGCGGTCGCTAGTGCCGTTCTGCAGCGCTGCCCGCACGGCGAGCAGCTGGGATCAGAGCCCAGCAGGGGGGACTCGCAGTCCCCCCACGGAGACCTCTGGCCGCACTTAAGGGCAGTGGGCAGGCAGCCGGGGAGAGAGAGAAAGAGGGGAGGTCGGGGAGGGCCAGGCTGACGAGCAGGCGAAGATGGGCGGATGGATCCTGAACAGCTGAGCTACAGGTGCCACGTTGCTGTAATTCAATTAGCCTCCACGTTGTGAATTGGATCAGGCTCCCACCACACGCCGCGTTTCCCCAGCCCGCATCTCCCCATCAGTTGGCGTGTGACCTTTCCTGCTGCTTCACAAGGCGGCAGCATTCTTCCTCCCGGGAAGATCTGGGCCCGCCAACCAACGCCGATGGGGAGTCGGGTTAGGGACGGCTCGTTACCAGAGAGACGCGCGCCCCTGGCACCGTTAGGAACCAGCTCCGCACACGCAGCAGGGGAGCCCGAGCTGCTGAGCCGAGCGGGACAAGACTGGGGCTGAGGAAGCCAGAGCGTGGGGAAGACAGGACCAGGGGCTTCGGGAAGCGAGAGTCTCGCTGCTCCGGCTGGCGGAGATGTAGCCATGTGCTGATCCTGTAACTCAGCGCAGGCGGGGCGCTCCGCCCCTGGAAAAGAGACGGGCACCTGGTTCTGCACTTGTGCGCCTCCCTCCCGCGGGCTCTGGGGGAGGGGGTGGGTGGGAAGGGGTCCAGCTCCCCCAGGCTGGGAGACTGCTGTGCCCCCAAACACGTTACTACCTGCCCGAGAACGTGTGTCCTGAGCACTCGGGGTCAAAGACCCCAGGCCATTGGCTGGAAGAGCCACATTCGTCCCCTTGCCCTGATCACTTTCCCTCCGGGTTAAAGCCCTGCCGTCCTGCCCTGCCGCGTCCCCTGGAGATCAGATCCAGCACTTCCTGTCCAAGCCGCCACTCCACCCGGCTGCGGCGGGGGGCTGTTGAACAGCAGCCAGGTCCCACCCCAGGGTGGGTGCATTCCTGTGGCGAGCACGCAGACCATCTGCAAACGCTCGGGGATTCACCGGGGTGGCTGGGGCTGGGGAGCAGGGAAGGCTGACTTTGTATGTGAGGTCCAGCACCCCGGGGGTGGGGGTAGAGGGCCTGCTCGTTGGGCTGGTGCCGGAGGTGGAGATATTATTCCCGTGGCACCTCCATCCCAGCTGACAGCCCGACGCCTCATGAGAAAGACTGCCACTCAGCGCTCTCCAGGCCAGGGAGACGCTCAACTCTCAAGCCTTCGGACGTGCCTCCATCACCGGCTCCATCTCGGGTGACTACCGGGGCTGGCCGGGGTTGGAATCCAGGCTCAGTAACTGTGGAGCTGCCAGTCACCCCCACCCCCGCCTCCTCTCACGTCCAGCCCAGTGAAGTAGGAGCACCTGTGACAAAGCTGAGAGGCAAATTAACTGAGCCGTGATAAGATCTTTGCCTCATTGCTCCACAGCAGCGTGATCTCGTCCAGCCTGGCAGCCGCACTCCGCGCACTGGGGGACGGGACGGCAACTTCCACGGATGGCGCCTCACCTGACCGAGGTGCAGAGGGCACACGGCCAAGCCTCTCTCTAGACACGGCCAGGGAGTGGCGATCCCACGCGTGGTTAAGGCTTTGGACTGGCTCCCCGGAGCTGTGTGTTCAGCTACCGCCTTGCCACAGACTCCCTGGGCGATCTTGGGCAAGTCACAGGACCTCTCCAGGCCTCAGTTCCCAGCTGCAGAGCTGGGACCTTTCCTCTTGTCTGCCCTATTCAGACCACGACCGCTCTGGGGCGGCAGCTGCCTCTGGCTGTGCAGCGCCCGGCTCAACGGGAGGCCTGGATCCTGGCTGGATTCATGCAGCATCTGGCCCGATGGCGTTCCTACGGTGCTACTGTAATGCAGAAAATTAGCCATCGCCCACCACACCCAGTTTCCACTGGTGCTCGAGCACAGGGTAATGATTCTCCCACAATGCACTGGGGCTCTGCCAGCGACTCAACGAATGGGAACATCCACCATAGAATCACTCCCCCGCCAGCCCCCTCGGAGCCAGGACCTCGCCCTGGTGCCCCAGACCTGCTTCCATGGGGCTTGAGAACCTGGCAACGGCGTGTATTTGCAGGGACAAGCTCTTCGTTGTGTCTTTGTCCAGCACCTGGTTCTCCTTGGTGCTGCACCACCACCACCGACAATAACCGGGCTCCAGGAAGGCAGGGAGACCGGAGCATTGTGGCTCTCGGGAGGAAGCCTGGCAGGGAGAGAATGCCAGCCCAGCATGAGATCAATTCCTGCCCCACCAGCCACCCAGGATTTCAATTTCCGGTTTACTTCACTCCCGGTGCTGGCGCCCTTCCGACGTCCTGCGCTGGCAGTGCACGAGTCAGCAGCAGCCTGGCAGTAACGAAGCCGACGGGTATTAAATTAAGCAGAGGAGAATCTTGCACAGAACAAGGCTGAGGAGGCGAGCGAGTCCCATTAGGCCAGACAGAATTACATCCCATTACTCTACATCCGACGTAGCCACTTCGGGCAAAATTAGGCCTATCTATCTAGGTGCCGGCAGGGCTCCCATCACCATGGCGTGGAGCGCCACCAAGTATTTAAAAATAGCAACTATAATCACCCCCTTCCCCCCTGCCGGCCTGCCATCAGCAGAGCTGGCTTCTCTTGAAAACCCTCCCACTCCGTTACATTCCTAGCAGCTCCCTGCCCTCGCCACGGCGCCCCGTGCCCTTTCCCACGCTGCCTGCGCTCTGCTGCTCAGAGAGGAGATCCAGCACGGCCGGGGTGTTCAACTGGGGAGAGGAGAGGTCAGATGAGGTCCCAGGCTATTCCAGCCGGCCTGGGACGGAGTCAGGGAGACATACGGACGACAGTCCCAGGGACTATTTCTTTTGATTTATGGCACACGTGATAACTGCAGCCAGAGAGCGAGCCAGCTGCTGCTCCTGCAAGCAATTCACCGAAGAGGCCATCAATCGCCTGCTCCTCCCCAAAGTGAGGCCTCACGATGGACCCTCCTTCCCGCACAGCTTGGGAAGAGACAGGCCTTGCAGCACGACCGGGGAGGTCCCTAGGTCGCTAGGGCAGATGGGGTGGGGCCTGACTTCCAACAGGGAGGGAGGGCACCTCTGGAGAACGCCCGGCCGGCAGTGCCTTCCATGACACCCAGCGGGATGGACCAGTGTCCCGGGCGCGTCTCAGACAGGCCAGCCCCAATCCGTGCCGTCCTAAGCCGGCGCCCTTGGCTCCGCGCGTGTCACTGGCTCACAGCGAGATCCCAGCCGGCTGCTGAATTCCACGCCTGCTCCGTGGTGGGCCCCCGCCGCCTGCACAGCAGGAATCTCCACCCCAGCTGTCCAAGGCCTGGACAGGGGCGAGATGGAAACAGCGGCGCACTCCGAGCTGGGGGAAGAGGGGAAATGCCGGCCGAGAAGACGCTGCTGTGCGATGCCTGAGAGCCGCTGGGCTCCCTGGAGCATGAACGCCGACACCCTCCACACAAGGGGCGGGCGTGAGTCTCACTCTTCAAGAGCACCCAGCGCCAGACAGCCGACAACGCAGCCCCACTTCTCCCGGGCACCCAGCTGTAGCTGCCAGCGGGACATGCAGCGTCTACGAGAACCCAAAGGAAACCAGTCAGAGCTGCTGCATTTACTGCCGGGCTCTCCCGGCTCAGCCTGGAACACAAAGTGCATTTGGGGCCCGATGCTCACACAGTTTTGGCGTCTACCTGCCTAAGAAACGTCCACTTAGGGTGACCCCAGCTGTGCACCAAGCAGGGTTTAGCTAGCCGCAGGCGAGCAGAATTCTTTGATTTCTACACTGAGTCATAGCAATTGTGCAGCTAACGGCACAACATCCACATTACATATACGGACCGTAGGCAGAGCAGCAGCGACACCCCCAGTGACGGTTCCCTAGCACACCCCATTAGGTACTAATATATCATTTGTCCTGGCACGGCGGGCGTGCATGGGCCAGGCGTGCAACACGGTGCACGCAGGCTGACAGCAGCCGGCAGCAGACATGTCAACGCTCAGACTTCTCAGCCATAGCGGCACGGGGTACAGTCAGCCTGCCTACAGGACACAGCCAGAGCATCCGGCCCGACACTACAGCCGTGCCAGTCACCCCTCTCCAGCCAAACCTAGCATGGTAACCGGTGACTGCTCCTGCTTTCTAAGCGCACTCTGCGGCCCGGTCCCCCAGAGATACATCTCACCTCCCCTGCACGTGGGGAGTGGTCCAGCCAGTCTGCCACTCCAGCCAGGCCGCTCCACTTGTCACGCACAGGCGGCGCTTTTGGGCAGGGGTCACTCCAAAAGCTACAGTCGAAGACAATAAGGTGGCTAAGTTGAGCACTCAGCAGGCAGGAGACGCCAGAATTCAGGCTGCCACGGCCCCCGTAACTCTGCTCCCTTGCAGGCGTGACGAGACAGTCTGCACGCCTTCCCCGACTGCTGTTTCCACAGGACCCCCGCCCCATTCAGAGAGCGGGCACCGCACGAGCCCTGCACCACGTACACGTTTATTCATTTCCTCCGGGGCTTTCCGTGGTGCTCTCACCGCCGCATTCACACACGTTAGTGGCTTTCTCGCCACAAGCCCCCTCTGAGATTAGGTAGAATTATCATCCCGTTTCACAGGCGGAGAATGGAGAGTCAGAGAGATGAGGGCTAAAACTGTCCCAAAATGGCTGTTAATTTGTGGCCCCCAACTCGAGACGCCTAGGGCCCGCTTTTCCAGTGTACTCAGCGTTTTTGTCTCACTGTGCGTTCAAAGCACAGCCGTAATCCACTGCAGGTGGGAACACCCCCCACTTCTACAGATCTGGCCCCCGGTGTCAATCCTGGGGCACCCGGAGCGCGCGGAAGACACTGCTAGGGGCCAACGGGAAGCGTTTAACTTTGTGACTTGCCCAGCATCGCACAGAAACTGCGTGGCGGAGGCAGGGCTGGAATCCAGTTCTCCAGGGCAGCATTCAGCTGCAGTAACCCTGAGACGCTCCTTTCCCTTCCAGCAATCACTGCCTCATTCACTGCACACCCGGCCCTGTGCGGAGCCAATGCTGCAGGGGCTCTACAGACAACACTCTCCTTCAGTACCTGACCCTCATCATCCCCGGGACGGGTCCATCTCAGGCACTGAATGAGGCCAGGGGTGTGTGGAAAAACCAGCCCGTCACCACGGCATTAAAGCCTGGATCATCGCGCACAAGGGCAGAGAGGTGAGGCTGCACAGACAACCTGCCTTCCGGCACTTCTTGGCTGCGGAGTGCTCCACTGTGTACCCCGTTAATGTTCTTCTCGGGTATTTTTGGGGTGTAATATCCAAATTAACACCCCCCCCCCCCCCGAAATTCCACCCCGTGGAACCATCTTGACCCCGACTCGGGAGATCGGCAGGGCTGGGATCTTTAGATTCCCAGCACAGAGTTCTGGCGCTTGAGCGAACCGAGAAACTGGCAGCAGTAGCAGGCTGTTACCCTCCACGTGGATCAGCGAGCAGAAGGTCACTGTGCGGGCAGGTTTCGCGGCCACTGACTGAGAGCAGAGAAGGCAGGGACTGAGCAGCCCTGGTTCCTGTCCACACTTGGCAGGGGAGCGTGCTCTCCTGGTCACAGACCCTTCTGCCCCGTGCCCCTCGCCTGTCTCTGAGCTCCCCACACTCCACTCCGGCTCTTGAAACCCGCTTCTACGTTCCTTCTTCCCCTCCGCTCTGCTGGGGCCCCGGCGGCCGAGGGGAGAGGGAACGCGAGCACAGGAGAGCCAGGCCCAGCGCTGGCGCAGCCTGAAGGAGGCGTGCAGGTTTGGTGCCGGCGCGGTGCAGAGGGAATCGTTGGAGCATTTAGCTGCTGAACGAAGGCATCTCTACCGTGCACAGGCAAACTGAGACTTGCCCAGGGCTTGTACATTTGCCCAGTTTGGGTGAATTTTCACAGAACAGCAAAAGCAATCTCCCTGATACTGGGGAACCCCTCCCTGCTCCAAAGCCCGGGGGTGCAAGACCTTTTCTGCCCAACAGCTGCAAGAATTTCTCAGCATGAGCACGGTGACATTTTAACCCTACTTTCCTTTTCAGGAAGAGTTGGCCTGGTTTAGCAGAAATCCAGGCGGAGGCAGACAGCCGGCATGGAAGAGTTCGACAGAAACGGTTAAATTGGACAGTTCTATGCAGCTAAAAGCAGGGTCTTACAACGGGCAGCATCCGGCCACCCTGACTACAGAGCACGCTGCACGCTACAAACACGCCGCCGCTCGCTTCGGGTCGCTAACGCCTAACGCGGCGGCGGCGGCAGACACCCCAGATCTCCAGCATCGAGAACTCGCCCCATGGTGAAGCTACTTGCACCGAGGAGGGAGCTTCCTGCCACCCTGGGCTCTGCCATCACACCCTGCCCCCCCAGCGCCCCTTTCGGCAGAGCATGACAAACGGCTCCCGGCGCGTCACAGCGCCGCCCTGGGGAGGCGGAGCAGGGGGCAGAGGACTTCTCAAGGTCACCGTCAGTCAGGAGCAGAGCCGGTTTCCTGCAGACCCGGGGCGCTGGTCTAACCGCGAGAGCCCCCCTCCCCCGCTTGGGGACTCCCTGCCCACTGCACCAGGCCGAGGAGGCAGCGCGCCGGGCCTCCCTGGCAGCTGGGGATGGGCTGGCCCGGGGGGGCCCTCACAAACTCCCCAACCCGCCACCCCCCGAAAAGGGAGCCGTGCTGCTCACGCCTCTCCTGCAACCCCCTCCTGGGCCACGGGGACCCGGCGAGGGGACACGAGCAAGATCCAGCGCCCCACATGCTGCCCCCAGGGGGGCTCGTCCTCCAGGGCCCAGGAGGCTACAAGTGAGGTGCCCCCCCCCCCACGGTCTTACAGCTCACCTCCCGTCCAGGTCAACTTCAGAGCCCCGAGTCCCCCACCCCCCCGGGTCATGGCCGGGGCGACTCCAGAGCGCGCCCCACCCCCCCACGTCAGGGGCCACAGCGACTCCAGACAGACAGACAGACACCCCCCTGGGGGTTGGACAGCTCCTGACCCCCCCTCAGTACCTTCCAGCGGGGCCACGGGACACCTGACTCCAGCTACGCCCCCGCCCCGAGCCTGGCCCCCCCCGGCCGGCAGTCGGCAGAGCTGGGGGGCGGGGAAGGCGCACGTGGGGCAGGCAGCGGCACGTGCCGAGCAGCCCCGGGGCCCCTCCCGCTGCGCGCTGCGCTCTGTGCCTGGGGCCTGCCCCCGGCCCGGCTGCTCGGCGCTGTCTGTCCGTCTGTCCGCCTGTCCATCCGGCCGGCCGCCCCCCAGAGCCGCAGGACGGACGGACGAAGGGCTGAGCGCGCAGCCTGCGCGGCCGCTGCGCCCGGGCTGCTCCGCCGCGTCCTGCGCCGCCGCCGCCGCCGCGCCGCCTCCGCCTCCCCGCGCCGCTGCAGTCGCCGGGCGGCCGGGACGGGCTGGCGCTACGGCCGGCGAGGCGAGGCGAGGCGAGGCGAGGGGGAGCGGGCCGGGGCCGGGGCCGGGGCCGCAGGCGGGGGGAGCCGCCCGCCCTGTCCAGCCGCAGCCGGAGCTCGCCGCTGACGCGCGGCCCTGCGGAGCGGAGCGGAGCCGGATCCGGAGCGGGCGAGGAGCAGAAGCAGCAGCCGCCGGGGCCCGCAGCCCCCCACGCCGAGCACCGGGAGGGGGGGCGCCCCACGTCCAGCCCCCCCTGCTCCTGCCAGCGCCGCCAGCCCAGCCCGGAGCCGGCCGGGCGCAGGGCGCGCCGGGGGAAGGGGCCGCGCCGCACCGCGCCGCGCCCCGAGGCTCCGGTCCCCGCGCCCGGCAGGGGGGTCCCCGCCCGCCCCCGCCATGGAGCCAACGCCGCCGCCGCGCACAGCCGCCGGCGCTAGGATCCCAGGACGCCCGGGCCAGGCGTCGGCAGCGCCGCGGCCGCTGCGCCTCCCCGCCGGGGCCGGGGCCGGAGCCGGAGCCGGAGCGGAGCATGCAGCCGCCTAGCCGCGCGGCGGGCCTCGCCTCCAGCCGGCCTGCTGCCTCGCCGCCTTCCCGGCGCCGGCCTCGCCGCCGCTAGGAGCCATTTTGTCTTCCCCCCCCTTCTCCCCGGCCCCCTCCCCTTCCCCCCTTTGCCAGTTCAAAAGCGGAGCGGAGCGAAGCGGAGCGGGGCTGGGAAGAGCGGAGCGGCGTCCTGCGGGGAGCGCTCGGCGCGCACGGACCCTGCCTGCCTCCCCCGGCCGGCCGGCGCGCAGGGGGCTCGGCTGGGGGCAGGGGGCCGCCAGCTTGGCTTTGTTTCTTCCTTCTTTTCTCCTCTCCCCTTTTCCTCCCATCCCCCCCCCCTGCCCCTTTGTTAGCCGGCGAGAGGAACTAACAGCGGGGGTGGGGGGGTAGGGCCCGTTGTCCTGTCTGTGCCAAATCCCAGACGATGGTGAATTATGAACGTGCCACATCATGAAGCTCTTGGGGCAGGTGACTGTGCACCACACCTGGAACGCTGCCCTGCTCGCCGTCGTCTACCTCACGCTGCACGCCTGGGTTCTGTCTGCAGCCGGTGCCCCGCACTGCCCCTCCGTCTGTTCCTGCAGTAACCAGTTCAGCAAGGTGGTGTGCACGCGCCGTGGCCTGGCCGAGGTCCCTCAGGGCATCCCTTCCAACACCCGCTATCTCAACCTCATGGAGAACAACATCCAGATGATCCAAGCGGACACCTTCCGGCACCTGCACCACTTGGAGGTCTTGCAGCTGGGCAGGAACTCCATCCGGCAGATCGAGGTGGGTGCGTTCAACGGGCTGGCCAGCCTCAACACCTTGGAGTTGTTTGACAACTGGCTGACGGTCATCCCCAGCGGGGCCTTCGAGTACCTGTCCAAGCTGCGGGAGCTCTGGCTCAGGAACAATCCGATCGAGAGCATCCCCTCGTACGCCTTTAACCGGGTCCCCTCCCTCATGCGCTTGGACCTGGGGGAGCTGAAGAAGCTGGAGTACATTTCCGAGGGGGCTTTCGAGGGATTATACAACCTCAAGTACCTTAATCTGGGGATGTGTAATATTAAAGACATGCCCAACCTCACGCCCCTGGTGGGGCTGGAGGAGCTGGAGATGTCGGGGAATAACTTCCCCCAGATCAAGCCGGGAGCGTTCCACGGGCTAAAGTCTCTCAAGAAGTTGTGGATTATGAACTCCCAGATCGACCTGATTGAGCGGAACGCCTTCGACGACCTCACCGCCCTGGTGGAGCTCAACCTGGCCCACAACAACCTGACGTCGCTGCCCCACGACCTGTTTGCCCCCTTGCGGTACCTGGTGGAGCTGCACTTGCACCACAACCCCTGGAACTGCGACTGCGACATCCTGTGGCTGGCCTGGTGGCTGCGGGAGTACATCCCCACCAACTCCACCTGCTGCGGTCGCTGCCACGCCCCGCTGCACGTGAGGGGCAGGTTCCTGGTGGAGGTGGACCAGACCTCCTTCCAGTGCTCCGCGCCCTTCATCATGGACGCCCCCATGGACCTAAACATCTCCGAGGGGCGCGTGGCGGAGCTCAAGTGCCGAACTCCCTCCATGGCCTCTGTGAGGTGGTTGCTACCTAACGGAACCGTCCTGAGCCACGCGTCCAACCACCCCCGGATCTCCGTCCTCAATGACGGGACCTTGAATTTCTCCCACGTTTTGCTAACGGACACTGGGGTTTACACGTGTATGGTCACCAACGTGGCGGGGAACTCCAACGCCTCGGCCTACCTCAACGTGAGCACGGCCGAGCTCAACACTTCCAACTACAGCTTTTTCACCACCGTCACGGTGGAAACCACAGAGATCTCCCCAGAAGACATCTCCCCTAAATTCACTAAGCCAGTGCCAACAACGTCGACAGGATACCAGCCGGCCTACACCACCACCACCACGGTGCTCATCCAGACCACCAAAACGCCCAAGCAGGTGGTGGTGCCCACCGCGGACGCCAGCGACAAGATGCAGACCAGTCTGGACGAGGTGATGAAGACCACTAAGATCATCATCGGCTGCTTTGTGGCCGTGACGTTGCTGGCGGCGGCCATGCTGATTGTCTTTTACAAACTTCGCAAGCGGCACCAGCAGCGCAGCACGGTGACGGCCGCCAGGACCGTGGAGATCATCCAAGTGGATGAGGACATTCCGGCGGCACCGGCGGCTCCGACCAACGTATCAGGTGAGGGGGCAGTTGTGCTGCCTACAATTCATGACCATATTAACTACAATACCTACAAACCGGCACACGGGGCCCACTGGACAGAAAACAGCCTGGGGAATTCGCTACACCCCACAGTAACCACTATCTCTGAACCTTATATAATTCAGACCCACACCAAGGACAAAGTACAGGAAACGCAAATCTGACTTTTTTTCAGAAATTATAAATGCAATAGAATGCACAAAACAAAAACAAAAAAGACAGCAACTTTTGTACAGAGTGGGGAGAGAGACTTTTTTTCTTGTATATGCTTATATATTAAATCTATGGGCTGAGAAGAAAAGCAGATTATATTAAAATTAAAAAAACAAACAAATCCTATTTTCTAACTTGTAAGTTCTATTGAAAAAAAAAAAGGGGGGGGGGAGGGGGGAACAAAATCAAAATTTCAAACAAAAAAAGACGCCAGCCTGACTTTCTGGAGTGAGGCTGAGAACACACAGGCAGCAAAGGGACAGGCTGGGAGCGGGGGAAGGAAGAGGTCAGGTTTCCGAGTGCGGTAAAACAAATCCGTTTATAGAAAGCTGTTTTCCTAAAGCCCAACATCACTAGTTACAGATTTATCTTATTTCAAAAGATGAGGAGACATGCACCAAGAATTTGTACTGTGCCAAAATGTTACAAATGCAATAATGGATTTTTTGTGTGGGTGGGTTGGGGGTGGGGGGGGGGGGGGGGAAGAGATGGAACGACCGTAGGGCTAAATCTATCTCTCTATATATCTATATGTATTAAAGAAAAAAATGCCAACGTTTGCCATGTATCTCAGTGGGGATGTGCGTGTGCCTGCAGGGACCGGCTCTGTGGGTATCCGTGGACACGCGTGCATGTATTCCGACAGAGCTTCTAAAGAAAGAGCAGTGAACGAGAGAGAGAAATTGGCGTTGCTCTCTGTCAAATGCTTCCACACTGCACCAGATTCCTGCAGTTCAGTTTAACCTGCTGTGTGCAGGGACCATGCGTGCGCGCCTTTGACTTTCCCAGGAGGGAAGGGAGCGAGGGAAGGCTAGATCAGGCTGGCTAGAGGACATCCCAGCAGCCTTGTGCTATGCGTGTGTGTCGAGCTGAGCTACGGTGCAGGAGATCTGACATATGATTGTAGACCAGGCTCCAATTTGGTGATTTTTTTTTTCACCTTTTTAAAGGTGGCAAGAGATGAAGCTTTTTCCCCCCATCCCAATCGCTGGGGTTCCACAACCAGTAGAGGCTCTTTCGCTACCTGTCAACGGGTGCGGAGCGGGGTCGGGGAGAAAATAAAGCCGAAGCTGATGCAAGGCAGAAATATTCTTGCTTGTTTATAGAAATGCAACCAGATTACGCATGGGGGAATCTTAACATTGCCAGAAAGTCTCTCTTGCTCACACTAGCATTTGGTGAACCCCAGAAGGGGGGGGAAAGGCTTTCCTCCCTGTCACATACCCCCCCTTCCCCCCCAGGGAGCTAGTGAAAGGAGTTTGGGAGGCAGGGAAGCGGGGAGGGGTTGTGCGCATTTCCTTCTGGTCCATTTAAACAGTAATTACTTTCATTTCTTATCTTAGCTTTAAAAAAAAAAAAAGTGAAAGGGGTCAAATCAAAAGGGGGCAGAACAGAAGAAGCAAGTCCAAATCAATCTGACTGTACTATGAAAAACAAGTGTATTTTTGTATTTTAATAAACATTGTTAACCTTTTTAATGCAATGTCCCTAAAGGATTAAATTACACCTGACCCGAGAAGGAAAAGACACAATAAAATCCAAAGGTTTTCTGACCTGGTACTGGTCAGAAAAGCCACCCGAAAAAGAAAAAAAAAGGGGAGGGGGGGGATAGGGGAGCAAAACTGAAGAGGTTCATTAAAAGAAGTATTGAACATTTTTAAGCTGTCCGTAGCCTTTCCTTGAGTTAAACAAACACATCTTGAGTGCTAGCGAACGCAGCCGACTCCAGTATCTGCCTAGGGCCCTGGTCAGAGGGTGCAAAGCGGGGAGCAGCCAGCCTAAGTCCTGCTGAGCTGTTGGGAGTGGGGGGGGGGGCAATAAAATGCAGCCTCATCCATTCCCCAAGGAGCTATAGCCCAGCCCCCCCCTCCCCAGATTGCTGTGCAAATTAAGGCTCGCTCAGGATTCCCAGCGGAGCCTCCCCCCATCGCAGGGCACGAGATGACCTGCCTGTCTGAGGGCTATTTACATTCGGATCCTAAACACGGCTGGCAGAGAAGGCAGCCAAGCAGCCCAGAGGGTGGCGAGGGCCGTCCCAGTACCTGGACGGATGGACAGACAGACCAGACGCCAAGGCTCTCTGCCCAGCCTCGCACATTTTCAGCGGCAGAGACTGAAAGCCCCTTCCTGGCTGAGGCCAGTTTGCATTTAGGAATTACATCGTCCCCGGGCTGGCAGGATCCTATTCAAAGCGAGGAAAAGGCCAGCCCTGCCCTCCCCTCCGGCCCCAGCACAGGGCTAGCCGGCGGCCTCGCTCGCTCGCTCGGGTCCCGCTCCTTGAACCGCAGACTCTAAACCCGGCTGGGAAAGCGCCAGGCTGTCAGTGCCGGACTGATGAGAAGTTATGCAAGGAACTGGCGGGGCGGGGGCGGGCCGCTCGCAAGGCGACCCCCCCTCAGCAAAGGCCGACGCAGGGCCCATTAGTCAGCGCGAGCGCTGAGCCTCAATAGACCCGGCCAGCAGAGAAATCGTCCTGAAAGGAAATTCGCCCAGGGATCGCGGGCCATTTTAAAACCAGCTGCCCGTGCCTGGACCGGGGGGCTGCAGGCAGCGAGGGACGTGGGGGGCTGCAGGAGAGGCAGAGGGACAAAGCCCATTAGCTGTGTGTGTGTGTGTGTGTGTGTGTGTGTGTGTAGCCCTGCCGCCAGGAGCTGTAATCGCTCGGACCCCGGGCGAACGCTACCTCTGGAAGGGGCCGGCCGGGGTCCTGCGATAGCCCTTTGCTCAGCCGCCCTCCCCCACGTCCCAAGGCAAGTTCTTCTGCTGCGCCAGGGGGTCCGAGCCGGTTGTCGGACCCTACAGCCGCGTAGGCAAGCGGGGGGATTTCAGGAGATGGCCTCCGAGGCCAGCCGTCGAGCAGGAGAGGGGCGCTGAAGGGAATTTCCCCATCCGCCCCAGTGGCACTACGACACCGTCTGTAGTGAGCACAGGGGGTCACAGCAAGATCCTCCCCAAATCCAGCTTCACCATGACGGGTCGACCCCCCGACCCTGAGAACAAGCTGTAAGGAGCAGCCTCCCCCCCCGCACCCCCCAGTCACTTTCTTTGTGCCAGCTCCGTGTCTGTGAACGCACAGTTCTTCCCCAGCAACTCCTGCCAGCCGGGCATGACCCGCACTCAGAAAGGCCTGCCTCTTACAGGCTGTTTTCTCAAGGGCGGGGGGGATGCCCTGTGCATGGGGGGCCGGACAGGGGCACTTCCCCAGCCGGGCACAGACAGGCCCGTTAACGCTGTGATTTATAGGTCCCTCCGTCGTAACATATTAATTTGCCGTTAAACAATAGACGAATGGATCGCTCGCTGGCGAGTTTCAGGGGAGGGTGCGTGCGCTGCAGGCGCCCGTGCGACAGAGACGGCCCCGCTGCGCCGGGTTGGTGTGGGGTGAGACACAGCAAGTCAGCCACAGCCAGACCTCCCCTTCGGGGTGTTCCTGCCCTGTGCCAATCCTGCAGATCCCACCCAGCGAGCCGGCCCCTGCTCACACACGCCCCAGGGCCGGGGGACAGGGATCGTTCAGCCTGGCCACCCTCATACCAGCAGTGGAAAAGCTCCCCAGCATATGGGGCAGGAGGAAACCACTGGTGCTGATCCAAGCCCCCACACTTCCCAGAGACGGGCGGCCGAGATGCAGCAGGGAGGGGGCGCCCAGCCTGGCAGCAACACCAGCCAAAGAACGAAGGACGTGCCCGTCCTCCACAACCCTCCAGGGCTTGACCGTGGCAGGCCCTGACCCCTGTCCCGCCCCAGAAATGGGGCAGTGGCTAGCTGTCCCCAGGGGTTCCTGCCCCCCTGACCCACAGACAAGCTTTGCCAAGACACCATGCGCCGGAGGAGCAATCAGCTAAACCCCAAATTGACCTGCAGCCCTGGCAACCCCCCAGATGCAGTGGGGCGAGAAGGGTCCCCTCCCCCTAGGAGCCAGGGCGCTCCGGGCCACAATCTCCTGGTGAACAATGGCCTCACCCCATTGCCGCATGGAGGAAGCACACCCCACGACGGGCTGGGCCCTGGGCGTCTCCCCCCGCAGGCAGGGGCACGTCTCACCAGGCAGGAAAAGCCACCTGCTGTTCCTCTGGGGGTGAGGGTGGGGAGCCACTCAGCAGACGGGCAGCCCCCCCACGTTCTGTATAAGTGAAGAACAATTCATTGCTGAGCTGTTCCCCCCCAGCCCCAGCATTTTCAGGGGCACGGCCCTGGGGAGCACGACTTGTTCCCGGCTCTATGGCAGGAGCCGCGAAACAAACGGCCGGGGTCCGAAGGTGCGATTCTCAGGCCGGAGGCCTGGGGCAAGTGGGAGAAGATGGTGTCTGGGGAGCGAGCGGGGAGCACGTGCAGGGTTCTGGGGACTGCCAGCACCCCGCAATCCTGTAGCAAAGGCAGGAAGGTCATTCCCCCCCCGCCACAAGCTGCAGGGACCCAAGGCCCACTGGGGGAGCCCCATGCCCCTCGTGGAGCCAAAAGCTCCCAGAATTGAGACTGGGGCGCTGAGTGCAACGGCCGTGGGGGAGCCCACAGCTGGGTCTCTTTCCATTTAATTTCACTGACGTATTTCTTTATTTGGGGAAACTGGGCGCGTTTCTGTCACAACATGCGTCTGATGGTATCTTTCCGGCTGGCTCCTATCGCCCGGCTGATCGGCTAATGAAAACACTGGGCCACTCTGTCTCATTCCGGCTTCAGCTCAGCCACAAACTAGGTCTGTGCTCCGGTCCCTCCGCCCCCGTCTCGCCTCCGCCCCGCTGCTCCTGGCTGGGGGGGGCGGGGGCAGCTCCCACTAAAACCGTGCATGCAGCGGCAGCCAGGCAAGGGATGGGGCGGCAGCGGCAGAGTGGGTTTAGTTAAGTGCTCCGTTGTCATTGGGGCTTTAAATTAAAATACCAAAGCAAATAAGGTTCCTGCTCGCAGCAAAAAATGACTTGAGGGGGAGCGAGAAGAGCCTCCTTCTTCCTTTGGAGCCTCGCTTCTGCAGCAGAGAGGAGAGGCTGGGGCTGAGCGCGCCGGCCAGGGCAGAGCTGCGGGCCAGGCGCGGATGGAAAGGCAGCGCTAGCGCTCCAGCTGCTGGAGGCACCAGAGAGCAGAGACTGGTCGCTTCCCTGCCCCCCCAGAGCGCTGCCAAACTTTGCTCCCTGAATATCGGTCAATGCTAATGAAGGCTAGGGCCGGCTGCAGAGACGCTGCTGCGCAGACACCAGACCAGATCTGGACAGACGGACGGACAGAGGGGTGGTGGGCGGGGGAAGGAGGGGAATAATCTTTGCAGTGGATTCTGGGCAGAAGCCTCTGCCATTGATTTCTTGCAGACGAGCAAGCGCTGGAATGGCAGGAGAAGTCTTTGGAGAAGTCTCTTGCTGAGACTCCCGGGCTGGGCTTGCCCCAGCCCCCCCCCGTTCCCCTGCCCGTTTGGGCATCGGGGGACGAGAGTCCAGAATCAAAAGCTATTTTCGAATGAATTCCACGCAGCCAACGAGTCCTGGCGGGGGAGACTCAGGAACGCGGCCAACAGCCAGAGCGGGGAGGGGACAGCTTCCCTGATGTCCAGGACCCGTCCCCCCCGCCCCGCCCCGCAGGAACCACGCCAGCAGATCCCCCCCGTGCGAGTCCGGATCCCGCAGAGCAGGCGGACAGGCAGAGCAAAGCGAGCTATTCATCTGACAGAGGAGCCATGGGCTGCAGTGCAGGACTCCAGGAGCCATGGCAACTGCTCGGGACGCTGTTCCCCGTGGGGAAGGGGCTGCTCCGAGGAGCGGAGAAGCTCCCAGGCCAGCGCCTGCTTTGAATGGATCCAGCCGATCGGAGCAGCCCGGGAAGGCAGCCCCCCCCGCGCATGGCTCTGGAAGGCAGAGGCCCCGGGGCCGCGCCATGGCCCTTGTTTTAGAACAACGCTGCGGGAGCTGCGGCCTTCCCTCCGCGCCCGGGAGCCCTGCTGTCAACGCTGCTTTAAACTCGTCCGGCGCCTCCAGCACCAGCCAAGTGGAGCACTGAGTTTGACACAACGCCCCCCCCCAACGCACCCACACCAGTGCCAGGCATACCTGGCGCCCGTGCACGCCAACCTGCCGTTAGGCACCACAGAGCCCCACAGGCACAGCTCCGCACCCCGCCCGGATTCCCAAAATCACCGGACAGGCACCCAGCCAGCCCCAGGGCGCACGAGGAAAAGCCCTAGAGCATTTCATCGGACGCCCACAGCCCCACAGGGCTAGAAGGGACCGCCAGGCCAGTCTAACCCCTGCCAAGATGCAGGATTACTTGTGTCTACAACAACCACAACATGACAAAGCTGCCGCCGCGTGTTTAGACCAGCCGAGTGCAGGGGTACAATTCGCCCGTCAAAATCTAGAGTTTAGAGACGCTTCCCTAGCACCCCACCAGACTCCTCCGTACTTTCTGTGTGAGAGAAACGCTGGCTAACGGCAAACCTCCTGCGCGCAGGCTGTGAGAGTTTTACAGAGGGGACACTGAGGCGCAGGGAAGGGGAAGTGACGTGTCCGAGGTGTTGCTGCAGGATTAGAACCCCTGGCTCACAGGGGGCAGGACGACAGGCTGGTTAGATGGGGTTCCCAGCTCTGGAGTCGCTCCGTGAGCCGACTGGCAAGGCCCTCCCCTCCCCTCACTCCCGCCCCCACAAGTCACAGCACCAGGTTGTACCAGGGAGAGTGCCGTAATTAGCTGCAACGCCTTCAAAAGGCAAATATTTACTACAGAAGAAGATGCACTTCCAAAAAAAAAAAAAAAAAAAAGCAAAATGTCACAGCAGCTCCGAGAAATCCCCACCGGCGCCGCCGCGTCCCCGGCCTGGGACTGCGTCGGCTGGGGTCTCTCTCACGCCACACTGCTGGTGGGAGCTGCTGGCGCCTCCCAGCAGGAAGCTGGTTGGGACAGAGGGCCCTTAGCTCCCAGCGAGAGCAGGAATTCTCACCCCCTTCTTCCCGGCCAGTCCCGGCTTCGGCTGCATTTCTTGCACCCGCTGACCTGGGAGGGCACAAAGAGCGCAGAGTCCTGAGGGATTCTGGCTTTACGTGCAGTGCTTGTGGGCTGGAAGAGGGATGAGAACCGGGCAGTCTGACTGCCGGGAGTTCTCCCCACACCATCCTCACACGGTGTGTGATTTGTGGGTTCCCTGGGCGAGGGACGGGGGGTTCTAGTGCCAGCGGAGAGCACTTAGGACGCGAAGGTAGTTTTTCCAGGGAGGCCCTGCTCTGACAAACAACTGTGTAAACTCGGCAGATCAGCTTCCGGGGCGGATTCCCACTCCCAGCTGCTGCCCTGAATGACCATACAGTTCTCACTACTTTTTACTCCCCTTAACCTGCAGAGCCAACACAGCTACGGGGGGAGAGCTGAAGTCTCTGCCTCTCCGAGCATCACCAGCAAGACGTGCCAAGAGCAGGCCCTCCGCTGAACCCCGCAACCAGACAGTGGAGTGGCCCAGATATCAGCGAGGACTGAATCTGGCTAGCCGAGTTCTTTGTTCCTGGTGACGATGCTTGTGCGGGAAAGCTCGCAGCTTGCCTCACACAGCCCAGGCTGGCAGCTAAGAAAAAAACAAGCAGTGGTTTGCTTTGAAACAGAGCAAATTTGCTCTGAAATCAGTGTGACAAAAACATGGAATCCCAGGAGGAAATTGCAAGAGTCACTTTTCCAAGTCAAACCATGCTCTGCATAGGGAAAATAATTCCCTCCGTCGCAGGGATCCCTGGGTGAGATCCTCTGGCGTGGGTTATGCAGGAGGTCAGGTAAAATAGTTCCCTTACTGCCTTAAAATGTACCCCTTTCCTTTGCAATGTAACTGCTCAGAGGCGGCTGAATTACAGTATCCTTTCCTTGGCTTCAGTCATTTTCCCCTCTCAAAGGGCTTCCCGAATGGGTACAGTCCAGCTGTCCTGGGGGCAGAATTAGGGTGACCCCATGCAGCAATGATGGCTCCCGTCATGGGAACTGCATTCAAGAATCCGGCCTTGGGTCTGAGCAATTTATCAATGGGACCCAGCAGGCAGCCAACGGGGGCAGCTCCAAGCACTCAAATTCCTTCCTTGGGGACGTCCCCCGCACACAGAGGAAGTGGATGCCAAACTTCCTGGGCTATTAAGACTGAGTGGGCTCAGAAGTTCGACACAGAACCCGACGGGGGTTAATGTTAATTATTCTTCCTGCTGCAGCTATTTTTGGCTTTGCCGCTGCGGCTGGTTTTGCAGAGGTACAGGAGTTTACAGTAGCAGCAGCAGTCTGCTGGCATGCTCCCTGGTGGGGGTTCTTGTGGTCCCACCCAGGGGGTTTTTAGATCTTTTGAGAGGTGCCCAGATGTTGTGAAGGGCACAAAAGGTGCGTCCCATTTAAGACGTGTTTATTTTAAAAGGGTGCTTTCTTTTTTTGCAGTTAGAATCTTTTTATATCACGCGGCAGTTTTCCTGTAACCCTCAAAAGATGCAACGTGTGCATGTGTGTGTGTGCACATTTATCAGAGGGGGGTAGCAACTCCAGCCAGTGACGGTGGTGCCCTTCAATGGATTAATGTCCCCTATTTCACACTTCAATGATTAGATATCTCCAGTTTTTAGATGTACACACACCTACCGATAACATGCGTGTCTTACGTTAGTATGTATCTATCCAGGACTGGTGATTTTAGAGTTAAATGTCCCTGTTCTGCATGTGCATTGTCAACATGCAATATCGACAACACACACTGACATGTATGCGTGTGTGAACGGAACATCTCCATGGCATGGAGCTCTGCCCGCTGCACTGCTGTCATTTAATATTTATACTGCATAGAGATCGCACAAAACTTTGAGTGTACTCGGGGAGGGGAAGTGAGCTCTCTGCAGTGTTGCTAATCGTGGAGAGGCACTATGCACACCCGGATTAGAAGATGCTCTATTCCAGAGTGCAGTACGACTAGAAAACCACAAGCTATTTATCCTCTTCCAGCACAATGAACTGCTGCAAGGCTGTTGTCAGCCAGAACGTGATCCTTCCCCCAAATTAGCTGGCATTGGGTTAGTCATCGGCTCGCTCGCTTCACCTGGCTGGCTGGTGAGTCAGCAGCCAGCTAGAGACAATATTTTAAAAATACATCCTCCTCCTCCTCTCGCCAGACGAGGAAAACGAGAAGGTTTTTGGTTTCCACTTCTCCCGCCAAGGCTCTGCTCTCCTTCCCCACCGGGTCCCCTCGGTGTGCATCCCCCAACAACTCTCCTCCCTGGACAGCTGAAGCTACAAACGCCTTGGCCCGCAGCCGCTTGCCGGAGCAGAACCTAACCATTTTGAGAGATCGTGGCGACTGCAGACCCAGGCACGGGGCAGGCTCAGGACATTCAGGCATGCAGCGGCCAATGCTGGTGTTAAAGGAAATACCCGCCAAGAGGTAAATGCTCAGACAGGACCATGAAGGTATTGACACTGCTCAGGGGGCGTTTACAAGCTGTCATCTGCAAGGACCCGGACTAGTACTTTCCCCTATTAGTGTCAGCCTCGATGATTGTGCCGTGGTCTCCGTGGCTTGTGATAGCACAGCCTGTTTTCTCCGTTCAATCGGCTTTTGCAAAGCCGGAGAAGGAAGGCGAGGTTGCCAGGTGGGCGACGGGCGGGGTGGGAGGGTGACTGCCGGGGTGGAGATGGCTTGGAGCGCGCGCTGGCAGATGGACCGCGTGCACGGGCAAGCGTGTCGCGCTCAGAGCAGCGCTGGGCTCTGCAAGCGTGCAAACACCGCCCCCCTCACATGCATGGACGCACTTGAGCCTGGCTGGAGCCCAGACCCTGCTCTCAGCGTGACGCTGGCACGCGCGCAGGGTGGCCGTCCCGTGCCAGATCCTGACCTCGCTCAGCCAGGGCCACTTCCCAGGGACCCTCCTGGAGCCAGCGGAGTGACTCCACGCTTACGTTAGCCCGAGGAATCAGATGCTGGCCACTTCTGTAGCCCTTGGCTAGTGAGCCTCACGTAACCACAACAAAGATTTCATTAGTCAGATGGATTTGCATTGCTTGGTTTCTGTCCCCCTTCTAGGATAACGGGTGTGTGTGTGTGTGTGTGTGTATAACAACCCTCCTTAGGCACACAACCACCACAGATGCTGATGGCGAGGAGGGAGCACTGCACGCGCGTGCACACACAGACACACACACACACCCCTTTCCTCTGCTGGCATTTCACATGGCCCCAGCCCCTCTGCTCTCCTCTACAAGAACTACTACTTAGAAGAACCCCAAACCACTGCAGCACCCAAACTCTCGGCAGCCGGCCCCGTTCGCTGAGCCCTTGCTCCTCTGATGGGAGAAATGTCAAGAGAAATTGAAATCAAAACCAGGCTGTAATTCCCTCAGAGCAAATGGCCTTAATTCAGGAAGCAGGGGAGGACGACAGACTAACGCTTCCAGCCAGTCCGGCAGCATCAGCACCCTGCTTTGACCCCTCTTCTTCGGGGACCCGGCCAGTAAACCTGGGCCCCCTCCCCAAAAGGGCAGGAATTCACAGGGCCGGATGTAGCTGCTCTGCTCTTCTCCACCAACACTTCCTTAAAGGATACTTTGCCTTGCTGGTCAGGTTCTCTTTGCTGAGTGGGCTGGGGGAGCCACGGGCTGGGCTGGGCTCTCGGGGGCCCAGCGGGTAAAGTGCTGGCCGAGGAGACCTGCCGCCGACTGGCGGGGTGACCTTGGCCAAGTCTCATAACTTCTTTGTGCCGGGCCCCCGTCTGTCCGGGTTGGGAGCTCCCTGCGGCAGGACAGGCTCGCTCGGGGCAGCACCCAGGCCAGCGGGACTCTGCTCTCAGGGGGTCTGACCGTGCGACAGCGAGCGAACGACCCGTTTTGTAACGACGGCTGCGAACGCCCGACACACTTCCACCGATCCTAACGCGGCTATCGATGGGGCAGCGCCGCCGGGGGCAGAGCACGGGCGTGCTCGGGGAACGCCCGGGACAAGAACACAGATGCAGCCGCACGAGGGGCAGAACAGCTCGCTGGCCCCAGAAAGCCGTCAGGAGGCTCAGAGCGGCGAGTCTGCGCCCACCCCAGGCCAGGGGAGGAAAGCTGAGTGGGCAGGGCGGCGATGGGGGGAGGCATCCCTGCCCTCGGAGCTGGGGACCAGGAGGAGCAGAGCAGGGGCAGGGAGGCCACACGAGCGATGCAGCCAGGCAGCAGCGGGCAGAGGACAGTGGAAGACAGCTGGACCCTGGCCAAGCCTGCATGTCACCTGCCAGCACAGAGGCTCTGGGCGGACGCCCTGCAGGTCCTTCAAGCAGGACAACTTGTGTTTCGCTTGCCTGCCTGGGACAGATGGGATCCTTCTGACCCCTGGCCTCACACGGCTCTAGATCGGCACCACTCTGGGCAGGGTCCGTTTCTGCAGGGCTCTCCTGACACCGAACACATGCCAGAGGCTCTCTGGGCCGCCAGGCACAGATGGCAGCGCTGCCCTTCCGGACTTATGAAGTACTGAGCTTCCAGCAGCTGTGAAATCTTCCCAGGCCCACGAACTCTCCATCCTCGGGCAGCACAAGGTGGGGGCTGCTCCCAACGTCCCCGGCCCCCGTCTCCAAAGCCAGTCCGGCTGACGCGCGGCCAGCGAGCAGCCGACCTCGGAGGTCATGAAGCTGCAGGTGGCGAGTGCCGGAGGCGGGGAGCTGATGAAACGAGGATCAAAGGAGGAGAGAGGTCAGGACGGGGGCTCGGGAGCATTTGCTCTCCCGGGCTTGATCCAAGAGCAAATTCAAACCTGATAAAAAAGGAAATATGTTTTCTATACAAGGTGGTGCTAGCCTCTGGAACTCACTGCCACTGGACATCACGGAGACTGTCGAGACTTGGCAAGCTTCAGAGAGGCACTGGACACGTCTGTGGATCACAAGGATTATCCAATTTAGAGCTTTGGAGTGGGTAGAAAACCTCCGACATCAGGGCTAAGCCCCATCTCTGCTAGAGGCTGGGAAGAGACCTTCCTGGAGGCTGATCGTCCCCTATCCGCTACTGCGGGGTGCTTGCATCATGGACGCAGCTCGTGCTGCTGCTGTGCGAGATGGACACCGGGCTGGATGGCTCAGGGGTGCAAGCCAGCGCTTGCTCTGAACGTGAAGGACGTGAGGGCCACTCTCTTTCCAGGTGCCACAGGAAGCAAGAGCCTGTCTAATGGTCCCACGGGTCCCTCTTGGGCTCTGCTCAGCCACCACGCCCAGACTTCGGGATCTCTGCGCCGGGGCCTGGCTGGAAGAGGGGGGAAGAGGACGCATCGTTGCAGGCTGAGCCATCTCCAAGAGCAGCCCAGGCTTCCGGGGCCTGCAAGGAATCCTGGGGCAGGCACTGATCTGCTCCCTCCTGATCTCCGGGTCAGCCTGCTCAGCAGCACAGCCAGAGGGAGACGCAAGCAGGGATCACCCCCAGCTCTGGGGCGGCATCCACCGCTGCTGCTGCTGCTGCTTCTCCCTGGAGAAATGCCTTCCTGTTGAGGCCAACCGTCTCCGAGCTCTGGCTTGGCGATTGCCGCGTCCTCCTGCCTCCACCCTGCTCCCGCGGTCCGGGCACCTGGAACAGCACCAGACCAGACTCCGAGAGAACGAACAGAACAAGGCGATTATCGAGTGACCCGCCCCAGCTTCGGGCTGCCAGGGACACCAAGGGTGGGGGGTGGCATCCCTGCCCCTCTCGGCCGATAGCCACTCGTGGCCCAGTCCTCCAGGGACGTGGCTAGTTCTTTTCTGAACCCAGTTGTCCTTTCGGCCTTCGCAACGTCCTCTGCAGGCTGGCTGCGCGCTGGGTGAAGCAGCGGCATCGCTGGCCCGTGGTGCCTGCCCCCGGGGCTTTGCCATGGCCCGTCTGGTTGCTCTCGGTCCCTGCAGAGCGTTGGCCCTTTGCAGGACCTCCCGGCCCCTCGCGATGGTGTCGGTCACGAAGCCCTCGCTGCGTGGCCTTGCCCTGGGACCTCTCCCAGGACGTTCCCACCACAGGGCGCGGGACTCTTCTGTGGGGCACACCGACAGCACCCGCCCCACGGAGGACCCCGGGCCATGGCGCCGAAGGAAATGCTGCTGCTCCTTCCTTTTCCCGAGGGCGGCAGCCCCCCGCCACTCACCGTCCCTGCTGGGGGAACCTCCTGCCTCACTGCTCTGGCTGGCACGGACGCCACCCAGCTCTCGCTGGCGAGGACCGGGGCAGCCCCGCGGAGCCCCCACCATCAATTGACGCACGCTGCCTCAGTCCCTAAAGGACACATGCCCCGGGCCCCTCAGAGCCGGCTGTGACTTCGCATCGCACCCTGGCGATCCTGAGCCAGGCCTCAGCCCGGTCCGCGCTGCGTCGCTCCGGCGCGGCCCTGTCTGCGTGCAGCCTGGCTACTGAGCGGGCGCTGGGGAGCGATGCCGGGTCACACAGCGTAGGCGAGGGACGTGGGGTCTCACGTGGGTGGCTACCGCAGCGACACTAAATCCCACTAAGTCCCGCACTCCAGCCCCACGGCCCGGCCCCGAGCAGCAAGCCCTACACGGCCCCGAGTCCCCGCCCTGGACAGCAGCACGGTGGCAAGTCCTGCGTTCAGATGCTCCAGGCAGAAGACAAGCTGGGCTGAGCAGGCTGCTTCGATACCAGACATCAACCGCACCGGGGCAAACACTCCCCCCTTTTATCCAAGCGCTCTACAATCATCAGTGTCGGGGAAACTGAGTCACTGAACCCTGCCCAAGGTCACCCAATGAGGCGCCAGCACAGCTGGGGATGGGAAAGAATTCTCTGCAGTAACTCAGAGCCCACCCAGCTAACACCCATCACAGGTCACTTGGCATAGCTACCACCAGCGGTCACAGATCAGTCAGTGGCCGACCCAGGCTGGCCCATCAGACCATCCCCTCCAGAAACGTATCAAGCTCAGTGCTGAAGCCGGCTCGGTTTCTTGCCCCCCCACAGCTCCCCTCGGGAGCCTGTTCCAGAACTTCCAGCGGCCAGTTCCCCGCGTTGCTTTATAAAATACCCGGCCTGGCCAGTTGGACGCTGCTTCGCTCCTGCAGCCCGGCTGCCTGAGAAACAGAGCTTGCGTCCCGGGAGCCCAGACAGCGCCTGGGAAGAGTCTGCGCCCAGTCCCTGCTCCCCGCGCTCCCGCCCGCCCAGGGAGCCGCATGGCGCTGACGCCGGGGTCAAGGGCTCTCCATGAAATCGCTTTTCAGTCCTGTAGGATCACAATAAACCCCGTCCCCCGGGACACAGAACGGCCTCCGCAGCAGTTTTATCATGTACATTTAATTAGAATCTCTCCCCTTCCTGACTGTTTCAAGCAAAAGCCCCCCAAGGTAGATTCTGATACAATAAACACTTGGCGCAGAGCGCTCCCTCCCAGCCCAGTTAATTTAGCAGAAATGGGCCATCTCGGAGCCGGCAGAGCAGGAGCTTTTGCTGAACTTCAAAGCAGGGCGTGCACATGCACACGTGTGCACGCGTGTGCGCGGGGAGGGGCAGGACGTCTGCCTGTCTGGAGAGGCGGGGGGCAGAGCGAGGGTTTCCAATAAATGAGTTTCCATCTGCTGAAGAGAGGTGATTTCTCCCGGGGCCCCAGGAGGCAGAGCCTGCGTAATGGGCGGAACAGAACGCCGCTCCGTGCCCTCCCCGCCGGCTTCATTTCCCGGGCGTTAAGACTTAATGTGCAGAGCAATTACCTGGCGGCTGTGCAGAGGGATCCGCCAGCCGGGGTGGAGGAGCAGGAGGCGTTTGTGAGCGCACCGCTTGTGAGCGCACCCCCACCTCGCCCAGGGCTGCTCAGCGCACTGCCCCGGCACCTCGGGTACCGCGCCAGGAACCCAGCCGCCCCTCCCTGCCTCCGGCGCCCCCCTCTGGCTAGCCCGGGCTTGCACTGCCTGGCTCTGGAGCAAGTGACTGGCGAGAGGCAGGGTCTGACGGTGGGAACAGTAAAGCGGAAATTCTCCAGCTCGGTGGAATAGAAACCAGCACCGGCGGCAGCTAAGGACACAATGGCCCTCAAAGCACAACCCCCCCCCGGCAGGCAGCCGGGAAGAGCCCCACGGAGGGCAGCGGGAAGTGGGGCTGCTGCTGCTGGTTCCTGTGCTTAGCCCAGTTTCCAACCTCTGGCTTTTCTTTTAGCCGTAACTCTGCCCCCCGCCAGTGGCGCAGTTCTGCTGGGGCTGTTTCCATTGTAAGTCGCCGGCTCCCCCTCCCCACCTGGCGGCCAGCCTCGCTCCCAGCTGGGATTAAATCATTCGCCCCTTGGAGGGGCCCATTCAGGTCGCTTTAGGAGCCGGGAACCTGAGGGCCGTCACCGGGAAGTGACTTGGCGACGGGGCACCCGGCACGTGGGTGATGGAGAAGCCAGGAGCCCTGGCTCCCAGCCCCCCCCGGCTCTCAGCGGGGCTCCGCCCCTCCTGGGAGCTGCTCAAGGCAGCAGCTGTCACTGCAAGCGATTCGCCCCCTCGCCCCCCGGCTTGGCGTGCTCGATCTGCCTTCGGTCCAGCGGCAGCGCGCCGGGTCGGAGACGAGCTATCTGGCTTTAGCGCCCCTCCCTTGGGCGGGGGGCTGGCACGACAACAGCATGGCGACACCGCCAACTCCCTCCCTCCCCGCTCTGGAGGGTGCACGGGGAAGAGGAGTTTAATTAAATTACCGCGTAAGCGAGCAGCAGTTCACAGCGACCTCGGAAACCGGGCTCGCATTCGCAGGCAGATCCATCTGCACGAAACCTCAAACACTCGCGCTCGCTCGGCCGGGGGCAGCTGAGCGCCACTGGCAGCGCCCCGTGCGTGGGCACTGAGCTGGCCCGCCTGCCGCACGCAAGCCCGTCTGAACGAGCAATGCCCGGCCGGAGGAAGCCACAGATGGGGCCGGTGACCTTTCCCGTCGCGCTTCACAGCGGAGCACTGATCCCTGGGCCCAGGGGAAAGCCCAGCCGGCGAGCTCTCTGCCTGCCCTGCAACCTCCAAGAGCACAGGCCTGTCATCCGGCTCCCTCCCAGCCCACCGGTCCCCCAGCGAAATTCAACCACAGGCCTGGCATCGCCTCCCTCCCAGCCACAGGGGAGAGGCAACCTGGTCCCGTATGAAGCTCTTCTCTGAACCCCTCCCCTTCGCCCCTCTCCCCCGGTGCCGGGGCAGCCCGGAAGCACACGGTTTATTGCCAGGATCTGCGCAGAACCGGCCGGGCCACGAGCCAGGGCGGCTTCGCCATAACAGCGTTGTGGGAACAGAACAGCCCCCAGTGAACGGCCCCGGGATCTGGAGGCCGGCGCTGCCAGGAGCTACTGGCCACTTCCCAGAGCCACGGCGCAGAAACCGACGCCTCTCTCCAGCCTCTCGGCAGAGCGCCGGCAGGCACCCGCGAAGCCAGGAGCAGCAGCATGGAAGGGATGTGCCGGTGCCGACTCCCAGCCACATCTCTGCCGAGCTGCCGACCGCGAGCCATGCGCTTGAGCACCAGGCGAAAGTCAGACAGATTCATGCGGGCTCCCTTCCCGCAGCTCCCAGCGCACCCCAGCCGCCTGCCCGGGCACGTGGAAATCCGCTCGGCGTCTTTTGCTCAGTAACACCTAGGCTGTCCCAGCACCGGGCCCCCCACCCCGCGATCGGCCAGTGCCCCATAACCCCAACCCGCAGCCCCCTGCTCTCCCAGTCTTGGGCTCTCCCTCCGCCCTCATATCTGCTGGCACCCGTCACTCCCAACCCGCAGCCCCCTGCTCTCCCCCCCCTGCGCACTGCGTGCCGAGAGAGAATTAGGACCCAGAAGTACAAGGCCTTGGATCCCGGCTGTGGAAAGCCAAGGCTGCTGCACAAACCACCCCTCGGCTCCGGAGACGTTCTGGTGCCCACAAAGGGCTCCCAAGTGGTGCCGCCTTCCCTGCAGCGTCGCTGGGTGCTCTGAACACAGGCAGCGGCGGGGCTGGGGATGCGCATGGGCCGGGCGATGCTGGGCTGCGAGGGAAGGGATGGGGGGCGGGTTTAACCCCCTTCCCAGCCCCACAAAGAGAGGGGCAGCAGCCAGCCCTGCAAACGCCAACCGTGCCCTGCCCTCCCCCGCAGGCAGACTCCAGCTGAAGCAGCCGGGGCCTCTCGGACCCCAGGGTCCTGCCAGGCAGCCGCTGCCCGGCTCCGCGCTCCGTCCAGGCCCTGCCTCTCCATCAGCCACCATTACAGGTGCAAATCCCAGATGCCCGCGCAGCTCTCAAACGCCCGAGGCCACCTTCTTCCCCTCGCTGAGCCCGGCTGGTCGGTGCAGGTGAACCAGCCGCGGCGTGAGCTAGACAGGGAGCCGAGCGCTCGGCCAGCGGAAGAAACGCACAATGCCTGGCAGGAGCCCGCTGAGGCGGCGTGGCGGGGACAAGGGGGCGGTCAGCTGGGCTGAAGCGATTATGTAACAGCTTGAAAGGAGCGAGAGAGGAGAGGCAGCCAGGGAAATCCAGCCCAGGGATTAGCGCTGGAGGAGGGAGACGGGGGACTGAGGAATTGGAGCTAATAAGGCAGAGTGGAGTGGGCACCCCCGGCTGGCGGGATCGGCTCGGGGGACTACGGCGGAGCAGGAAGTCTCCCCTAGGGCTCAGGCCGGGTCGCCTGTGCGTGGCTGGCCGCCCCCTCGCCCCCGCACTGTTCAGGGCGCCAGGGGGGCTGCTGCGTGCAATCAAAGGCCGATGTTTGCAGGGAGCCGCTCAGTCACGGAGGGGCCCTCTGGAGATGAGCAGCGAAGCTGGGCAAACCTCCCGAGCCTCCCGGCGTGCCAGGCAGGAGCGGGGCCTGCAGAGCCGCAGGCAGCGCCGGGGACGCAGGCAGCCGGACGTCCTTGCCAAGATCAAAAATACCCAGGAGCAAGGGCTGACGCGCTGCCCGCGTGGAGCTGAACCTCTGTCGCCGACGCGCTGGGGCCTGCGCTGAATGAAACAGCTGCACCAGCCACCACTCACGCCCGGGGAGTGTCTCTATCAACATCCCCCCCCATCCTCCCGGCGAGGGGCTGACCGGGCCCAGCGCTCCACATCCTGCCTGCCTGCCCTGTTATAAGTGAAACGGGGGCTGACCGTGGAGGGATTTCAACGCCCTGCCCAACGCACACGTGTCCGCACCACCTGCCGGCAGCACGCCACCACGCAGCGCGGACCGGTGCTGTGTGTGGAGGGAGCCCGGGGCTGGCCATGGCAGGGGAGATCAGGAACCTGGGTCAGAACTGAGGGACGTCAGCCACGTGGAGCCCATGGAGAAGAATCTGCAGGATCCAAGCAGCTCTGGAAATCCCGAATTTCTCTACGCGCCTGGGTTAGCGCCCACGCGCTGCTCCACGCCAGCCCCCCACTGCCACGGAGACAGACCCGCTGCTAGTCCTGCCTCGCCCCCTTGCAAAGGCTTGGGGGCTGGCGAATTCCAGGCCGGCCAAGGCAGCCGGCGGCTTTGCCATGGTCACCCCTGGTTCTCCTGGCCAAGCAGCCTTTGCTTCCCCAGAGGGAGGCGGTGCTAGGAAGGCTGCACTGGCAGGCCCTGAATCCTCCTGGCTCCTCCCCGGGTATGGCCCCAGCCTCACACATTAGGCCAGGAGGCGCCTCTCCGCACGGCCGGGGAATTCAGAACAACCCACCGGAAATAAAGCGGAGAGCGCGCAGCCTCTGTGCCAGCCGAGCGCCGGGATCCCAACCGGGAGAAGTTTGCTACACGTTTTGCCCTCTTTGCGGGGAGTTTCCACAGCTGCTGCAGGCTGCATTTCGAGTCCCTGCTTTTTGCAAGGGTGGGGGGAGGTGTTTAATGTCGGCTGCTCCCCCCTCCCCACCTGATTCCATCGCAGGCAAAGGGGTTGCTGCTGGGTACATCTGCATAAACAGTTTAGCAACTGTGCGGCCTCTAAACGGTGTTTACTACAGAGAGCGCTTTGCATAATGTGGTTACACTCACCTACCTCCACCTAATCGGCCTGAAGAGTTTTAACCTTGCAAATCGGGTTAAACCTGGAACCTGAATGCAAGTTCGATTGCCAGCCAATTGCTGGCCCGGGCGGGCGGCGGGGCAGAACATCACAATTCCACGGATGCGCAGCTGGAAAAAATGGATGATGGTTTCATTTCTGCACCATCTGCCTGTGCCGGGCGGGAGCACGGCCTCCAGCGGGCCAGGTACAAGGTCAGCTGGCAGAGAGTCATGCCAGGACAGGCAGTTCCCATCAGCCCCCCGCACCCTCAGCATCCGGCGTGGGACACAAAGCATGGAGGGAAGGAAAGCTGCAGGGCACCCAGGGCTACCTCTGGTCACGCCCCTGAACCCGGCTAGCTCTCAGCAGTTCCTGCCCCACCCCATCTCCCGCTGCAAGGCCCCAGGGCCCCTCGTGCACAGCCCAGGTTGTGGGTTAGAAGCACAGAGAGGAGGAAGAGCACCCCAACTCGACCCTCTGCCCAGGCGGGCAAAGCCCACGCTGGGTGCCAGGTCACGGCACGGCACGGCACAGCTCCCCCGCACAGACGTCAGTGGGTGTGGCTCAGGGCACTTCCAGCGTGAGGGCTGCCGTCCGGCAGGGAGGCTGGGACGCAGGTCAAGGAGTCTGGGATCAAGGACAGGCGCCAGGGCCCCAGGTTGCGGCCCCTCCTCCTCCAGGGGAAACATCATGCCCCGTCCCCAGGGGTGAGCCTGCCGGCTGAGCCGGAACCCCTTGCAGGGCAGAGCCGGAGAGCCGGAAAGGCGCTCCGTCCGCATGGGGAAGGCCAATCCGGGACGGGAGCAGCTTCCACAGTGCTGGCCGCCGGCAAGGGAATTCATCACCGGGGCAGCTGCCGGCCCCGGCTGACTGTCTGCTCAGGACCGTCTGGCCATGCTACCCCCCAGCAGTGCCCGTGGTGAGCGCACGGCAGGGCCCATCCTGCACCGGGCTGGCGGGGCCCGGACCGGCTCAAAGGGCCGCCGAGCTCCCCTTAGCGTTCACAGCTTCATGGGGACAGGGCTAGGGCACACCTAACACGCCCGGCCTGGCAAGCTGTGCCGAGGCAGCGGACCAGCAGCCCTGCTTCCCTGCGAGGGGTCGCACCCAACAGCGACCGACGCCTTGTCCAGAGCCCCCGGGCCTTTCCCGGGACCGACACTCCCGCAAGGCAATGGGAGGGCCGGGCCGGCCGGCCGGGCGTGAGGCAGGTCGCTCACAAGCCCCGGAAGGTGGAAGTTTAGGAACCAACTGTAAGCCCAGGCCTAGCCCTGCAACAACCGGAGCGAAGAGATTTCTTTGGGGAGCTGATAAAACGGATCTGAAAGTGGGTCCTTCTGCAGCTGAAGTGGGGGGGGAGGAGGCCGGGAACCGGCCTCAGTCTAAGCACGCTGGCATTTAACAGAGATTTTAATGCACAAACCTCACACCTCCTCTCAGCTCCCAGCTCCACCAGGGACCCATTTTCCTACTCATTGAGAAACTCAAGTGGGTAAATTGCTTCTTGACGCTGGAGTGAAAAAAACCCGCAAGAGCTCTAATAATATTATCATTAGTGTCAGCACTCCGGCAGCGATGCCGAGCCACGAGGCAGGCCACGGCGGGCCAGTGCAGTGACGGGGCCAAGGTCACCCGGCAGCCTGGGGCCAGAAGCCAGGCCGGTGCCATGCCCACGGGTCCTGGAGGCAGCCAACATCCAAAGATCGCTGGCTCGGGGGGCCAGGAGGAAGCGTGCACTTGCATCTCTGGCTGTGATGCTATCCCCAGAGGGCGACCTGACCCTCCGTCCTTCCAGGCTGCAGAGTCTGGGCACTTCCCTAGGCGTGGGACTTCAACAATCCCAGGTACTGAGCATGAAAAGGCCCACCTCCCTCTTCGTAAGAGCAGGGGTCTGACTCTGAACTCCTGGGCTGGATCTCCTCTCCCCGCTGCCTCCTTGCAGCATGCCGCGTGCCGGCTGGACGCCCCTCCTCCCCAGAGCTAGCTGCATGTCAGTGCCGGGTGAGCGATCCCCCCGTGCCGTTTGCGAAGCACTCTGGGATCCTAAGGATGGATGACTCTGTATAAACGCAAAAATATTATGCACCTTGGGAAAATGCGGCTGCTTCTCGAACATAATTAAATCAGGCACCTTGTCAAAATAAGGCTGCTCATTTGCAGAACGCGTGCGAGCGAGGGGGCAGGCTGGGAGGCATTCCACAACTCTGCCTTTGTGCACGCTGCAGCAGGAGCTGGGGCCTCTGCATTTAACTGCCGGGCCAGCCGAGGCCAAGGACCGACGGTGCTGGCCCCGACCCGAGGGGGGAGCTGCAGCCAGGATCATTCAATCCACACAAGAGAGCCCTGCCAGCCTGCGCCTGCTCCCAGGGGCTGAAGTTCTGCCCTGCACCGGCGACAACGCCCCAGCTTCCCCGCGCCGTTTCCCGGCGGGACGCACGGCGCTTCCCTCGGCTGGACGCACGGGACTGGGAGGAGGCATCGCTGGTTGCCGTCCCGTCTCCCTGAGCCCCACGCCCGTAGCGCAGTGTCGGGAACGACTTTGGGGAGACGATGGTGCCCGTTGCCCCCGCTGGACGGGGGCTGGTGACCCCCCCACACACACACAGGTCAGGGGATGAAGGAAGAGTCGCACAGCTGGGTCCTGGCCCCTGCTTTGCTGTGCGTGCTTGGGCCCCATCTGCAAACATTCACCATCTAGGTGCTTTGATGCGCCCCGCAGCGCCCCTGCCGGGGAGGGGGCGACGCGGCTGATCTGTCAGCTGCTGTGACGCCTCTGGAAGTGTCGGGTCCCCACAGCCTGCCAGAGCCTCCAGGGCCTGGCCCCCGCCCCCTGCCCCACATGGTGGGTGAACCTCACGGGGAGGGTCCAGCCCCCAGCTTGAGAGGGAAAGATCCGAACGCTGCCACGGGCCAAGGGCCCCGGCTGCTGGCAGGAGATGCCAGGGTGCAGCCCCACGGGGGGCAGGTTTGCTCTGTTCCTCGCTGGGACCCCCATGAGCACACAGCCGGCCTCTGACCCCTGTAAGGGCAGGCCTGGGCCAGGAGCTCACGTGGACACGGCCAGCTGCCATTGCTGATGGCTACCGGTGCAGAGCCTCCTGCCCAGAGGCGGGGCGCCTGGAGCCAACTCTTCTGGCTCGGTCTGCAGGGGGATCTGCAGGGCCCGGGGGGGGGCCGCGCAGAGCAGCTGCTGTGCTGGCTGCATGGGGAGAGAGATGCCAGCTTGGCCAGCCGAGAGCTGGCACCGAACGGGCCCCAGGGGGACCATCTCTGATGGACAGACTGGGAAACGGCGGGAGACAGCAGCAATTTGCTCAGGAACATGCGTCACACACCTAGGCTGGGCTGGGGAGGAGAGCCGGCCAAGGGAGATGCACACGCCGATCCCAGATCCGGGCAGCCGGCAAGCTAGACCGAGCGAGCATGAATGCCCGGAACAAGGCGCCGCTCTCCTCTCCTGCTGCCTCCACGCACAGCCCACCGCGCCGGGAAGAGCCCCCCTCGGCAGTGGGGCAGACGGCGGCTGGGCCGGGCGCTGCAGAGAGGGGATCCGGCGGCGGGTTGCGACAGACAGACACGGCGCAAACTGACCCGCTGGCAGGCGCCATGACCAGGGGACCCGAGTCCCACGCTGGACAGACCAACACCCCGCGGCGCCCATCCCACCCCACGGGAAAGGGCTCGCGGGCCATGGAATCCGGGTATTTCTGAAGGAACCATTCTCAGCGGCCACCCTGGGCCGCGCCCCCCCACAGCCATTCCCACTCCGAGCCGCCAGTCTGAGCCTGCCCCGCGTCAGCCAGAACCACTCCCGGCCCCCGAGCCATTCCCGCATCCCACTTCATAGCAATCTCGCTGTGGGGTCACAGACTCCACGGTCAGAAGGGACCATCCTGATCATCTCGTCTGACCTCCTGCACAAGGCAGGCCACAGAACCTCGCCCCCACTCCTGGGACAGACCCTGACCCAGGACGGAGTTATTGAAATCAGGGGTTAAAGACTTCAAGGTACAGAGAATCCACCAGCAAGTGAGCCGTGCCCCGCGCTGCACAGGAGGGTGAAACACCCCAGAGCCTCTGCCAATCTGCCCTGGGGGAAAATTCCTTCCCAGCCCCCAATATGGCCATCAGCTAAACCCGGAGCATGTGGACAAGACTCAGCAGCCAGACACCCGGACAGAATTCTCCGCAGTCACTCAGAGCCCACCCAGCTAACATCCCATCACAGGTCACTGGGCATAGCTACCACCAGCGGTCACAGATCAGTCAGTGGCTGACCCAGGCTGGCCCATCAGACCATCCCCTCCAGAAACGTATCAAGCTCAGGGCTGAAGCCAGCTCGGTTTCTTGCCCCCACTGCTCCCCTCGGGAGCCTGTTCCAGAACTTCACTCCTCTGACGGTTTACACCTGTGTCTAATTTCAAGTCTAAGCTTCCTGCTGGCCAGTTTACATCCATTCGTTCTTGTGTCCACATTGGCGCTGAACTTAAATGACTCTTCTCCCTCCCTGGTATTTATCCCTCTGATGTGTTTAGAGAGCAATCAGACCTCCCTGCAGCCTTTGTTTGGTTGGGTTAAACAAGCCGAGCTCTTTGAGTCTCCTCTGGGATGAACAATCCCTTCTCCTGGGGCTCCCTGGACCGTCCTTCCCCGTCCCCAGAGCAGCCCGCTCCGCCAGCCATGGGTGTCTGCTCCTCCAAGCCATGAGGCTGGGGGAAATGTGGCCTTTGCAAAGCTGGTCCTTCCACGGGCTGGGGCTGCTCCTGAAATATTCCCGATGCCCAGGGAACGCTGTGCTTCCACGGGGAGCCACGCCCTGCCGCAGCCACGGGGAGCACCAGAGCCCCCTGCGCTGCCCAGGCCGTCAGATGCCAAGGTGACGGGCACCTTGGCGATCCCCAAGATGGACAGCTGGTAAGTCTGCCCCCTCCTTTCCCAGCTTCAGACCAGAGCGCAGGGTCACCGCCACGCGTCTGTTTATCACAGCCCAGCCAATCCTTTGGGGACGCCCTCCCCAGCGAGGAGACAATTAACCGGCTGGCAAACGACCAGGAGCTCCGCGCCCCCGCCACCCTGTGACTCCAGAGGAGATGAAGAAGCCCAGCTGATAACGAGCTGGATAATGAGCTTCAGTTCCAGACCGAAAGCAGCGCGGCTACTTTGGCCTCTCCTATCTGCACCCTGCAGGGCAGGCTTGGCAATAACCGGGGGCACCCTGCAGTCTGCGTGGGGGATCTCCTTCCCCAGACCCCAGCCTCATCCCCCGGGACCCCCCCCTCGCAGGCGCCAACTCGCACGTTTCCTGCAGTGCCGCTATAGAGACAGGGGCCGTGCGCTGAGCAATTTATCCTCCGCTGGCAGCACAAGGCCCAGCGCAGCAAATCCCCGCAACGACTTTTATTTCACTGTCTTATTAAAAATAAAAAATAATCCGGTCACAGCTCAGCGCTCCCCGCTCGGCTCTGCCACCGCTCGCATCTGCCGGCAGGGAAGGCAGCCCTCTCCAGCGCGGCTCGTATCCGCCAAAGCCCAAGGAAAAGGATCGGAAAACGCCAGGCCCTCCTCTGTCTTCTCTGCCGCCCCCTCCCCGGCGCACGCTCCCTTCCCTCCTGCTCCGCTTAAACGATCGGTTCCACTCGCAAGCCATCGAGCTGCCAGCCTCGAGCGCCCAACTCTCCTAGGCACGGGGCAGAGCCTTGTCAAGCCAAGCTCTGGAAAGCTGCCACCTCAGAGCTCCCTTCTGTGCCGCGATGCCCGAGCCCCTTGCCAGCGGGTGTGACGCTGTCTGTCTGTCTGCCCGCCTGCCCGGCCGTCTGCCCGTTTCACCCGCTTGCACGGTCACAGCGCCTAGCACAAGCAGGCCCCGTCTTTGACAGAGAGCCCGGGGTGCTGAGAACAGCCTGGACCAGCGCCCCACGCTCCACTGGCTGCAGCGCCGGTGTGGGGGAGTGTGCTTTGGAAACACGTGGGGCCGAGGCAAAGGGACAGACACAGACAGCTGGACGGTTCCTGAGCTGGCAGGGAGGTCGCCACGGGCCAAGCCCTGTCGCCGCCGGAGAGCGCGTTACCACAGCGTTGCCGCCCGCGCGACGGAGCCCTCTGCTCGGCAGCATGCTGCACCGAGGGCTGGCGGGGACCGGAGCCCGGGGAACCGCACCTTTTCAGGGGAGAGCCACCGGCTCCCTCACCTGCTGTGCCGCTAGGGCAGCTTTTCTGCCGCGCCTCGGCTGGGACCCGGGCAGGCCTTCCTGGCACTTCAGGAGAACGGTTTCGCTCTGGTAGGAAGTTTAAACTCGACCCGTTTCCCTGCCAGGTCCCAACGCCGGCCACGCAGATGAAAACGCTGCCGGGAACGTCACCAAACCCTGCACTCGCTGGTGCCACACGCCTGACACGCGGCACGTTGCCGGGGGAGCCGGGCTGGGCTGGGCACTTTCCCTTCCCTGCCAGGGGGTTGGGAGCTTTTACAGAGCACAGGCCACGGCCGAACAGAGGGGGGCTCTGCACCCGCTACCCCCCAGGCCATCCCCCTCACCTGCCCTGATCGCATCACCCCCATGCCTCTCTTTGCCCACCCGCCCCGTGCCCTGCCCCCTACAGACCTGGCCCAGTCACCCATTCCCCAGCCCCCACTTGGCCCGGCTGCCGGACTCCCCTGCCCTCCCCTCATCTAGCGCAGGCTGCTCCACCCCCGGCTCCCTGCACGTCCCGCTCTTCCCCGCCAGGCTCCACGGCTGCGTGTGGACGGCTCTGAAGAGAGAGGCGCTGGGCCGAAGGCTGGTAAACAGGGAGCCAGGCCGGAGCGAAAGCCCTTTCCTCGCTATTTATGCGGCGTCACGAGCACGGCTGGCTCTTGACGAGCACAGCTGACAGGTCCCTGCCCCCAGGAGCTTACAGAGCACCTACAGCTGCGTTAGCCCCGCCCGCCGCTGACTGCAGCTCTCCCGCGCTGTCGAAACCGCGCTCAGGGGATGGAGGGGGAGGTTGTCCAGGCTGAGACGGGAAAAGGTTTCGCTCTGTCCCTCGTCACATCACTTTCCCAGCAGGACTCCTGCGGACGGGCTCCGTTAGCTCGTAGGAAACGCGATGATGCTCTCCTCTGGCAGACTCCAGCCGCTAGCGCCTGCGAGCAGGACGGCGAGCGGTGGTTCCCGGGAGGTGGCGGGTGTGCCGAGAACACAGTTGCACACTTTGTTGCTCTCCAACAGGATACAACGCAGAGTCGTTTTTTGCTCAGTGATTTGAGACCTAGACACCCCCGGTGCTTGGGAACGCAGCTCTCAGGAGTCGGGCACACAGGTCATGGCTCCAGCGTGGGATTTAGAGATCTCTGTGCACCGGCATCCTCTGAATCCGCCCCCAGGCCCTCCTTCTCCCTCCAGCGAGGAACCAAATCCTCCGCTAGCCCTCTCCAGAACCTCAGTCACGGCTGCCTCGCTCCCGCAGCGACTGGACAACCACAGAGCGGAGCAGAGCCCACGACGGCCACGGAGCACACTCTAGTCTGTGCACGTTCTCATGCCAGGCTCCTCGTCACAGCCCCTGGGCACCGTCCGGCCCCGCGCTAAGCACTGGGCCGTACCGGAGCGCCTTCCGGCTGTGCGTCGAGCGACCCGATGCGCATTTGTCGTGGGTCTGTTCTCTCCCCAGCGGGAGCGTGTGCAGGGCAGGGTCTGGTTTGGGGTGAGCTCAGATACCTGCTGCGCTGTGATTACGTTACCGGGGGCAGGTCGCAGGACACACCTTCGCCACGAGCAGGAGGGAAGCAGCACCCCGAGTGAAGAACTTGCCGATTCCACGCAGCAGAAGAGTTTGGGGGGACAGCCGTGCCCCAGCCCAAGGGGAAGGCAGCGCTCCGACCTCCGCGAGGGAGCACGGCCGCTGCTGGCATCATGGAGCCAGAAACTGCAGCCTGCAGCACTTCGCCCCGGGGAGCGGCGAGCTTCCGTTCCAAGTCGAGACGCGAGGAGGTTTGCTCCAGTGGGTGGGGTCCTTGGCTCCTGGTGGGGTTCCAGCACCCACGGCAGGGCAGGCTGCAAACCTGGCATGCGCGCTCGATGACAGGGAGAGAGCTTGCTAAACCCAGCGGCTTTCCCCCTCCTTGCCCTACCAAGTGCCCCGCCAGCTCCCGTGGGTGAGAACTAAGCCTCCCCTGCAGAACGCAGCTGGGAGCCAGCACTGGTTTCCTGACACAAGCCTCTGCCTGTTCTCCGCCTTCTGGCCAGGCGGCCAGGTCACGGCAATGCCAAGGTCTGGACTCGTGGGGGCAGGAGGGAGCTCTTGGCAGGCCCACACCAAACTCTTCACTCCCCCGCAGAATTCGGACTAAGCCAACTTTCCCTGTGGCGTTTCCCAGCACTTAATTCCTTAAAGGCATCTGGAGTGCTTGCTTCCAGGGCGCCGGCTCCCTCTGCGCCGCTCAGCGTCTAAAAGTAACCGCCGTTGTGGGAGCTCTGTCATCACGGAAGGGCTTTTTCAATGGCATCTGCAATCCAGCCACGCGCCGCTATTCACGGGAGAATTCCGCCTCCTTATTAGGGCAGCAGAAATGCAGCTGAGGGAGAGAATTACACCTTGACGGGGAAATTTTGCCTACAGATTAAATGAATTGTTGCTTTTCGCAAGGATCTCGAACACGAGCCGGACGGCAGGCGAGGCCGGCGCACGCTCCCAGAGCCGAGAGCGGAACCGGCTTTTCAGTGGCTGCCTGCTGTAACGCTCGGGTGCTGGGCCCCGCGACGGGAGCTGAGTCCCTGGTGCAGAGCAGACTGGCCGGCTCAGAAGGGAGTGTTTATTTCAGAATGAGCCGTCCCGAGTCAAGCTACCCGTGGCCCATCGAGCCCATAAATGCCACGGCCAGAGCAATGGAGTTACTTATTTCAATCTTGGTCGGCTCTGTGCAGCACCCGGCGCAGCAGGGACCCCGATCTCAGTGTAGGGGGGGCTGGGCAGCCCCAGCACAGCAGGGACCCCAGTGTCAGTGTCTTGGGGGAGGGGGACTGGGCCGGCACAGCAGAGACCCCAATCTCCGTCTGTGCAGCGCTAGGGCCCCCCTCTCCATCAGGACATCCAGGCCCTTTTCTAACACAGGTAACAGCTGTGCTGCGCTGCTGGGGATGTCAGCACTGATCCTGCTCTTCGCCTGTTCCCGTTTGTCCGGTTTCAGCTCAGAGAAACCAGCCGCCTCCTGCTCCGCTCACCAACGGCTGACACGCCAGCTGATTAAAGGAGAAACGCGGGCTACAAAGCGATCGCGAACGGAACAAAAGGCACCCGGAGAGGGCTGCTTTCCTTGGTCTCAGATCCCACCAGGGCTCTGAAACGTTCACAGAGCAAACTCCTCCATCGCCCCGTTATGTGCGCAGGCGCGGGGGGGCCGGGCCGGGCCGGGCTGGCGGTCCAGGGGAGGAGCAGGATGGACAGAAGGAAGGTTGGTGTAACACCCTTACGAGGAACAACATATTGTATGATAAATGGTCTAGAGCTGCCCGACTGCCTTCTCCCACTCATTTCAATCAATCAAGGGAACCGGTGAATTGCTGTCCTTCTCCCCAACCCCCCTCAGCAATGCCGTGCAAACCGGGGGGCAGAGAGAACGCGGGGCCTGAGGTCCTTCTCCCCAGGACTGCGGCTCCCCAGCTCCCCGGGGGAAAGCCAAGCCCAGGCAGCCGTGTGGACGCTGAACGCACAGGTTGCTGGGCATGGGCCAGTGCAGGACGGCTGCCCTGTGACGGAGACGTGTCTGACACAGGCCGGAGGTCGATGCGGGTGAGGGCGAGGGTCGGCTTGAGAGCAGGGCCCAGGGGCACGTCTGGCGGCAGCGTGAGCACGGAAATACCAGCTAAGGCGAGGCCTGCCCGGCTCTTGCAGACAAGCGACAGCCAGGGGAAGACCTGTGCCCCCCCATCAGGCTGCCAGGGGCTGGGGAGCGTCTCTGGCCACGGGCCGGAGGGTTTGATCCGGAGCGCTGCATGCAGCCTGTGCGGGCCCGGCTGACGTGGACTCCGCACCGGCTGTCGCTGCATTGCCAGCACCTTCCTGCTCCGAAACAAGCCATCCTGGGCGTGCGGTGGAAGTGGCGATGGCAGGCTGGGCTCTGCTCTCAGGGGGGGTCTGGAAGCGCTGCTCTGATACAAAATAATCACAAGGGCACCCGGCTCCGGCATGTTTTTGGTGAGTGCCCAGCATGCCTGCGGGTGCTATAAACCAGCACATCAGCTCTTCCTTCTGCTGGATGGCATATTCCCCGTTCCAAGGGTCGCCGGGGTGAGCTCCATCATGAACGCAGCAGAGTAATTTCCCTGGCGTTCATAGCCTGAGAGCTTTCTGAGAAACACACCTCTCTCTCCAACTGGAATTCCCCACGCCTGGCCTCTGCCTGAAAGCCAAGTGCTACATGCACAGACACACGCACGTGCGTGTGCACACCCAGACGCATGCACACGCGCCTTCTCCACTGTAAAAGAAATGTGGCAGAACAAAAACCGCCCTGCGAGTCAGCATTTTTGCTTGGTTTGAAAGCAGAGCCCCGAGGTAAGCGAGCTCACGCTGCATGCCTGGATTTCAGCGTGCACCGGATAGGCCCTGAGATAGGGGCACGCTCTGGAACGGGCCCTGTGCAGCTTCGCCACCTGCACGGGCAGGCTGAAAGCTAGCTGTATCGTGCACACACGCCCCTCGCTTCCGAGCGCAGCAGGCGGGCTCTGCAAGCTCCACCGGTGAAGCCTGTAAACAGCTTGTGCAATGGAGCGAATTACAAGCCCTGCTGGAGAATTTTCCCCTCTCCTCTTCCCAGACTGGCTTTTCCTTCACCGCTACGAAACGCAACCAAGGCGGCACTGAAGCAGCACAGCAGAAGCTGTGGGAAGTCAGGCAATGGTCAAGTTGCAGCTCCCGCGGCAATGTTAACTCAGCCCTGTTGCCCGGCTGTTAATCCATTATTGTTTGTGCCATTAGCTGTATTGTAAATGCTGGCTGCACCGAGTCAACGTTTAGCTTTTGCATGGCTTGGCTCTCCGCGTCCCTAACCTTACCGCTGGCTGGCTGGCAGGTCGCCCGCCCGGGTCAGCAGGGACCAAGAGTCACTCCCTGCGACATCCCTGTTTGCTTTAAAAAAAATACAATTTAGCCGCATGCCCGGATTCCACACTGAAGGGTGCTGGAGAAAAGCCAGCGATGACCAAACGCCACAGCCGTCCACAGCGTAACGAGCTGAACGTTCTCAGACCAGCCCCGGGCCAAAGCAACCCGCCATCCCAGCTGGCGCTAATCAGCCTCCGCCCAGAGCAGCAGCCGGGGCAGAGAGACGGCAGGCTGCTCCCCATCTCCTCCCGAGAGGCCAGCCGCGCTGGGGCAGGGCTGACGCAGGCGGGCACGGGAAAGGAAGCTTTCGCTCCCGCCACCCTCCGCTGCGTGGCTCAAGAAACTGCTTCGTCCCCGGGGCCTGTGAACCTGCCACAAAATTCAGCTGCTACAATAAATAACCGAAGCAAAGAGAACCGCTCCCGCTCGGGTCCTGGAGGACTCCAGCATTTAGCAAAAGCGTTTAAAAGCTGCTGATCAGGCACGGGCTGAAGTGCTGAGATTACTACGAGAACACCGTTAAACGTGCCCTAGGTATTCGGGGGAGCTGCAGAGCTGTGAGCGGCTGGCGGATTACGTCCTGACAGGCCCAGCCAAGCGGGCCCCGCGCCGCGGCAGCAGGGACGTGTTAAATACGCGCTAGAACCATCCTCCGGCCCAGCTAAAAACACAGCCCTAACCCCGTTCTAAAATCACCGCTTGACACCAGCAGCCGGCAGGCGAGCGGCCCAGAAATCCATCTCCTCAGCCGCCAGGGACCGGCGGGTGCAGCTCCAGCTTCGCAATTGCTGCAGAGGCAGGAGCCTGGCCCTGCTCCGAGAGACGGCAGCTTTGTATTTAAGTTAATTAATAACTCGCTTCCATGGGGGGGGGAGGGGGGGAAGGAGGAGGAGAGAGAGACTGGCAGCAGGGTTTGAACCCAGGGCCAGCAACCAGAGCCGTCCCTAGGGCATGGCGAATCGGGGCGACCGCCACAGGCTCGACGCTTTGGGGGCCCCCACGCTTCGCCCCAGGACCAGCCACTACCCATTCAGCTAAAGGTGCATCTCCCTTAGCTGACAGTAGTAGGCTGGTTTCTTGCCCCGAGTAACGGGAGGATTGCGGCTCACACAGCGCTGGCAGGTGGAAATGCACTAATGTTACACACCCCACAAGTGGCTGGGAAGGGGGCGTCTTCACTGCAGCGGCCCAGACAACCCCGGGGGAGCGTGACTGATTTCGGAGCAGACGATCAAGATACGGGCTGGATGCACCAACCATGGGGGAGGGTCCCCGGCCTGGGTTCTGCAGGTCAGCCTGGCTGGCCCCACGGGTCCTCCTGGCCCCGGTGCCCCACGGGCGGCGACCCAACGCTTGGATCGAGCAGCCCAGCGACCGGCTCTCGGCCTGCCCTGTGTCCGTCAGGGGCCCTTGTCCACACGCAGGCCAGGTAAGGCGCCCAGACCTGGCGCGATGGGGCGCCCAAGCACAGATCAAAGTCGTCTGAGCCAGTGTCAAGCCCCTCCCCACGCTCCTACGGGGAGCCCGGCGCCCTGGCTAGCGTTCCCACCGCACCATCCCCGCCCCCACAGAGGCCACCGGGGTGCTGGGTCCACCGGGCACCCGCCCAAGCACGGCAACGCCTCCCCGGGAGAGCCCTGCACGGTGGCCGCTTCCCCCCAGCTCCCAGCGTTATTTAAACCCAGGCAAATCCATTATCCCCGCTGACAATTCGCAGGTCGGCATCCGCGCTGCCACCGCGCGGGGCTTAATTAGAGGCACTTGCCAGCCGAAGTGGGACTGTGTTTCCAAGCCGCATTCCCGGCAGAGCTCACAGCTGCTTAATTAACGGCGCGGGTCTCAGAGCGCGCCAGCCCGCCCGCGGGGAGCCACTACTCGGCTCCGCCAGGCCCGGGAAGCAGCCGGGATGGGCCCGTCGTTCAGGCGAAGGCCGGCTCCGGGGAGAGAGCGCTGTGCTCTAGGCCGCGTCCTGCTGGACCCCCAGCCCATGCCGCCGGCACCCCAGGAGCAGAGCCCAGCTGTCCACACGCCCAGCCACGGGGCCGGCCAGCGCCATGCCATGCGGCGCCAGTAGCCCTCATCCCCAGGGCCCACAGGTCCTTCCAGTGTCTCCATGTCCTCTCACATCCAAGGGCAGCCTTCCGGGGGGATCTGCACTGGCCCTTCTGGGGCTTGCTTTGCCCACCTGCCAGCGGCAGTGGGGCTGCCCTCCTGGCCCTCTGCCAGGCCCGGATGGTCCTGAGCACCCTCTCCTGATGCAGCAGGGTTAACTCTGCCGGGGAACGCGCTGGTCAAGGTTCCCCCGGCACTGCAGAGTGGGAAACACCCAAAAACTGAGGTCAGACGTTTCAGACGGCCGCTTCCCTCCCTCCCTCCCACCAGCCTCCAAGAACGGGGCAGCAGCAGCGCCTTCTGCTACACTCCCCCTTGACTCCCCACAGCGCCTTGTAGCCAGGGGAACAGCCCGCGGGAGAGGGGTCCCACCCGCCTCCCCTGCTGATCCCAGAGAAAAGCTGCCACCCCAGGGCTGCCTCGGTTTCACATGCTCAGACGCACTCAGAGTCTGGTGCACACCCAGCCCCACATCGGACAAGCAGACACTTGTCCTTCACAACCAGCCCCTTCCGCCCGCACCACCCACCCCGGGTCATGAGCAGCGCCTGGCAATCTCCAAGCTCTGCTGGCACTTCTCCCCTCCTCGCCTGCCACTCTCCGCGGCTGGGATTTGCTAGCCACGCGGCCCAGACTTTCACCCATGCTACAAGCCACCCTGGAGAACGGCCGCAGCGCTGAGCAGAGGGAAACGAACGGCGAGGGGGCAGCGTGGAATAAAAACCTAGCCCGGCACCAAAACTGCCCCGCCATGGCTGCTCTCCACCCCCCACCCCGGAGCACCGCCGGCTGGACAAGCCGCTCCGGGACGTCTCCTTTATTTATTGGGTTTCTGTGCTAGGCACGTTCTGCAAAGACACGGGGACAGGAGCCACTCACGCTGCCCACCCCACTCCTCAGCCAGCCCAGGGCGAGCTGGGCACAGCAGATGGAAATCCAGAGGACCCAGGGGCAGGAGTAATTCCCCAGTCTTAAGGCCCGACCCCAGGCCCCTCCTGTCTAACCCGGGGGCTGGGTGCTCTAGGTCCCACTGCAGCTCTCTGGTAGCCAGGACCATTCACTGCCCCGCAGTCAAACCGACAGCGTGGCGCTCTCTACAGACCAGGCAGGCGGCTCTGCTGGCGCCAGCAGCGATGCACCGCACTGACCTACCCGGGGGGCACTGACCGAGCCGTGCCCCGAGCTCTGTAAGCCAGCCAGGCTCCCAGCCCCTGCACGGGCTTTCCCAGCATCCATCCCCCCCACCCAGCCGGCTGCTCTGTCGAGTGGAACCTGCTTCTTCGCCTGGCGTGTGGCGGAGCTTCCAGCCACACCAAGAACCAGGCAGTACTTCCCCTCCACCCCGCTCCCGCCGCAGGCTCCTCAGCCCCCATGGGGACGGCATCTGACCCCGGCCAGGCCAGGCACGTGCAGATGAGGTACCGGCCCAGTGGGGTTCACAAAAGCGGACGCAATTCTGTGCTTGACTAGCACACAGCTAGCGGGGCCAGCACCCGCTGTCGGCCCGTCCTGCCCCAGGGCTCAATGCGCCCCTCCGGACTGGACACAGCTACACCGAGACATGTTCCCTGCTACCCAGATCCACGGGGGGATACCAGAGGCCCTTCCCTCTTCTTGATTGACGACCTCCCATTAGTTTTTGGTCCGAGTGACCTGCCATGTTGGTACTGCTCCTCAGGCTTTGGGAGGGGGAGGATTGTTACTAGCACCCAGGAGGGGAACCCGAAAGGGATCCAAGGTGCTGTACAAAGACCCGGTCCCTTCCCCCTGGAGCCTGCAGTCTACGCAGGCATCAGAAGAGTCGAGTGGAGGGGGAGGATAGGACATCCCAGAAGCCCAGGGGCTTCTCGTCCAGGTTCCTCCGGCAGTGCTCGTGGTGCAGCAATAGCAACACAACACAGGTCACACATTCGGAGCCTGGCGGTAGCAGCTGGGACCCCAAGTGTTTGCTGGCAAGGAGAGACAGGACACCTGCCCCTAGCAGGCCACCTCCTTTACATTCTTCTCCACTTTCACCTTCCCCGCCTCCCCTCTAGCCTGCTGAAACCACACCTTGCCCACCCCTGCGGCCCAGGAGGTCATGCAGAAGGGTCACTTTGCGCAGCTCAGCAGGGGCTGTGTTCCACCCCAGAGGTGGCTGAAGAAACTTCTGTGCCTAACAATGGAGGCACAAGAGAGATGGCTACAAGCTCCTGATCGTCACCTCGTCAGTAACAGCCCGCTGACCCCCACAGCCCTGGAAGAAGCTGGAGTGAACTTCAGCAGGTGCTAGAAAAGAGCCCTCTTAGTTCAACCTGCAAAGCGAACACAGCAGAGGACTACCGGGAGCAGACGTCTCGGAGCAGCGTCTCTTTATAGCAAGCTGGTGTAAACAGAAGGCAAGTCCAGCGCCTCACCAGTCTAACAACTGTAAAGCCTTCACTTCAATGGCGCGGCAGCCTCCCACTGAGTGGCTGCCCTGCTACATCACACGCACGCAGGGTCCAGGAGCAATTTCAAACCTGTAGATGAACAGGAGCGCAGAGCGTGGGCCGGCAACCAGAGATTTCAGACAACTCAGCTGCGGAGTGTCTCAAAAGGACCATGCACCGGAGGAAGGGCATCCTCAACGGGACCAGCCTTCAGAGCTGAAATGGCCAGGGAAAGGCTTCTGGGCAACGCGTTGGCTAAGACCCATCAAGCGGAGCGTGGAAGCACGTGTGCACGGAGTGAGCAGCGGAGACACGGAGCGGAAGGTGTGGATGGCGGCTAATGTACATGGAAAGGAGATTTAGCAACACCAACAACGCGATAGGGTAAATACAGCCTGCGCTGGAGAAAGCAGAGAGGAGAGACACAGGGAGCGTAAACGACGTGTTTTAGCTTGACAATCATTCCGAGAGATGAGGCTGTGGAGGGCATTTTTATCCTACACTGAAATTCTGAATCACAGCGTAATTATACCAAATGGAAGCAACGCTCTGGTCTGACACAGACGTCTCAATCAGGGACGTTGCACGAGTTAGTGAATTTTAATATCAAGAGACCTTAATGAGAGCACGTTGAAAACAGGGGGAGGCAAAGACAGAAGACAGGCGCTTGACGAATTCCTTCAAACGCGCCGCGCTCTTCAAAGCCTTCAGTAAGCAACCGGCACGGTCTGTCTTTTCCCTTCCAGGAGACAAGCGCTTTTCAACTCCAACCTGGGCCCTCCAGGGCCACGTCTCCTCCCGTGAAACTGGCTTCAGCAAAGCAGCTCTCAGCCAACCGAGATGCTTTAACCTCCACATCCATCTAGGCTAGGAGGTGAAGCAAACTTCTGGCATAAAGGGGGGCAGATCTTTCCAGCATGGGGCTAAACCCCCAGCTTCCATCCACCACTCCCTAGCCAGCCCTGCCATAGAAGCGTGTAGCGGATGAGGTATCGCTGGCAGAAGAGCGGACAGATGGACGATGCTGGGGGAGATGGGTGGAGAAACAGCAAACAACTGACCTTCCAAAAGGCATGTACTTTTAACAGCCAGTTCGCACCTCTCCTTGCCCCAGTCAGAGGGGAAAACCCAGACCTGGGCCCAAGCTCAGACCCGTTGGGGTGTTTGGACAGTTTGCCTTGAAAGATCAAAAGAAAAAGTCATTGAAATTGTCATGGAAGGAAGGGAGAGAAGCCCCTCTGCAGGGCCAGGTGTGCAATCAGAGCGAGCTGGGGCTAGCCAAGGCCAGGGACATGCCATAAATTCGGGGAGTCACAAGCTCAGCCGCAGAGCCCCCGACTGCTTCCCCTCCATCCCTCCTCCGCATCAGACAAGGTGCGCTTTCCGTCCCCTGCTGCTGGCTCTGTGTCAGCACGCATCCCTCCTGCAACACCTGGCTCCTGCAAGAGGCAGCGCCATCACTGGGAAAGCTTCAGATCCATGTTAAACTGCGCAGGCTGGCACCTCGTATCTGCCACAAACCCTGCACTCGAGAACGCCCCGCCCTCTCCCTGCATGGCTTGCAGGCCTGGGGCACCCTGCCTTGTCCGCACCAGCACACACGGCTCCTCCTGCAGCAGGGCCGAGGGGGCCGATACCGAAGTAGCACCTCTGGTGGGGTTCTCCTCCCAGCATCTCCCCAGAAGGCCGGGGGTTGATACAGCACCGCCACCGCTCCAGCAGGCCCCCTCCGACTGTGAGCAGCAGAACCTCATTAATTAGTTCACATTAACGACCAGGAGTCCACTGGCAAGTAACTGGATTGTCTGAGCTAGCCAATCAGCAAACACACACACACACACACACACGGGTGAAGCATCACCGAGCGCATTGCATCTGACAGGTGCAGCGCCAATTACTGGCGGCCCACGTTGTCCCAGCTAATAGGTGCTGTGTGCTCCGTGAGCGTCCGCGGATGCTGCAGCAGACCTGTCCGGTGGGAAGCAGGGCACGGATGGACGGTGTCTGGCTCTGCAAAGGACACAACGGCAGGGCTCTGCTACCGGCTCGGTCTCGACAACACGGTGGGCGCTGGGCAAAATCCAGCCACCTTCCCAGGAGACGGACACTGATCCACAGCTCGGCTGTCCAAGAACTAACTGCCCGTCCTCCCTGCTTACAGCACGCTGGGGGTCACGGGCACAGCCCAACAGGGACGCGATCCCCAAGGTGGCGTGCACCCCGACGCCGCAGCCTACAGGACGCCACAGCGTCTCTTTACACTCCAGGTGCCGCGGAAGGCTGCACGGAGCGGATTGCATCCAGGCCAGGCAGTGAGCGAAGGCAAATGGAGGAGCTAAGCAACACCCAGCCGCTGGGACGTTCACGTGTTACGTTGGCTCCTGCGCCAGCGGCTGTACATGGAGCAGAGCCAGCCAGGCTTTTCCCCAGGGTGCTCACAGTTCGTTTAGAAGCCAGCATTGTGTAGAGCCATATCCGCTCCGCTCCGCGCCACCCAGCGCGGCCCCTCTGCCGGCAGGTGTCCATTGCCCAGCTCGCCCGGGTCCTTCCGACGCGCTTCAGCTGTGTCATTTGCAAACCTCGCCCCAACTCCACTCCCCAGGAGCCAGCTAACACTGGTCCTGGGGCCGGCCCCCTTGGAAGCCTTTCCTGGACTCTAACTCGACTCTTCCCCCTAAAACGTCTCTGTCTCATCGCCATTTCCCAGCTCCCGGCCACGCTTCCCCTTCCGCGCCAGGATGACTGAGGCTCCTTCCAATGCTCTTGGGGGACTTGGGGAATCCCCCCAAAAAGGCATGGCGCCCGCTGTTCTTTACGCGCCGTCCTGCTGCTGCGCACAGACTCCGAGGGATCACTGGGGCACAGACGCCTCTGCCGTATCCCGTGTGTCCGGGGATTCGAGACTTCTCCAGCGATCGCCGCCACCAGCGTGCTTGGTGCTGAATTGAGGCTGGCTGGACTGAGTGTCAGGATTCGCCCCAGGGGAAGAGTGGGGAGGGCTCCACCCTACGACCTGGGAAACCTGGGCTCAAGACCTTCCTCTGCCACCGACTGCCTCTGTGACCATGAGCTTCTCTGTGCCTCAGTTTCCCAACTGTTGAACAACCCAGGGCTAATAGCCGTCCCCTACCGCCCAGAGGTGCTGGGAGGACAGATGCATTCGAAGACTGTAAAGCACTCAGATACTGCACAGAAGTGCCTAGGTCGCTAGATATCTCCTCCCCTTCCCGTTGTACTGACTCTGTGGGCAATAGCCTCCAGGGTCGCAGCTAATGGTAACGAGCAACAGCCTCTGTTTATGAGCAGCTGGCCGCTTCGCTCTGCAGCCCCGTCAGAGCTCCCGGGACGGCTGGGCCTGGTTCTCTCTAGAGGGGTTTGTTTTCCCACCTGTGTGAAGCCTCCAAGGGACCCTTGTGATAGCCTAGTTCTAGCCAGCCTCCTGCACTGCACGGGCCAGAGAATGCCAGCCAGGCCCCAAACCCGGCAAATCAACCCAGCAAATCTGCTGGAGCAGAGCTTTGGCGAGAGACACCTGCTCTGAGTGTCCAGACTCAAAACGATGGAGAACTCCCCACGCCCTGGGTGAGGTGTTCCAGCACCTCCTCCTTAACCGCAACTCTCTATCCTCTCCCTAGACTGCCCGAAAGTGGCGGGCGGGAGGGAGCTCGTCCGTCTCTCTGGGCGGATCCACAGAATGTGACTGGCCAGGGCTGGAGTCCCAAGTGATGGAGAGACCATTCCAGAGGCAAACATGCTGCGCTTTCCGGCAGTCTCCTCCGGGTCTATGTTTCCTCTCTCAATTTCACTCCTCTCCCTTCCTTGGTGTGAACACCCTTCAGTGAGCTGCAGCCTCAGGCAACCCAAGCCCTCCCAGCTCCCCGGCTGAAGGGTTTGGGTGGCCGGGGACACGGAAGCCATGAGTGGTCCCAGGCAGCCTCGCATGGCAATGAAAACCAGCCAACGACATGCTAACCACGACCACAGACTCTGCAAAGCCAAAGCGAGTATCGGTTTCCCAGCGCTATGATGCTAGCTGCTCTTGAAATTGCGGTAGAAAAGCAGGAGTGCTTTTCTATCTGAAACAGCCTGTAAGTGCCCAGCGGATAAATAAACAAACACTTCTATCGCACATCAGACGGCGCAGGAAGGCAGCGGGAACGGGACATTCTCTGGGCGGCACTTGTAATAATGGAGCGAAGCTACTGATCATTGGACGGCTGTTTAACACTGCCAAACGGGGAGGGCATTTCTTCCACAGCTCCTCTTTGCAAGCATCAGCGTAGCTCCCCGGGGGCAGGAGAGCCAGCAGGGCCGGAGCAGCGCCAGCAGAAAGCAGCTGCGGCACAGTTCTGGGCGGACCCGGGGGCTGGAACCCAACACAGGTAGCACCAGAGCCAGCACAACCGAGGGGCATACCATGCAAGTCGCAGATCAGCACCCTGGTACCGCAGCACCCGTCGCTTAAAACTGGCAGGAGGAGTGAAGTCCCGAGTGGACTTCGTGGAGTCTCTAGCGTATTTTCCTTTTCAGGGTCAAATCTCTGCTAGGGGTAGGGGGCCTTTTAAAGAGGTTATTAATTGTCTCTTCTGCGGTAGGCCTGTGGGAGGGGGCAGAGGTAGAAGGGGATGCAAGGCTTGGACCGTTTTGCTGGTAGCACTCGCATGTGTGGGGCTGGCCCCCCCGGCCCGCTCTCAATAGCGACACCCAGGACGGCATGAAACCGCAGTGCCATTATTTCGCTGGGCCTTGGCACTCTCCTGCGAACAGGGTCCTCTGCGCAGGACGCCTGGCGGAGATGCCGGCTTTCCTGAGCCCGTTTAACGGAACTGCCCCCAATGGCCTGGGTTCGGTGGGAAGGGGGGCCAGGTCACAGGCTAGTTTACAGATTGGCTTTGGGATTTCAGGCTCCTGGACGAGGCAAGTCACCTCGGGACAGTAAATGCCCCGCTACAGGCCAGTTCCTTCCCCCCAGGCAAGAAGTTAAGCAAATTTGTGCAGCTTGGCTGCTTTTGCTTTTGCTTCCAGGAGGACGTGACCTGTCCCTGAACCAGGAAAGGTGCGTCGGGGAGAGGAGAGGGGTTGCCCAAACTTCTGCCGGCTCCTTTTATGTTTGCCGGGCCACAAACAGGGCCAAGTAAGTTCATTTACTCCACATCCTAATTCAAAGAGAAATGACCAGATCTAACCTCCCACTGCGGGTTCTTGCACCTTCCTCTGAAGCAGATGGTGCTGGCCAGACTGGGGCTTGGGTCTGATCTGGTCCGGCAGTTATGACCTCAACAGATTTCTCAGGCTACCAATTCCACTGGGACGAGACCCCTCTGGCCCGAAAGCCCAGCTCCAGTTTGGTGCAATCCCGGCACCACCTGCCTGCCCAGACAAGGGATGGTGGGGACTGTCCAATCTCATTCCTTACGGGTAATTGTCTGTAGCTGATCAAAAATGGCACCAGAATCTCCATCTCCACGGGGTCAGAGTAATTGCATGTGTGTGGGAGGGGGAGAGAAGTGCTGTGTGTAGCTATTAAATAGACTAACACACTGACTTTGATTTGAATTGCTGGCTTCCTGGACAGGGAAGAATAAAGGGAAGGGGGGGAAAAAACCCCCACGCAACTTGCCTATTACAGCAGCTTCTGTGCGACGCGAGAGAAAGCCCCGGCCCCAGACTGCAGTGCACCGCCGAGTCTAGGAAGCTCTGCTCGCTGCAAGAAGTCTCCAGTCATTACTGTGTATTAGAAAGATCATGGAAGTGGCAGCTTTGCTGAATGCAAACGCAGCGGGGTTGTGCCGGGATAGGAGAGACTTCAGAAACCCACCAAATGGAGACCTTTCCCTTCGAAAGCAAGCCGGGAAATGCAGCCGGGGCCGCAGAATAACTTGACAGTGAATGATGGCTGGAAATGTCAGCTTCTCGGAGCTGGCTGGTTTTATGCAGCGGACGCATAAAACAAATTTAAAGGGAATTGGGTTGACAGTTCTCGAGATAACCAGTTCTTAAGTCAATTTAAACCGAACTGGTGGGAGTTAGAATACAGGGCAATGATGCAAAATTGATACATAAATATTCCTCATCTGAAGCGCGGATCCCTTGGAGGGGAATGTGCCGAATGAATAAAACAGAGCGTGCACTTCGGAGGAGGACAAAGCACCAGAGTGTATTGTCCACACAGCAGGACTCACCGCCAGCCAGATCCCCGCACACGTGACAGCCGGCCCTCGCTTGCTGCACACCCTGCATTCTGCCCGCGGCCATCCAACCAGCGAGAGCGGCTAACGGCTGGATCGGCTCATCTCTGAAAGAGACCCCTGCTCCCTTCCCGGAAGCCGTCACCTCGCCCCACTCCTGCGGGCACTGCATTTGGCCCGGCCCCAGTCCGGGCCCCCTCCTCTGTACGGCTCCCCATGGCTTGGGAAGACGCTGCCGAGAGCGAAGGGAGACGAGGGGAGAGGTTTGGGGAGCGGGAGGGGTTCTTCCTGGTTTTCCGAGACGCTACGGGTCTGGTGAACAGGGCGCTGAAAATTCACGGGCGCGCTGCAGGTGGGAGCCTATCGGAAAAGCCCGGGTGGGCAGAGGTTGCCCGAGGTCAAGGCAACCTTTCCTCTTCAAGGAGAGGAGAGAAGGGGGCTCGGAGCAGAGCAAGCAGCCGGCCGCACTGCCCGCAGCCTCTCTGACAGTGGGGGGGGGGTGGGAGGCACTCTGGGCGCCCCCGCTGCCTATCCATCACAGGCCACAAGGTGAAAGCGCTTCCAGCCCTGCAGCTCGCTGCCCTGGCCTGCGCCTGCCCCAGCCGCCCAGCGCGTGTTGCTCCCCCTCTGCCAGGGAGCTAGCACTTGGGGGGCAAAGGGGGCAGCTGGCTCGGGTCTCTCCAGAACTGCCTTTCCAAGAGGGGGCAGAGCTGCAGGCCTGCGTGGTGCTGCGCCCGGCACTTCTAGCAATCGTGCTGCTTACGGCAGCGTCTGGGGCCCGCTGGGCCAGGCGCTGCCCAAACGGAGAGAGCCCCTGCCCCCCAACAGCTTCCAGTCCCCACGCACAGGCCAGACCCGGGGGAAGGGAGAGCGCAGCCAAGCGGCAGCCACGACATGCGGGCAGCGCCAGCCCGGCCGGAATTCATGGCTCCTTAAATCCGAGGCGAGCAGGGGACTGGCTCGATGGAAAGACGAGGGCAGGAGGAACGGACGCAGACAGCAAACCCGTGCAGGGCATGGCGCGTGCCACGAGAACACGGCGCAGCCAGACGGTTCTCCCTCTCCCCTGCACGGTTCTGGGCCTGGGGGCAGAAACGAGTCCGACCGGGCCCCTGGTTATCCCCTTCGACCCATGGAGCTGCTCCATGCTCCCGGCTGAATAGAGGGCTGGCCCCTCGCCTTGCTGACAACCTGCCCAGCTCCAGCGGCCGTGCCACCCCCGAGGGGCTGCCCCTGCACAGACACCCTTCGACGTGGGCCAGCCGAGCTCTCCTCTCCCCGGAACGGGTTCTCACGTGCCTCCCCCGTTTCAACCGGCCGCGCAACCAGGCCCGGGCCAGCCAACCCGAGAGCGACTTAGCCACCAGCTCGCTTGGCCCACGCACGCAGACTCCACGATCAGACGGGACCAGCGTGATCATCTCGTCCGACCTCCTGCACAGGGCAGGCCGCAGAACCTCGCCCCCCGCTCCTGTGACAGCCCCTCACCTCTGGCTGTCCCCGAAAGTCTCAAATCACTGCGTAAAGACACCATGTTGCAGAGACACCCCCTTCCCCCCGTTACACTAGTTTAAACCCGCAAGTCACCCGTGGCCCATGCTGCGGAGGAAGCCTATGCACAGCAGCGATATGTCTCTTAGCCCTGGGCTTTGTCTGTAGCACCCTGTGGAAGCACCGTTTGCTGCGTGCACCTAGCAGGGCCTCTCTGGGGCAGACCCACAGCTTGCCCTGCTTCCACCACAGCAGCCTCCCCACGAGGGAGTCACCAAGTAGGGCATGGCTCCGCACAAACATCACCTCCTGCCCAGGGCCAGCACAGCGCTGCCCTGCCCAAGGCAATCACGGCTGCAAGGGTGTTTTCCTTGGTATATTTTGGAACCATCTCCATTCTGTAGCCTATAGGACTAGCCTGCTTGCTTGCACTGATCTGTCTGTCTGTCTACCTTTCCTTATAGATTGAAGTGTTGTTGTTTTATTGTAATACAGACCTAGATTCAGACTGAAGTGTTACAGCTGCAGTGCAGGTACCTCAGAGGCCACACCCTGTGTGAACGCGAAGGCAGGTAGCATACATACGTTCGGGACCTATGGCCCAGCTAAGTAACGATGAGTTAAAGGATAAGACACAGATGGTTATAGCCTTTACCCTAGATACGTCAGGAGGTATCAAGACGGGGGGGCTGTCTCAGGTTACGCCCCGAGTAAACGTCACAGATATACCACAGAGCCCACAAAAAGGGCCAGAAATAACAGAGGTGAGATAAGCGAACCCTCTGGAACCGTCTGCAAAGGACGTGGATCTGTCATTAATAGGCACACACCTGCCAGCCTATAGAATAAGTGCACCCTGATAATTTGGGGGTGAAGAAGCCAAGCTTGGACGTCGAAGGACACATATTGGTCAGGGTATAGAAAGGGGCACATCGTGTTACTTGGGCGTGATCACCAGCTCCTGCTGCTGTTAGCTAGTGTTTGTGAAAATCTTTTGTTCTTCGTTTATACGGAGTCTTCTTTGTGTTCTTAGTCTTAGCCTTGTAGCTCTTCGCCCTCGAGCAGTGCCCGGCTCTGCACCCCTCCACTCGAGAGCTGAGCAACCGCACATCTCTCTCAGCCAGGTCAGCAGGGAAGGGGGTGAGTGTATTAATGCAAAGCATCCCGTAGATCTATATCTATATCACAGGCGTCTCTGGAATCAGACTGTAATCCGACCCATTAGCCGTTTGATTATTCATTTGCTTTTAATCCGTCATTTCATGTTATCGCAATAAAAGCTCGTAGAATTGTACAGATTTGGCTGTCAGTGTGAGCGTTCCTGTCGTGCACCCCGGGGGTCCCTGTAAACTCTTCTGGAGCCTGATCCCAGGACTAGAACCTCGTTATCGTCTGATCAGTCAATTAGCGAGCCTATAACCCCATTCAAACGACTAACTACCCAAAATCAGGCTACAATTCCCGGGTTCGCCATGCAGCCTCCATGGCCGCAGAGGGAGGCACAGACACGCTGCCGTCACTGAGAGCAGAGCTCGCGTTTCCAACACAGAGACTATTCCTCCCCCGCCCCCAGCCCCGATACACCTTCCCCCACGGCCCCTGCAGCGAGGGGGCGATGGAGGGCAGCAGGAGCGACACGCCCCAGCCATGCAGGGCGCACAGAGGGACGTGCAGCTGGGAGCCAGCCCTGCTCTGCTCAGCTCCGGCAGGGACAGGCTCTGCTGATGAAGCCACCTGCTACAACCCATCCAGGTCCCTGACCGGTCCGGGCCACTGGGGCTTTCCCGGCACACGCTGCCAAGAGCCCCGGCGCTGCCAGCCCCGCACCGCACAGCACCAGCGTGCGGCTCTGCAGGTGCCCGGAGCTGGCCAGACACTGGTGGCCGCATGCTCTCACCCTGCACCACCTCAGGGCTTCTGTCAAGCCACAGAGAAGGAAGAGCCCCCGGCTCCTGGGCGTGGGGGTCTCTGCGGGGAACAGACTGGCGGGAATCCCGGGGAACACGTCTCGCCTTTAACTCTTGGGACTCTCCCTCAACACGGCTCCCCCGCACGGGAGCTGCCCCCGAGCAGCCCACAGCCCACGCTGCAGACACAAAGCAACCGCCCGGGACGACAAACCGTGGCCGGGGAGTGACCGGCGCCGCAGGCCGTCCGAACCGAACACCTCGCAAAGGAACTGGCCCGTGAGCAGCGAGCCCCGCGACCTAGTCCCAGCCGGAGCCGGGAGCGCCCACGGAGCCGGGGCTCCGCCAGAGACCAGCCGACGCAGCGCGGCAGGGGGAGCGCTGCACCCGACCCCCCGGCAGAGCACCAGCATTCCCACCCGCGGCAGTGGGGCGCAGCGGGGGCGGACGTCCTACCTCACGCTGCAGCACCAGCTCCTTGGTGAAGACGGTGGCTTCCTCGCTGAAGGGTTCTCCCTCCTGCACCAGGCCGGGAAGGTTTCGTGCGCCGCGGGGACACTCGATGCCTGAAGGGGGGAACAAAAGCACCTCGGTGAGGAGACGAGCACCCGAGGGCACGGCGGGGTGTCACGCGCGAGGGGGGAGGGCTAGCGACTGCAGCACGGAGCTGGCCCGGTCCCTGCCTCACCAAAGTCAGGGCAACCTCAGCAAGGAATGTGCAACTGCCTCTGCTGTGGGGAAGCATCCAGCACCCCCTCTCGGCTGGGGGGCAGGAGGGGTGACGAGTCCCCCTCCCATCGCCCCATGACAGGCAGTGCTGTCTGGGACTCAGGAGAGCCGGGTTCCAGCCCTGGCTCCACCACAGGCCTGCTGGGTGCCCTGGGACAAGGCACGCCCAGCCCCGTGCCTCAGTTTCCCCTCCCACCTTTAGTCCAGCTGCCCAAGGATACGACTTCCCTCCTGGGGAGAGCACTGAGCTCCGGCCCATGACTGCATCTACCACCCACCACTGAACCTGCTCGCCAGGGCCTGCCTCTGGGCTCGGCCAAGGCGAATGATCCCTGGACCCCCCTGCTGCAGCGCAAAGCCTGCCGCCCCACGAAGGTAGGCTGCTCTCGCTGTGCTGAGCCAGGCCCCTCAGCTTCACCAGCGGTCAAGTGACACGCAGGCAGGCGTGGATTTCCAAGCTCCGGCCCTCCTGGAGTAAGAATCACCTGCTGCTGCAGGGAGACTCGGTCCTACAGTAGGGGCTGGGGGTGTGGGGGAGGCTGCAGGCGGGCACAGAACTTTGTAAAGAAGTTTCCATCTCAGGTGGCCCGTGCCTGGCCTGGAGAGCAAACACAGAGACCCACGTTCTACAAAGCAAGCCAGGGCGTCACCATTGTCTCAGACGCAGGCCAGGGGATCCACAGGGAGCACAGCACGCTGGGCCCCATGGCCCCGGAAACGCGAGACCCGCTGCATAAAAGCTGGGCACAGCTCCCGGATCCCTGGCAAGCTGCCCACGCAGCCGGGAATGGGCGCAGCCCACGACTGACACAGGAACGTCTGTGCTCCCCAGTGCTCACTGAGCCAACCGGAGCTTTTCCAGCAACTGCAGGGAACTTTTGAGCTGGGTCAGAAGGCCTGGGATACCCTCGGGGGCTCAAGGAAAACGCTTCTGAACAGGGAAGGGGCCCAGACACAACGGCGATGGGCGTAACAGACGACCCGACAGGAGCGGACAACCTAGCGCAGGGGTGGGAGCAAGGCTCTTTCCAGGACTGTCAGGCAGCATCGCCCGCAGCCCCTGCAGCAGAGCGGAGGGGGATGAAGAGCGCACGCTCCTGCCAGGAGACAGGTGTTCGGAGGAAGCACGAATTGATTTCTAAGCTCTGGAGCCTCTTGGGGCGGGGAGAGAGTCTAAATTCAGCATCAGACCTTTTGCTGGGATGATCAGCGTCATTGTCAAGTGAAAGGCAACCATTGGGACAGCCCTGAGTGCGGGCACGGCTCATTTCCCTCCCCACGCCGGGAGAGATGCTTTTATTAACTCCTTGACAAGAGAGAGAGGCAACCCCTCTCCCCGGCCAGGCGAGGCGAGGGCTGAATTTTCTCTGCAGCATGCAAGCTCCGCCGTAGCAATGCTGACCAGAGCCGGCCCAGGCCAGGAAGAGAAGTCGTTTAAAGCCGGGTGAAGTCTATAAAGGGAGAGGGGAGGGGGCTTCCACTCAACCCAGGAGCCCATTTCTGCAAGACATTTAAAAAGCAATAAAAGCCGGAAAAGCAACCGCCAGGCTGTCCCCTGAACTAAACGTTTAGTGACGGGAAGGTGCCGGCAGCGCCAGAACAAGGACCACAGCGCATAAAGATACTTTATTACAGCCACAGCGGCATCTGTCAAAAGGCTCGTTCCTCGAGCGTGCGCGCTCTCTGCAAAACATCGGCGCAGTTTCTCCGGCACCCGCCCAATCCGGCTCGCTCCTGACAGCCTGGATGGTCTCACACAGATCCGATCTGAACACACATCGGACTCTTCCACCAGCGGTCGTGCACTGTGCTGGAGACAAGGGCAGAGACCTCTGGAACGCACCCGCCCCTTTCCCATTCACGCCAGGCAAGACACGCGCGGGTGCCTGCCCTGGAAAGGAGGGTGAGTGGAAGGGGGACACCCATGGATTCACAGCTGCGCTGGAGATCTGATCGGGTGACCATCACGGTCCCTTCTGGCTTAAAATCAGTTCTGTAAATCCGGGGCTGCCCTCGCTTCCCTCCTGCAGAACCCGATGCTACGGAGAGTCCAGTCACCCGGGCCAGGGAACTAGTTAACACGTTCATGGGTCACCAGCGCCTTGCCAGGCTGGGAGCGACGTGGCTGGTGTACGGGAGCTGCAGTGGCTCGAAGAAGCTTCACAAAGCACACGTCAAACCCCCGAGCGGAGAGCAGTGGCTGGAGCTGAGAACCTCAGTGCTCCAGGGGGCTGGAAAGGGGGATTTCCTCTCTCAGGGCGCAGCTCAGCCCCTGCAACCTGCTGCCTGCGAAGCCAGCTGCGGGGTGGAGGTGGAAGGATGCTGCAGCTTGGGTCAGTGCCGTGCTGGAGAGCTAAAACTGCTGGGCCACCAAACGCGCCGTCGGTGTAAGAGGGCTCTGCTGCACACAGGATGCGCCGGCCCAGGCCAGCAGGGAGCGAGCAGTGGAGGGGACGGGCCGTGCACAGGCGCAGGGCTGGGACCGCATCGTCCTACGGCACCCAGCACAACAGGGCTCCGGTGCCAATCGGACGCTCCTGCCTCCTCAGCAGTTGTAACGCCCCAGAGCCGAACGCAAGGGGCTGGATTCGCCCCAGGGCCGGGAGCTCCCTGACAAGCAGGGAAGCTCTTCCTGCGGCAGCCCCATGAGCTGCGTTCACGCAGGGCGTACGACACTCTCCACTCTGGGGCACGGCCTGGAGCAGCCGCCCAGGCCCCACCCTGCTCCCGGCAACGAAACCCACTGGAAAGAAAAGAAGACACCAGGGCCCCTGAGCCGAGGTGCGCTCTGACTTTCTGCAGCGTCTCACTCACACTCCCCACGTGCAGCACACAGCGAAACAGAAGCAAGCCCTGCGAGGCCAGGGACGGCTTACGCTCGTTTTCCAGATGGGGAAACTGAGGCGCGCAAAGGCTAAAGCCTGGCTGCCTCTCTGACGCCTCGACAAGTGGCCCGGTTTCCAGAGGCGGTGCCCCAATGAAGCCAACGGGAGCGGTGGCGCCCAGCCGCACTCATTTAGCTGCCTACCCCTCGGCCGTCAATCCTGCACAGGCTTACGCAGGTGATTAGCTGCAGGCAGCCCGGGGAGCGGTCGCCCCTCTTGGGGCTAGACGCAGCGTGCAGAGCTCTGCAGGATCACGGCCCAATCTGAAAACGCTGCCTGTAGCGCGCAGCCCAAGGTCACCTCGCACAGCTCAGGTGGAACTCGGACACGTGATCCCCCAACGCCCTGCTCTAAAGACAGACAAGAGGCAGAAACCCGACCGGGAGGCGGACAAAGCGCAGAACGCTGCCCAGAATCCAGCTAAACGTCTCTGAAGGCAGATATTGCTGGAGGTACAGACGCTATCCCAAACCACTTTAATAAGCGCGCATAATTTTGGGTATTGCTTATTACCTTTAATAGCTGCCTCGGCTGATAACTCCAACTGGGCACTGCCTGATAAGCAAGTATTAATTCTGCCTTGTTATTACAGACACAGAAGCAGGTCAAGTGCTCGTCTTCCCCCCTCCCCCCCAGCTCAATCCTGCAAGTCATTACTAAAAATAAAAAAAGGCTAAAAGCCGGAATATTCACACTTCAGTTCAAGGCAGCGTGGGGATTTCTAATGGAGACGTTGACAGCGTGAGGCAGCGTCCCTACGCTTTAGGTCTCAGCCAAGCCAGCGGAAGAGGCAAAGATGCTACGCAAGATTGCACCCTGCTCCCACTTTCAGGGATCTTCCGTCTGACAGTCACACTGGCCCCAGCTCTCAGCCGCATTGCGTTCACACAGCCTCAATCGCCCGGCTGTCCTCTCACGCCGTGGGTTTAGCCACCCATGGTTTAGTGTGGGATGGAGTTTGCCATAAAGCTAGGATTAGAGGGAGGTTGGTGCAAGAACATGTTGATAATAAAACCCCTAAAATGCAGAGCACCACTGACCCAAGGAGACTCAATCGCTTTAGAAAGAAGAGGAGCACACACCGCACAGCCCCATCACTGCAATGCTGCCACCTCTGGGGTGCGGCTGACTGACAGTCCACAGCAACGCTAAGCAACAGATGAGGACACAAGGGGTGTGTAGGGAACACAACAGGGCGAGGCGTTCGGCTGCCTGTCTCCAACTGCCCGGCTGGCTCTCAATCCCGAAGCGCTGGCGATCGCGGCCGTGGGCTGGAGCCCCGGTACGGAAGGGCGAGGGAGAGCTCAGCGGTGCCCAAAGATGGGATGGGAACCAGGGCCCAAGATGGGCAGACTTCACGGCCTGTGTGGTGCCAAAGCGCTCCAGAACGGAGCCCAAGGGGCGTCTCCCCGCGGCTGGGGGAGCCCGGGCCACAGACCACAGAAGCCACGACGCTGCGACACAACAGGGCCGTCCGGAGCCAGTCCCACGGGAGGCGCGAGCGAGCAGTTTCTGGATCGAAGGGGACAGGACGGACGAGAGGCTGGGGCGCCCCTTTACTAGGGCTGCCTTGGCACAGGCGAGCCTCGGGGGCCGGGGAGACTCCCGAGAGGGAGCCGCAAGGACCTGTGAACGCACCAAGGCGGTGGCCAGCCAGTCCGTGGCCCTCCCACCTCCAATTAGCTCCCTGCCTCTGCAGAGAGGCAGCCACTCAGCGCCCCGCCCAGCGCCGCAGCCAGTGAATTCCCGAAGCCCCCCGGCTCAGACTGCTCTGGCCCCGGACCAGCCCTTCCCCTGGCTGAGACCCTGTCCCTGGGATCCAACAGCTGCTACCTAAGGCAATCAACCCCCTGACAGCCCAGCCCGGGGGTGGAGCAGCCAGGCTGGCGCTGGGCACCAGAGGATTGAGAACTCCCTCAGCCGGGCCTGGGGCGACTCTGGGCTTGCTGGAATGGTGCTGCCCTGCTCATCCCGGGGCGGACGAGTCAATGGCGCTGAGCACCACGGCCCGATGGCTGGCTGCACAGGGCAGCGGGGCCACAGCCGCCATCACAGTGCCCCTTCCCCCACGCTGGGGAGGGACGTCTGGCAGACTCTAAGGAAGACGCCAGCAGTGCCCAGGCCATGTACCGACTCCAGAAGGGCCAGAGGGCAATCCGGGGGCCTATCTGGGGGGCACCGGGACTCTGCCAACCACAGAAACGGCAGGGGCCGGCATGCACAGCCCCACTGTGACCCACGGGGCTGCGGCCCCTGCAGGTCGCATTGCCACACGGCAGCTGAGAACCGCTGGGTGCAGCCCCAGGGGCCCAGAAGTTGCCGCTGCGCCCGGACCGCTGTGAGGGGTGCCGCCCGTCCCGCCACGCACGGTAGTTTAAAACCGCAGCTGTTTTGAAGAATGAAGGTTGCTCGGCCCGGATGCCGCATGGAAAGAGCAGAACTGCCATTAACGGGGACCGCGAGCAGCCGGCCTCGGCGCTGGGCTAGGGCAGCACTTCCCTTTGAAGCAGGGAAGGAGCAGCAGCTCTGTTTGAAGAGAGGACGTGTGATGTTCGCTTCTGAAGGGCCTTTGAGGGCAGCGCCAGGCGCCAGGGCTGGCTCTCACCTCCCTCAGGCTGAAGCTTTTGAACGCGGGAGGAGGAGGAGATTTCCTTGTGCGGGCAGGAGATCTGAGGAGCCGCTCTGGAAAAATCTCTGCCTTCCCCCTTCCTGGCGTGCTCCCTCCTCCCGCGGAGAACCCTGGGACAGCAAACCTGGGAGGATCTGCGTGCTAGTCCTGCTCAGACGCCAAACTGCTGCGTGACCGTGTCCAAGTCCAGTCCTGCCACTGTGCCTCAGTTGCCCCATCTGTAAGTGGGGAGAGGGATGCTGGCCATCCTTCGAGAAGTGCTTTGAGAGCCAGGTGCTTCTCGGCCATCGAGGCGTTAAACAGTCCATCGCGTGTTTCATTTCCCAGACCAGGTAGTGGAGCCACGCCAGGAGCGCCAGGTACTGGGTGCCCAACCTGTGCCCTCCGACGGGGAAGAGCAGGGCTGCAAGTCTCCGCTCTCAGCTGGGGAACTCTCAGGATGAAGGCAATCCGTGAACAACGAAGCCAATGGAAATCTTTGCCCAGTACAGTCCCCGAATCAGAGAAGCGGCCGCCGCGCATGCCAGAGGAGAGCGCCGTTGAAAGGTAACCGAAGCCGAGGTGGGAGCAGAGCGGCACAGAGCAGCCTTGTTCCGAGTCAGCTCAGCCGGGGGGTGCTCACGCAGAAAGCGGGGCCTCTTGCTGCGCTGCTGCTCCGCACACGCGGAACAAGGGGATCCCTGCCTGGGGAGCGTCTCGTCTCGATAAACAAGGCAGAAACGGGGCAGGAGCGGACGGAGAGGCAGAGACAGCCCTAGGGCGAGCACTAGCCCCTCCACTGCTCGGGCCCAGAGGGACTGTCTGCTGACCACGGGCCCTGTCCCGTTGCTGTACCCTGCGCCAGGCCATCGAGCGCCCTGCGGCCCAGGGCCCTGCCCTCGCCATGCTGTTCGAAAGGAAGGCAGTGCAGAGCGCGGAGGACGGGTCACAGCCTCCTTTCCCCGGCTGTTTTCTATTGTACCCCCACTGGCTCCACTCCTGGACGGCCCGGGTCCAGCCCGGCCCATCTGAATGCAGGGCCTCCCTGATCCCAGGGCAGATGCGACCGATCAGAGGTTTCGAGGACGCGTGCCAGGCTTTGCTAGCAGCGTGTTCCCATTTGGCGGCAGACGAGCGTGACACAGCCGAGCAGAATGAGCCTTATCCATCAGGCGCAACTGGCAGAGCTGACTGTACATGGGCCTCTGCGTAACCTTTCTGCCCCCCTGGCTGCACGCTGCAAGTCAAAATCTGGGATTTAAAAACCAGAACCCCCCAGCTGATTAACGGCGTCTTTTCCCGCCTGTCGAATCCTGAGCGCGCGGCCATAAACCATCCACACAGGCTGGGTTATGTCTGGCCTGCCAGGGCGGCTGGTCTCCAGTACAGCTGTTTATTGCGAGCACTGCTTACAGCAGAGCGGGAGATGATGTAGCTGTCACCACGCAGCACGGCGGGGAAGAGCCCACAGCGAGTGAGAGACGCCGAGTGAGTGACGGGAGCGGCCGCGCTCTAATCTCGCCCCCCGCACTGAGACTCGATCTCAGCGTCAGGACGGGGCCGACCCTGGATTCACGGCTCACGGCCATGAGCGCAGGTTAGAGTGCTTCAGTATCACCCCCGCCCCATTAACACGCCACCTCGTACCACACCCCCGTCTCCGAGACAGCGGCAGCGCTCTCCTGTCCCAAGGAAACGTTACAGCCTCTCAGGGGGTGTGATCTGGGGGTCAGGGCCCTCGCTTGGGACTTGGCAGAGCCAGGCTCAGTTCCCTACTCTGCCAAAGGTTCCTTTGTGAGACCTTGGCTGAGTCACAGCCTCTGTGCCTCGATTCCCATCTGTATAATGGGTCTGTGCACTGCCCGGCCACACGGGGGAGCTGGGAGGAGGCAGACGGAGAGCAAAGGCACTCGGGTCTGACTGCACCGAGGGCCAGAGGAGTGTCGCAGACAGCAGTGGAAATGGCTGCAAAATTCGGGCCTTGCCCTCTTCACAAACACACGCTACGCGTTCGTGCCGTGCATCTCGGAACCAGCCTTCCTCCCGCCCGGCTCTGCATTGCTCATGACGCGAGTGTCTTGTCTTTGCTGCTCCCCCTCCCCAGCCTACCTCTGCCTTTTAAGTACAGTAATTACTATGGAAACTATTCGGTCGGCCCTCCGAGCTGACGGAGAGGCAGGCAAAACTGTAGTGAGCGGACTCCAGCAGTGAGGGGAGAGTTCAGGGCACGGCAGGAGCACGTGCTTAAAGCTGATGAAGTAAAGGTATGCGAGATTTGAGCGTGTTAGCTGACATTGTTTTGTCCCTGGAGCCGGTAGGGAGTACACGGAGCCTGCTCTGACACGGCCAAGCAGCGCACAGAGCGGAATACATTTCGCTAGGGCACGGTCCTTTGTTGAGCTTCCCACGGAAGATCGAAAGGCCCTGTCACATCCTGCTCACTGTCTGCTGCAGAGCAGTTCTCCCGCACGAGTGTCGGCAGCCGCTCAGCGAGAACCGCAGCAGCGTTCCAGAAAAACGAGAGAGAGAGAGTCAGGAGAAAAGCCAGGACCCTGCCCCGGGAAGGGTCAGGAGGGGGGAAGTAAAACGTGCGAGTGAGTAAAGCAATGCGCTGACCAACGCGAAATGCAAGGAGGAGAAGGTCTGCATGGCAACAGAGCCAACTCCCTCCTGGAGCTCTGCATTTCGGGTTACGTCTACACTGTGACAGGTCGGCTGACTCGGGCCGGCCGGGCTATAAAACTGCAGTGTAGAGGTTCCGGCTCAGCCTGGAGCCGGGCTCTGGGAACCTGGTGTGATCCCCCGATGTCTATACTGCCATGTCACTGCCCCGCACCCCCGGCCCAAGGCAGCCAGGCCAGCCACGGGTCTTTTACCGCAGCGCACACGTAGCCTTAGGGAGAGGCGGGCTCGCCCCGAGGTTAGAGAAATGGACCTCTCCGCACCGTAAGAGGATCGTTCCCTCCGAGTTCTGCTGGCTCCAGGGCCGGTATCCAAAGGCAGAGCCGTCTCACCCGGCCCCTGAGGATCCGTGACAGGAGGGCCACGCGGAAAAGAAGCTGATCCTATCTCTGTCTCCAACCAGCTGCTTTGCCACAAAGCAGAGCCCGGCCGAGCGTTCTCGGCCGAGGGATCTTTGGCAGAACACCCAGGCTCTGAAGCTGCAGTTTGCAGAAGAGGAATCACACATGCTGGCCCCTTCTACTGGAAAAAGGCAGCGCTGGGATAAATGCTGTCTGAGTGACTCGCTTGGTGCCTGGGTAATCTAAAACCTCTGCCTCGGAAGGCTGGGAACGCGGCCCCCGATAATGCTGTAGTTTAACGAGGAACATGCAGGGATCTGTTGCCGGAGGCCTGGCTTGTCTTGTCACTCACTGGCCCTTTCCGCATCCTGCTGGATGCAGTTCATCCTCCGGATTTCTGCCTACCAGAGGGGCAGTGACAGCAGCAGGACGTGAGCCCTGGGACCTGCAACCTGGATTGCTCTGCGGGAACGGCGAGCGAGCTGGGCTTCGCTTGAGAAAGCCAGCCTCCTGAGACAGCTTCTGGGGTATTTCTGAGAGCTCCAAGGGCCCAGTCGCCCCTCCAGCCCGGGCGGGAGAGGGCGGGTGCAGATCCATGCACGTGCTCCTGTTTTCTGATACATAAAGGCAAAGCCAGGATCCGACACCCCTCAACTTCCACTGAGTCAATGGGCATGTCTTGGAATCAGCCCCAGGCTGCCAGCCACACACCTCATCACCCTCCGCTCTAGGCTGTGGCAGAGTCCAATGCAATCTGCAATCCGGACCTGCCCAACAGGAACAGCCTGTCCCTCTTCAAAGTAAGGGGAACTCACCCGGGTTAGGGCTGTGCCATCAGTGTGGGGGAGACATGGAAGACGAGTGGAAATGGAGAGCAAGCGGACTTCCGAAGTAGTAAGACTCGAACCGAAACGCACGGATCAAAATCCGAGAGCAGACAAACTCTTTGCGAGCGTCCTTCATCTCGCTAACTTCATCTCGCTAACTTCGCTAGAAAAACGGAAGGCAAAGGGGAGAAGCAACTGAAAACACCACCACGCTGCCAGGAGAGAGCGCCCGGCTCAGCAGCACAAACACTTCCCCTGCTTTGATCTACAGCTCTCAGCCCGGCCCCGCTTGAAGGACTGGCTCATTTTTTGGTGATTAGATTATGAAGAACGGCGGCAGTTGGAAAAATTACTGGGAAGGGCGACAAAGTTCAGACGCGCTCAGCCCCGGTGTCAGCAAAGGTGGCCGTGTTACAATGCACACCGCTAAAGCTCTAAATCTGCGTGGCTCCTGACGGCCGGGCAGATGAACAGCCAGAGCAACGAGGGGAACTGCTGAAGTGTGCAAGTGCCGTACGACCAGCATCCATCCCGCCACCAGCAAGATGCTCCGCGGTAACTGGGGAGCCGGGGAAATTCGATCCAGGCTTCGATGAAACCCCAAACGGGACGAGACCGAGCTCCGTGACACGGAACTTCTGGGGACCCCAAAACACGTGCAGACCAGTGGGGCCAGGTGACGGGAGCCCCCGGGGCACCAAGGGAACAGCCAACGCGACTGTGCACGGCAATTATTTCTCAGCGTCCTGAGAAAAGGGCAGAACCAGAGCACAGCAGGGAAACAAAGGGGCACAGATTTTCAATTAAAGGAAGACGAACGCTCCTGGCAATGACTCTTCTGCGACGGTAACTGCTGTCCCCAGCAAAGCGATGGACCAAGCATGATGGGAAAGAGCTTGCGGACCACCGCAGATGAGGAGCTTGGGAAGCCAAGAGAGTCAATGGCTCGGCAGAGGACTTCGCTCGCGTTGTTGTAGGCTGCACGGAAGAGGAGGGGGATCACAGCCCACCTAGCGCGAGTTCGAGACGTGAGGCTCCCGTTGCACGTCGCAGATGGCCTTCATCCTGCCTGCCCCCACTGAGGCACGGAAGTGCTGTCCCTGGTTGACTGGTGGCAATGCCCAAGGCCATAAAGTGAGTAGCGGGGCCAAGAACAGAGCCCCAGAGAGCCCGACTCCCTGCTCTCCCCACTGGACCCTGCTCCCCGCAAAGGCAGGCAGCTTGAGCAAAGGCGGGATTAGAACGCAGCTCCCCGTCGGCTCATCTGCCAGGGGAAGGAACACAGCAGCACCCCACTCACACAGGCCTGGCAAGGAAAGGGGGAACCCTCCCCCCATCTCTGACCCCTCCCCCACCAGATCTCAGCCAACCAGTTCCCCCATTTCCACACCCCATTGCTCAGGGGAAGAGGAGCAAAATCCAAAATTCACCGGCTTTCTGGCTCATTTGTGCTGGTGATTTTCTGCCCAATTGATCACGATCTGGCCAATCGGATCAGCAGCCAGCTTCCTTTTTACCAGCCACCCTCGCCCCTTCGCAGGAGCAGATCTGAGAGGAAACCCCAGCCTCCCCGGGTCCTCTGCTTAGCCACGCCCAGCACAGCCCCCTTTCAGTCCCCACTTCCAGAGCAGCGGCCTCCCCCCCCACCAGCATCCACGACAGTCTCCAGCAAGCAGCACTTCCCACGCGGATAGCTGAAGCCAGCCCTGCTGCTGGCACGCTCATCTCGAGCACAGGGTTTTCTTGGACCTGATCTAACACCACAAAAGCATCTGGAGGAAATAGGTGAATAAATCAGAAAGAAAATGCTTTCTGCAGCAAAATCTCCCCCCGGCGCCTCCACATATTCATGACCCTGGGGAAGCTGGCTCAGGTTTCCTTTCGCGGTGCAGAGGAATATCCCAGCAGATGGACGTGACCCGCTTTGTAAGGCGAGGGAGCACAGTGAGGTGGGGGGACTGCACTCTGGAAGGAAGCAGAGTCCCTCTTCTCCCAGCCCCCAGCCGTGCCAAGGGACGGGGTGAGGAGCATGGGCTGGGCTGGGGAGCCGCGTTCCAGCATGCAGAAGCAGCCTGCGCCGCGGCCACGTCCCGGAGAACATCCAGACGTGATGCTCTGGGGAAGCGGGGGGCACGGGGGGGGGGGGCACACTGACGATAACCCTTCCACACTGTGGCTGGGTAAGGCCCAGGAGTGCAGGGGCAGGGGGTGTTGGCACCCGGGGAGCGTGGGAGAAACAGGGCTGCTCTTTCACCCGGCCGGGTGCCCGAACAATCGCGCTCCGCCCGGGGGAGAACCCAGCACGGCGTCCGGAGCAGGGCCCGGAGAGTCAGCACCCAGCTGTCAGGCTCCCAGTTACAGCTCCCAACACCGCCGCCTCCGGTGGGGGGAGCGCCTGGGGCAAAGCAGCTGCCAAATCAGGAGCATCATGGGGGAGGGGACTCCGGCTCCAAACGACCCCTCTGCCCGCCCCAGACAATTCCTCCCCCTCCTGGGGCGCTGACGCCCTGCAGACAACACCCGCAAGCTGCCCTCACACCTGCTCTCAGACACCGCCGAGCCAGGCTGCCTTCGACACGTCTCACCCTGGCAATCTGTCCTCAGTCTGTCCATCCAGCCCCCAGAAGCCTCTCCCAATGCCCTTCAGCTCCTTGGCTCCCTTCTGGGGCGGCCCTGATGCCAGCTGAGCTGCAGCCGCATTCTGGGGCCCAGCTCCCGGCACCAGAAAGGAGCCGGGTGAGCAGCGGGCTCGGCCCATCCTGCAGATTAGGCCCCGAAGAATCGAAGCGCGCCGGGGTTTGTGAGCCGCACGGGGTCCGGCTAGCGGGAGGACACTGCCGTTGGATGCCACGTCACCCTGCACACTCACGTCTACCCGCTACTCACTCCCCAGCCAACACAGCCCCCCCCCCCCACCCGCACAGCTGAACAATTCCCCAGGAGCTACTGGCTCCCCGGGACGGAGGGAGGATTAAGAACTCCCCGTTCTCAGCTTAGGATCAGTGTGGGCATCAGGAGAGCCTGTATCCGCAGCGTGCAGGGAAGGGGAGGCAGGAGATGGTGGGGTCGGCCGGTCTCTGCCTCCCCGGTCCTGCCAGTGATCCGCACCTTCCTTGGGGGCAGGAGGCTGCGTCTCACAGGGACGCCCTTAGTGCACCGGGAGGGGGCTCGGCAGCAACAGGCGGCACTCAAGGAACGAGAGAAGGCAGAAGCCTCTGTCCTGTCGCCAAGAGTCCCAGTCGCTTCTATCCCACACCCTCTTCTGGGTGAGCCGGCCGGACGCTCCCCATCTCCACCGCTGCCCATGGCCGCCTGCTGCTTTCCCACCCTCAGCCGCCCGGCTCCCTTTCCAAACCCCATCGATTTGGAGAACACAGGCGCGCGCACGTACGGGAGGCTCTGCTGAAGCCACTACTTTGACTCCGCTTGGAAAGCCGGAGGACAGGAAGGGGCGGCTGCGTGCACACACCCAGGCCTGTTTTCCACCAGCGCTTTCCTTTTTTCTTAGCGCCAGCGGGGGGGCCTTGGTTGACTGAGCTCGCCCAGCCCTTGCCAGTTTAACCGCCACTGGAGATCTGCGCATTTCCAGAGCCACCTCAGAGGGCTCGGCCCGGGAAGGGGAAGCCGGGGCCCGAGGCCCATGCGAGGGTGAAAGCCCAACACCCAGCCGAAGGGGAGCGGTTCCAGTGCACCGCCGCACACCCAAGGGAAAAGCCGCTTTTGCACCATTCTCCTGCCGGGCGGCTCCTGGCCCCGCTGCTGCCTGGCGGGGCGCGCCCTCCCCTGCTCTGAGCGCTGCTTGCGAAGCGGATAAAGCTGGGCCAGGACATCGAGGGAGGCCGCTCTGCAGCGTGCTGGCGGGAGGGGAAGAGAGCAGCACCCAGGCATCCTCCTGCTGACCTGAATTAGAAAGAGGATTTCCCGCTCTGCAGCCTTCACGCCTCAATGCCTCGCACCCACTCGAGCGGCAAACGGGCAGGAATCTCAGCGCTGAGAGACTCAGCGGAGACGTGTGGCTGGAAAGTCGCCAGGCCGAGCGCTGGCACCAGGCACCACCCAAGCCCAGCTGGCGCTCTGGGACCAGGGCGCTGGGTATTGGGGAGGGAAGATCAGGACCTAATTCCTGAGGTTACTCGATGTGCCTTGAGCCCCCAGCCGAGATCCCGGCCCTCCTGAGCCGGATGTTGCACAAGCACCAAGTGAGAGACGGGCCCTGTGCCGGAGAACTCGCCACCTAACCAGACAAGACAGAGGCAGGATCACGCTCCCCACGCTACAGCGGGGCCTCAAGTCCCCAGAGAAACCGAGTGGCTCATCCAAGGTCATGCAGAACCTGTGACAGAGCTGGGAGCAAACCCAGAATTCCTGAGTTCCTGTCTCAGCCACGGAGCCATCCAGCCCCTCACCCCCCAGCACACGGCTCGGCCTGTGCCAGAACAGCTCTGCGCACTCGGAGAGGCCACCAGAGACAGATGTCCTGCGGCACAGCTCAGTGCTCTGCTGCAGGACTCGGGACCCCCAGCCCTGAGCCGGCAGGGGCGGCACATGGACGCAGGTGGTAGCGCCGTCACGCCTTGCATGCGCCTCCTACTGATCGATCGCCCCACCTGCCTGTGACGGGAGGCAGAAAGAACAGAGCGTGGCGCTGCTTCGGGGGTGCGTCCCTGCTGCCTCTCCAAGCCGTCCTTGCCCCAGAGAACCAGGCTGGCTTTCGACTGGTTCCTGGTCAGCAAGGCCTGCCCAGGCTACCACGCTCCCCATCTGCTCTCATTCCAGCCTGGCTCAGCTCCCCACTGAGACCATTTATCAGACAGTCACGTGCGGCTGGCCGGCCAACCAGCAAGCTGCCACCCCGAGGCCAGCTGTGTCTGAGAGGGGAAGAGCTTTGCAACAACCCTGCTACGTCCAATCGCCCCCCACAGCCCCACCCAGCCCATGCCACAAGGCCCAGCCGCCTTGAGGCCAGACTCAGAAGCAAAGGCAGCGAGGCCGGCTTTCTGGGCAGCAACACACGCGATGCGAACAGATGGGCCCACATTTGGTAGCGGGGAGGAAATATGCTTTTTGCTGATTTCAAAACAAGCAGAAATTTGCTTTTTGCTGCACATTTGCAACCAGTCTGAACCAGGCAGACGCGCTAGCAGGGCTTCCCGGCGTGATCGGCTCCGCTGGGCCCCGCTCTGCAATATTAGGGCTGCCGCGGTTTCGGGACCCGCGTTCAAGATGCGCTGCCCTGCTTCTGCCTTCAGAGCAGGCCTCCAAAGGGACTGTGGGAAACAACAGAGCCGCAGATTGCGACCGACGTGTAAATCACTAACCCGGAGGGGAAGAGCCGGTCGTCGTTTCACCCTCCAAAGGACGGAGGAATTACAAAACAGTGCCAGTAGTTTTGTAGGACTTGCCAACTTTCATGCTCCCTCTGCCGCAGCAAGACAAAGGGGCAAATGTTATGCTGCAAATTGGCTCTATTAATGGGGAGTTTAAAAAGTAGCTGAGAGAGGATCCAAGTTCTTAAATTAGAAAATTCAAAGCCCAGCATTTTTACAGTCCAGCTAACGCTTCCTGGCCCTGCGCAGCCAGAGGGATGGAGGCATTTGGGAAGGGGGCTAATTCCAATGCAGACTGGCACGCGTACAAACGTCAAACCCTGAACAGAACAGGCGGAAATCCAGGGGGCCACACTGGCTGCCCCCTCTGCCTCGGCTGCCTCCTAAAATTGGAAGAAAGATGCTCGCTTGACAATGGTTTTATTTTTTTAAAGCCCCAAATCAGCAAGCTCCAGCCCCAAAATATACCCTCTGCCATACCGGAGGGGAGCGGGGTGCTCAGTGCTCTCCGAGCAAGCCCGTCCAAGTTACACTGCCCTTAAAGAAATAAATCCAGGAGCTGTTCTGGCCGGGAAGCGGTAATGTATTAATCTGGGTGGATGAGTGATGCAGTTTAAAATACTGCAGTGTTTGGCTGCCATTTCTCTCCCCTGGGGTCTCAAAATAACTCCACCACCAATGAGTTTTACTGAACACTTGCTCAGGCAGCATCTCTCTGCCAGGGACACTGAGCTTATGTAAGCAGGGGAGGCCAGCGTGAGGCATGGACAGGGCTCAGCCGGCAAGGGGCCATGGAGGAGAGCGTTTCAGTCAGCCCTCAGTGTGAAGACAGAGCAAACTGGGGACGGAGACAATTGAAAGATAACGGGCAGGCGAACAGAGACTGCCGCCTCCTCTGCAGACCACCTGCTCTCCTTCACAGCTATGCCTGGCCCGTCTGCTTCACCCACCTCTTTATTGGCCAATCTGCTCCGCGCCACGCCACGCTCCCCCCCACCTGCTTTTTGCCACCCGCACCGGTTAGGTCTCAGCTATTCAGACACTTGCTCTCTGGGGCAGGGGCCGTCATTTATTACAGGTCTGTGCAGCACCTGGCGCAATGGGGCTAACCTGGGTGAGACCTTCAGGTGCTACCCCAATATAAGGGTCAAATAAGAAAAGCTGCTGCCTCTTGTCAGAAATAGCGTGGGCCCCTTGGCACCGAGACAGTCATCACGTCTTTGGACAGCACCTAGCACAAAGGGTCCTGACCCGGGGCTGGAGGCCCTAGACATGAGGGTAACACCAGAAGGAAGAGAAGTTGTTACCTAGGCAGGGAATGCATCCACTGGCCACTGCATTCCTCAGTCCTGCCTCGCTCACGGCTCATCTCAGCCCCCTGCACAGCTCTCCTCGGTCAAACACACACTCCACAGCTCAGGCCTTTGAACGGGAGTGTTTTACTATCACTGGACAATCGCTAGCCTGTGGGATTTTTAGATGCTTTAGATTTGTTTGTACTAATTACATTTCATTCCCATCCTCTCGGACCTGAAAAAGAGGCCAGAAAACAAAAACAAAAAACCCCCCCAAACCCTAAAACTCACAAACGCACTAAAAGATAGCTCCTCTCGAATTCGCGGCCTGCACAGAGCACACAAGAACAAGGCGCAGAGTGAAGGCCTGAGTAAGAGCCCAACTAATTATGAAATGTGTCAATGAGCAAGGAGAACATCCACAGCCGCATTAGCTAGAAGGGTTATAAACTCTCATGTTTCAGGGCACGAGCCAGTCGCTAACTGTAAGGGTCAGGAAGGAAACTTTCCCGGGGGCAGGTTCTAGAATTGTCTCCCCTGAGATGGACGCTGGAGCCCTGGGCTCTGGTCAGCGGTGGCAGTCCCGAGGCTACCAGCACCCTTCTGATAAGCCCCGTCTTTCTAGACTTTACCACTATACCCGGCGCCACGCTTGCCGAGTGCCACTGCATCATGCACACATGGCTGTACCAATCACAGCCTCGCACGGTCCCAAGCCATCTGGTATGGTTATATTTATACTCTCTAGCCCTATCATGCAGGCGCTCAGGTACCATGGAGATGAGCATGGCATGAAACCCAGAGGGACAGATCGTTATTGCATCAGGTCCTATCCAAATCCTGGCACATCCACGCCCCCTGCCCGGGTCTGGCTGTGGGGCTGACCCTGCAGCCCTACGCACCCGGCACTGCCGAAGGAGGGCTTGCAAGACTGGGCCCATGGGACTACCAGGCTTTGGGCAGGCACCCTGGCCTGCTGCATCTCTCTGAAAAGCACCCTGCGTGCAGTGCTCCTAGCAACCTCCTGCAGCAGAGCCAGGAGGCGCTGCGCTGGGCTCGGCCCCTGCGATGGGCTAGGAGATGGACGCAGCCTGCAACGAGCCTTTGACGGGGGCAAAGAACAGAGGGCCCCTAGGAAGAGCGACAGCGCAGGAGACCCTCTCCACCCCGCCCCCTCCGAGAGAGGCAGCCGCCAAGAGACTCGCTGCTTGAGCAGGGCAGCGTGGCGGCCCCGTCCCCTGGCCGGGGAGAGGCGTCGCTCCCTGCAACAGCTGCGAAGGGGCTGAGTGTGTTGGCACAGCGAAATCCCTGCACTCTCCAGACACAAGCAGGCCCTCGGGAAGTGCCAAGCGCAGCGCGGCGGCAATTACTGCCTCTGCACATGAAAGCATCGCCGCCAGATAGCTTAACACTGCAGCCGCCTGGGCCTCTGTGCACCTGGGAGCTGGCCCTGCTGCCACGCAGATCCCGGGGACACCTCCCATGCACGCTGACTTCAACGGTGCACAATCAGGGCCCTGCGGAGAGCCAGCCGCTCGCCATGGGACACCCCCACGGGGACACCACTGCCTCCGGGCTGCTGCTGCCCCGCTCCCGCGGCCCAGAGTGGGCTGACCGCTACGTCAATGAGCGCGCCACGCCGGCCGAGGATCCGGGCGGGGCCTTCCCGTCACAGTAAAATGCACTAAGAAAGGCAAGTTCACCTCCTCCAAACAGCCCCATCTCACGGGCAGGTCGCACTCTGCCATCGCAGGCAGGCTGGGAACCAGGACAGGTCCTCTGCCCACCTGTGAGGCTGCGCGGCGGTTCCGCACAGGAGTGGTATTTCTTTAAGCAGATTGCAAGCGCTCATTTCATATTTGTCATTCGGATAAACGAAGGAGGGAGGGGGGGAATATCAGGCTGATCTCTTTATTCCACACATAGCCGCCGTTAGATTAATGGGAATTTTCCAGCAAAGCAGTTAATAAACTTTTGAGCTCCCTGGCTTAACGGCTTCACCTGCAGAATATCCCAGAGATGCCAGCCACTGTATTAAAGCCCGGCCATTGCTCATCAAAACTCCATCGGTGGCAATATTCACACTCACACGCGCGCACACAGGCACAGCAATTATCATTCGCGCCTCCGTCTCCTGGAGAGGACGCAGGAGGGATTTACCGAGTGGCACAACAACAACAACAAGCGTCTTCCACATCTTCCCCATCAATTTAAAAAACACGTCACTCAAATGTCTCTAGAGCAAGCCTCTTCCTGATTTATTAGCGACTGTCTGTCTGTGTACGGGGGCTTCTCCAGCCAGCGCCAGGTGCCCAGAGCACGATGGCTGGTCTGTGGGCATTTGTTCCTGTGCCGTAGCCTGGCAATCACCCCCAGGGAGGGGAGGTGGCATCAGAGGCGTAGGACGGCCTGGCCAGCCCCACCCGCCTCCCTGGGAGCGGTTTTACAGCTGACGAACGGGGAAGGCTGATCTTCGGGGGCATTTAGACTGTTTAAGAAATACAAAAGCCGAACAGAAGGGATGACAGCCGTTGCTCGGCAGCATCCGTCACTTGAACGGAGCCACCGATAATTACGGACAACACTGCCGGGCGAGGCCTGGATGTTTAAGAACAGCATTAAATCCCGCTGTGCTTTCACATGCCAGGCGCCATCCAAAAGACGAAGCGGATGCAAGGAGCCGTCCAGCCCCAGCAGCTGCCGACTCTGGGGGATGGGCATCGGTGCTGACGGCCGTCAGGTGCGTCCACTAGGCTAGGGGAACCCCAGATGCTAAAGCACCAAATGCTCACGGTTAACCTCGGGTGCGCTGCAGCTGCCCCCAGGTCCATCGAACGCAGCGTCACGTCTCTGACATCGGGCAGATGCTGCTGAGGAAGGCGCCAGAGCCTGGCAGTAGGCAGACAGCGGGTTTCGGAGTCGCGCCGAGAGGCCTCAGTCAAGATTAGGGCCCCCTTGTGCCGGGCACTGCACAAGTTAGTCCCTGCCCCAAAGAGTTTACAGCCTAGCTGGACACGACCGAGGGGGTGTGTGTGGGGGGAGGGGGGGGCAGAGCAGCGTCGGGCCCAGCTGTCCTTAGTCCCCGTGCAGCGCTCACGTCTGCAAGAGGTGAGTGAACTTTCATCCACCAGCAGGATCCTAGGGTGGCCAAACGGGGGAGAGGAGGGGAGAAAAAAAAACTACAGAAGTTCAGGGGTGAGGAAAAAAGAGGGGCGTGGGGCCAGGGCAGCACACCCCCTCCTTCCCTTTCCAGTGCTCCCCTCCAAGTGAGAGGCGGCTTGTGGCGAGGGGTAGAGAGCGGAGCATAGCGCGGGGGAAAGGCATTAGCTGTGACCCGCTGTTCTGCAGGACAGCTAGAGGGGCTTTGCCAGTTACTCTTGAAAATAAGCGAGTCTCTCTCGCCTGCTCTGGTCTGCTTCCCCTCGGCACCCTCCCGCCCCCTGCATTGCAGAGAGGCAGCCGCCACGGCTGTGCGGTCACCTCCTCGTGCAGACAGCAGCTCCCTGGCTTCGGCACAGACGTGTCCAACTCGCAAAGTCGTGATGGGAGCTTGGCTGCTGTCGCACAGCCAGCGCGGGAGCGGTGCATATTTTTAACATAGTCCCTACAAAAATAGAGGCCGCAGAGAACCGGGCTGCAGCTGGGAGAGGAGAGGCTGCATCCCGGGACCCGTGCGGCTTCTGTCTGCAGCTCCCAAACCTTCTGAGAGTTTACATTGGAAAGGAAACAGACCTAAAGATAAAACACATACAACAGAGAGAGAGAAAACCTCCGTAATAGACAAAATAACCAGACCGCCTGGGTAGCGCCGCGGAGACCACAAATGAGCTCAGTGTCTCCTTGTGCCGGGTGCTGCACAGACAGAGCAAGGCAAAGAGTGGGAGGGGAAACCGCAGCAAAGAGGGGACATGGCCTGTCACCCACGGGCGTCCAGCCGGTCAGGGGCAGAGCTGGAAACAGACCCCAGCTCTGCTGACTCCGAGTCTAGTGCCCTAGCCACGGGGACACACTGACCCTCCAACTTCAGCCCACCCCATTACTCTCCCCCCGTGCGACGGGCTGCTTTCAGCTCCCAGCCACATCCCGGAGCTGGCAGGGCTGCAGGGCTCTGGCTCACAACCCCTGCCAGAAGGGAAATCAATCAAACATGATACAGGAGCAAAAAAAAAAAAAAAAAGGCCAACTGCACGGTGAGCTGCGTGCACCGAGACATCCTTGCGTGGGGCCATCCTGTCTCCACAGCACCCAGAGTGCTGCATTCCCCTCTGGAGAGCAACAGAATTTCTCCCGGGAGCTCCGTCCATCTGTCTAGCCTGGCTATGGGGTGAGAGCCGCTCAGGGGGTGGCAGCGCTGTTCAGGTTTTTAAGCTGCGGCTTGACCAAGCCCTGGCTGGGATGGTTTAGTTGGGGTTGGTCCTGCTCTGAGCAGGGGGTTGGACTAGATACCTGCTGAGGTCCCTTCCAACTCTAATCTGCTCTGATTCAGGCCTGCTTTATAACAAGACACGCCCTGAAGAAGCATGGCACCAGTGATCCAGTGACAGAAAGCTGCTCTTACGTGCTGCCCCTGCTTCCAAAGCGGCCGGGACCCTGGGGACTTGGGACCATCTCCACCAGCGGAGGGCGATTTCTCACGTACGCCCCACGAAAAGGATCCCGGAACCAGATCATAGACGATTAGGGCTGGAAGTAACTGCAGAGAGCAGGGATGAAAAGAGGCCAGGAGCAGCCCGGCCAAGGAGACAGCTCCGGCTGTTGCAGCATTGTGTGCAGCAGGGTTATTATTCACTGTTCTGCTGAAGGTCACCGGAGAAAAGCCGCGAGACGGTCGAGGTGCCGGGGAGTTACCCCTGCTCCGTGGTAGCGGAGGGGGAGGCTGCTGCAGCTCAGCCCGAACTAACCTGCTTTTCCGTTCCTCGTGTGCTTAGCACGTCTCCTGGGCTTGCCCTGCAGCCAGCCTGCTGACACAGCCTTCCACCGGCTTCAAAGCTCCGGGTTTTGTTTCTATGCACAGCACCGCCATGGAGCCGGAGCCCACATCACACCCCCTCACACTACAGGAAGAGGGAGCCCGGTCTCGCTCGGAGCATGCTGTCTGCACCCCTCCGTGGAGACCCGGAGGCTGAGACGTCACAAGACAGAGCTGTCAAACCCAGGGGCCGGCACGGCGGCTCCGGCATCACCATTACAGCCCAGTTCCCAGCTGGCGCAGGAGAGGAGCAAGCAGGGTCTGCATGGACAGTCTCCGTGGGCAGGCTGGATTCCTGGCCCAGCAGAAGGCAGCCCAGCTCTTGGGCACCTGTGTATCTTCAAGGGGGCTTGGGCTCCCTAGTCTGACCCCTGTATAACACAGCCCACAGACCTGCCCCGCTATAACTCCTAGACCGGATCCCTTGGAGAAACATCCAACCTTGACTGAAAAACCCAGTGCTGGAGAACCCACCACAGCCCTTGGCGAATTGTTACAGTAGTTCATTACCCTCACTGTCAAAAATTCACACCTTATTTCCAGTCTGAATTGGTCTAGCTTCAACTTCCAGCCATCGGTCCCCAGTCTGTAGCTGTGCATGGGATTCTTCCATCCTAAATGCAGGACTCTGCACTTGTCCTTGTTGAACCTCAGCAGATTTCTTTTGGCCCAATCCTCCAATTTGTCGAGGTCACTGTATCCTATCCCTACCTTCCAGGGTATCTACCACGCCCCGCATCTTAGTGTCATCCTCAAACTTGCTGTGGGTACAATCCACCCCATCCTCCAGATCATTAATGAAGATGTTGAACAAAACCAGCCCCAGGACTGACCCCTGGGGCACTGCGCTTGTGACCGGTTGCCAGCGGGACATGGAGCCATTGATCACTACTCGTTGAGCCCTATTCTCCAGCCAGTTCACTATCCATTTTATAGTCCATTCATCCAACCCATACTTCTGTAACTTGCTGCTAAGAATACTGTGGGAGACGGTAACAAAAGCTTTGCTAAAGTCAAGGTACACAAGAAAACACCTGTACCTGTCCGACAGCAGACAAGTGCTGCCGAGGTGACATGAGTGCCCAGCCCCATGTCACCTAGAACGGCTCTGATCGGACACTGGCATAAGCGCTTGACCCGTCTCCAGTGACGGCTCAGCACCAGGGCAGCTGCACCAGGCTCTGGCTAGGAGCCGACGCAGCGTTAGCTGGAAGGCAGCAGGGGTCCAAGGCTGTGTAAACTGAGGAGCACAAGCGGTTTTTAGGGTTCAGGAGAGGCTAGGCAGAGACCCCCCCATTCGTGATATCAGGAGGCTGGGTTCTTCCCAGTCTGATGGCCATAGGCTGGGACGTCCCTTAGCAAATCACTGCAGTGACAGGGAGACCCAGTTACGCGACTTGACCGACGTGCAAGCAAGCAGAGCAGGAGGAGAAAGCAGAGATGAAGTACCACACGAAGTGCTGCGCTCGTTTACTTTGACAATTGTCGTTCAGTTTCATGCTGCACTGTAGTGCACTAGTAACCCTCTCCAGGAGACTCTGCAGCCGGAAGAAAGTGTTCGTAAGACCAGGCCTCGAAGTGGGCGTTAATCACCGCTATTGAAGGCTGGAGAGAGCACCAATTTTTGGGCACAGATTAGTCAGGCTCTGTGATGTCATTTCTAACACACCTTCCCTCCCACAGGATCTCAAAGCACGTCAGCCAAAGGCTCTCCCAACGTAGCCCTCTCTGGGATGGGCACGGCACCTGACCTACAGCTGTTCTGCAGCAGCTTAGGGAGAGAAGCGAAGAAAATCCGCTCCCCCGTAAGTGGAGTCAGAGACACAGCTCTCACCGAGGGAGAGAAAGAAAGCCACACGACAGATGCTAGTCACACTCGACTCGATTTCTGAACACGGGGGGTGGCATCTTATCGAGCTTCCACGAAGCCCAAGGACACTGAGACGTCGACCGACCATGCAGCTGAAGCACATACTAGGGACCCAACTGGAAACTCCCAGCAGTGTTGGACACCGCGAGGCAACAGCGCAGGTGTGAGTGGGTGGATCTCAGACCGCACTCGAGGGGGAATAAAGACATCATGCCTCAGCCCCCATGAATGAGCCGGGGAGCTACTGCCTCAGGGTACGTCTACACGGGGAGCTGGGGGTGAGATTCCCAGCTCAAGCAGTTCAGTTCCGGTCTAAGCACACTGAAAACAGCGTGTAATCGTGGCGGTGAGAACAGCTAGCACCTCAGCTGGGGACGCACTCGGGCTGGCAAGTCTTGCAGGAGACGGCGGTGATCTTAAACCCCCAGCGCCTGGAGTCACGTGAACATGACAGAATCTCAACCTCCTTATTTTTTTCTAAGGTACATTGTCCAGCCCCCATGGTTGTAGAGAAAAGCTTGAGAACGCGAGCAAAGTGCAGCCGGACAGCTCAGCCGGAAAAAGAACCCCGCATCTAGTCATTTCGATCCCCAGATAGCGTAGGGCCTGAGTGGGGATTTGACCACAGAGCCAGCTGTCCTCAGCCTGGAGCCAGGCCCTGGCGTGCATGTCCGGGAGCCCTAGCATCACGTTTGCTGCAGGAGGCGGCAGAGAAAACCCGACTCCGCAGGGAGCAGGAGGGGGGATCCGCTTAGATGAGTGAAATAATAGGGAAAAAAATCTGACTATCATTCTATCTTTTGAATGAAAATCACTCTCTCTTTTCTTCTCTCCGGATTTTTATTCTTCCGAGGCCAGGATGCGAGGGGCTGCAGGAAACGGGCACACGGGCTCAACACGCTTGAGTAGGCAGTGCGCAAAAGTCAGGACATAAGTACTGTGAACAAACAGGTTTATGCTTGTGCATTAACACAGCCTGGCAACGGGAAAATGAGCTGAAGGGCTGGATGGGAAGCGGCATCCCCCTAGCAGCCGCCGGCTCTCCGAGTCATTCCTCACCTGGCCAGAAGGGTTTGAGTCACCCCTGGTGGGAAGGTGCAACCTGCACCTGATCAATGCATAGACACAGCCTGAGCTGTCTGGCCACCCCGGCACCTGAATGTAGAAATGGGCTGGCCAGGGAAGGAAAGATGTGGCTACACGCTCCCTGCTTGGGGGGAACTTGGCTCAGCTCTTGAATCCCTGCACGGCCCCAGTCAAACACACAGCGGGCACTGGTGCGTCCTGCTGCAATGGCCGACCCATGGGGACAGAAGAACAAGGACAACACTTGGCAATTCTCCTCTAACACGGACGAGACCACATGACTCCAGCCCCGCCCAGCTCTGTGGACCCTCAGGACCCCCTGCTTGCCTCCCAGGAGGAAGCTGGGGTGCAGAGGGGCTCCCCCCGGTCAGGCAGCGCGTCAGAAACGGAACCAAGGAGCCCAGCCAGCAGCAAGCAGCCCCCCGGGGAGCAGAGACGGCAAACGCCACATGCCACGCGCCAGTCGCCCGCTCTCACTCCTGCAGGTGACTGTTTTCCACGGCTAGCCGGGATGGGTAAACGTCGACAGCGCGCTGTATGGCGTGGAGACCCGGGCAGCAGCGGCAGGGCAGGACCTGGGTGTTTTACAGCAACCTTTAACCCAGAGAGCTAAGCAATCTGAAAGAGCAGCCGGCAGGCTCGCAATCTGTCAGGCCAGGATACAGGCAAACAGCTTCTCAGCGGACTAAGCCGCCGCCCAGCCCCACAAAGACGACTTTAGGGATCTGGACGGCCACATCTGCAAGAGGCAGGCGTCCTGCGGCCATCCCTCCAGCTCCTCTCCCGCCCGCCTGCCCAAACTGCCTGGCCCGGCTTTGTTTCTGTGTCTCGCTGTGAAATCAGCAGGGACACGTTCTCCCTGGCTTACAGACTCCAGGCACCCTGCTCATTCAGGGCTGCTTCACTAAGAGCATCGCGCAGCCGTCCCCACCGCACGGCAGGCTGCGCACGGCAGGCAGAGGTGAGTTTTGACAAGATACTTCCAAAAGGGGATGGTTCCCGGAGAAGGCGAGGAGGCCCAGGGCCAGGGCGCTGACAAACGCTGACGGTGGCTGGCATTGATCTACAGCGAGAGGCCGGCCTTTTGAACTGATAACAAGGAAGGGGGGAAGAGGTTAAAGCAGCATTACAAGCATTCGCTGCTCTCTGGCTCCCGCACCATAATTACAAACGTGGGGCTGTTTCAGATGAATTGCAGCTGGCAGCGCAGCCCGGCCCCATCTCGCCGGGATAACAAGGCGCCTCCCGAAGAGGGAGAGAGGTCCCTCGTGCCTGCAATTCAACCGCTCTGCGCTGCAGAGAACGCGGCCTGGAGCCGTCCAGCGAGCCGTGGCGCCGTAAGATGTGCTGGCTTTTCATCTTAATTCAGAGTCGTGAGAAGAAGGAAGGAAAGAGAGCAGAAGCGGGGTGTTATCCGGTGTCTGGGAGGCAGGACTGCCGGGTTCCCCTCCGAGGTCTGGGAGGGGCGTGGGGTAGAAAGGGCGGCGGGGTCTTTGGACAGCAAGCCCAACCTTTCCGCACCGTCACATGGAGACACCCACCTCCTGGCCTCAGCAGCTCCCTAGCCACCCTGAGGGGTGCGCCTGCCCCAGACGGCTTCCACTCCAGCTGCCTACATGCGGAGGCGCCTGGTGGAGTGGGCGCTGGGCCAGAGAGGGAGCGTCCTGCCCACGCTGCTCCCGGGCCAGGCTGATCCATCGTGGCCCCTCGGTCCCACGCTGCCCGGCTGCGGCTGGGTGAGTGACGGCTGCTCTCCCGCGCTGGAGATAGCTCGCCGACCCAGGCAGGCGATACGTGCAGATCCACATCTCCATCCTCCCACGCACAGAGAAACGCCGGAACGCCAACCCCACGGCATCGAGAGGGACAGGCCGCAGTCCCCGCCCCGCAGACAGCAGATCGGCCCCCGTGCCTGCACCGGGGACAGGGCTGGCCGGCGTTCACAGGCAGGAGCACAGCACATGGGGGGCCAGCAGGCGCCCCAAAGCCTTCCTCAGCCCGGGGTGGCAGGAGCCGGAGAACTGGGTCTGCTCGACCAGAGCTCCCTGCCTGGCTTCCCACTTCGCCTGCCGCCCAGGCCAGAGTCGGGCTGTCATCACTGGGGCTTCGCTGCAGGATATGGCACCCGGCTCCTTGCCACCACCCTCCCCCCAATCCCTTCTCTGGCTACAACAGGCCCACAGCCCCCACCCCAGCCAGCCTTCGCCGGCGTCCTATGCCCTTCGACTGCATACACTGCCCGGCCTCAACCCCACCCCACTGCCCTCACGTCCCAGCTGTCCCTTCTCCTGAGCAGGCTATCCTGCGTGCCGCGCCGCCCCCGTGACCACCCCACCCGCTGTGCAGGGAATTCCTCCCCATCCCACTCTCCCTGCCGTGGAGCGGGGCAGCTGCGCGTCCCGCAAGGGAACTGCGTCGTGTCAGACGGGCCCCTGGGGGCACTGGGGTCTGATCTCAGTTACAAGCACCTTCGGGCACAGACTAAACCTGTGCAATGCCCAGCACCCTGTCCGGGCTGTAGCCACCACAGCGACGGGGGGAAGGCAGGCGCTGACATCCCGCTCTGCCAGACGCTGACGGCGCGCGCCGCAGCCCCTCGGTGCTATTTCTTGCGTGCTCTCCCTCCGAACGCACCCGCCAGCACCGCAGCCATCGCTCACTCACTGCCTGAGCACGCAGGATTCAGAATCTCTCTGGGAGAATGAAACGAGCGAGTGAGATTCAATTATGACTCTATTTGCAAATATTTATAGCACCACAATCTCTATATTTTAGCTGGAAAGACGGCATCCATCTCCGCTGAGAAGATCCCTGAAGTCAGCATTACAATGGGCCCGTCTCGCCTTCATCAGGCACGTTTGCATTAGACATTTGGTTCTTTGCAGCATCGGTGATTACAAGAAATAATTTTGTTACCAAAACCTCGAGCAGGGCAAACGGACGTGCTGCAGCAGCGTGGCCTGGGGGGCAGCGGCAGCGGTTTGGCGGCAGGCTGGCCAGAGCCATAGATCTCTGAGCATTAGCAAGAGGAAAGGGACGTTATTAAAAAGCCATGAACGAGGAACCGGCCCGGGACTGATTTATGAGGAACGAGTCAGTGGAGGAAATCCAGGCAGCAGTTTGGCTAAGAGACGACTAATGGGGAGAGAGGCGGCCCCGAGCATGGGAGGCTGGGCTGAAAGCGGGGAGATGCACAGAGCAGACGCACTAAGAAGCGGGAGAGGAAATTAACGAAAGGGAAAAGGGTTGCAGAGATTTCGCCCCCAAGGAGACGGGCAGGGAGCCCCTGTTCCTGGGGTGTCAGCGGCTGGGCTGACCACAGCCCTGGGGAAGAGAGCACAGTCTGCGGGAAACATCCATCCCCAGCTACTGGCACCAGGGCAGTGCTGAGGGCTGCACAAACTCAGCCTGGGTGCCTCCAGATTTGCCCGTGCCCAATTCACAGACCGTCTGGCCCCAGACCCTGCGGTGGCCCTCTGCGGAGCTTCCCTCCTTCCTGCCCAGCCAGCACCGCTCGCCCCACGGGGCAGCAGCTGGCTGCTGTAAACCCAGGAGCTGCTGCCTGCAGGATGGAGCGATGGGGGCTGGGGGCGGCTGGCAGCAGGGGGTGCCCACCCCGCGCACAGCCTCACTGCTACACCACCCGCTAGCAACCCCATTGAGCCTCGGGGCCTCCTGCCGGCTCCCCCAGCGCGCGGCAGGGCTGATCAGCCAGTCCCTCTGCTCGGCCCCAGGTTCTCTCCACCCCAGGGCTCGCCCAGTGCCCTCGCCCTGGGAATCATCTTGCTGCGGAGGTTTGAGGCCTGGGTGCTGGCAGCTCCTGGTTTCTCTCGCCTGGCCGCTGTGAGGGGGGGCTGATGGACGGGACGGGACGGGACGACGACACGGACCTAGACCGCTGCGGGGCCAGGCCTCTCCCGTTCCCCAGGCATTCGAGCCTGCGCCTACAGAGGCATTGGCGAGGCCGTGCCAGGGGCTGAAGGAACGACACTAATGCACAGATGGGCCTGGGCGCGCCGCCCCACCACAGGGGTTTCCCCGGTTTGAGCAGCGGGCAGCGTTTCTAGCGCTGTGGCCCCCCCAGCTAATGCTCCCAGCAGAAGCCGCAAGCAGGGCGAGCAAATCAGACTCACCCCAGAGCAGAGGGCAGCCCCGACCGTGGGCCCGGCCATTCTCCTCTGTGGGCAGACTCGCCTGAGCGCCAACACGCCCTCTCCACCCCCACCGCAGAGGGGCTGCCAGGCTGCCTGCCCCCCGAAGCTCTCCTCACCAGGCCACCCACCCCAGCCCAGCCCAGCGGCGGATGCTCCCCAAGACCTCCCCGCCAAGCTGCCTGCCCCCCCACCCCGCTCGGCTCCTGCACTGGAGCCCGAGTGCTAAAGGGTTTTCTCTCTGGATGGCAAATTAGAGGGATTATTGACCTAGCATTCAATTCTGCTTTCAGCCAAGGGAGAAGGAGAGAGACCCAGGCAAGTTCCCATCTACTCAGCAGAAAACAAGCAAACAGCAAGAGAAGAAGAGAAAGAAGTTGCTAAGTGAGACGCATTAAACACAGCTGGTGATTAGAGCTGACAAAGGCAGAGGGAAGCGCCTTTCCCTCCCCTAGAAGGATTTAAGCCACACTGAAAACCGCCCACTCCAGCAGCGCCTTCATCAGCATTTCCAGCAAGAGTGCCCCCCCCGCCACCCCCCAGCACCCCCGGCGGGGAGGCCAGGCTGGAAGCGGGGCTCAGTCAGGACCGGCCAAAGAGATTGCACAGCTCGGGGAGGGCGCTCCGGGGCCGTGGGGGCGGCGTGGGAGAAGCGGACGGCTGGAGGGCGAATAGGGTGGAGCCAGGGGTAAGAGAGGAGAGCAGGCAGGGCAGGGCAGGGCTCCCAGGGAAAGGAGGGGGCACTTGCGGTGCTGCAGTCAAAGGGAAGCGGAGGGGGGAGCGCAGGAGTTTAGCAGGGTGGGTTGGGAAGATGCTCCCAGCCGGAGAAGTGGGCGTGAGGGGGCGAGAGAGCCGGTGGCGGAGGTGGAGAGACAGAGCGCTGTCTGGATGGAGATGGGGGCCGTCATAGCCCACCCTGGCCCTGCAGCAGGGACCGGCCAGTCCGAAGGTGCCAACCCCAGGCAGCTCACACGTGCTGAGCTGGCATCGCGGGCAGAGCACCGGGGCAGAGCACCGGGGCTGCAGCGTGAGGAGCAGGGAGTGGCTCCGTGTAAATCGCCAGTGACTGGAGTAGAGCTAAGTCGGGGCGCACTGGGACCAGGGATCCAGCCTGGCCAGGACCGCCTCCTCCCCCGCGCTGATCCATGGAAACGGCTGGCGCTCGGAAAACTGCCACCGATAAGAAACAGCCCCTTTCCTTCCCGGCCACTAATCACAGGGCCGGCAACTGGATCAATTGCATTAGCGCGGGCCCGGGGCTAGCGCCGCCCTGGCCAGAGCTGTAAACACGAGGTGGGGCAGCCACTCAAGCGTTTATCTGACAAGTGGGGTATTCGACAGGCGGCTCCTGGGGCCGGCGGCTCCGGCCCAGACTAACCCCCCAGTCCTGCTTGGTGACGAGCCAGGAAGCGGCGTGTGCACCCGGTGGCCAGGCTGCGGTGAGCTGGGACTGATCTATATCCCGCGCAGCGCAGCGGGGCGAACGAAGCAGCTCCTCGCTCCAGCGCCGGGCATGCAGCAGGGCAGGCGCGGACGCTACTCACATTGGGCAGTCTGCCTGCTGAGCAATGGCGGGTCCCCAGGACGTTCTCTGCTCCAGGGCTCCCTGGCCTGCCTGGGAGGACATGAGACACGCTCCCCCTCCGTCCTGAATGATCCCCCAGAGCCCAGGGGCTCCCCACACCTCGCTCTGCCTCCGGCGCTCCCTCCACTGGGTGCAGGGCGGGCCTGGCGCAGGGAGGAACCTGGCGGCCGAAGGAAGCTGCCCACAGGGGTGCGTCTGCTCCCCAGTGGCGTCCCGCAGGCCGGACCCAGCCAGCACAGCCCCAGAGACTGCCCTGGGTTAACACCGGAGCAGCCCAGCCTGTGCCAGGTGCGGCCCGCTCGGTCAGCGGCACCGGTCACCCACTCGGGGCAAAGCACTCGGGCTCCTCCCAAGTGGAAGGTGGCAACAGCTGCTCGAGTGTCCCTCGCGGCCACCTGCTGAGGCCCCTCCCTTGCCGTGGTCTGGGGGGCAGGCAGGGAGCCTTGGGGGAGCTCTGCCCAGGTGGCCCCCCCCCAGCACTCAGCCCCTGCGGCAGCCTCCTGTGAGGAGGCCACTTAGTGCCCCCTGCGACAGTGCTCTGGGGGGTGGTGTCTCCCCACGCCGCCCCAGGAGCCAGGCTGAAACTCAGACCGGACACGAGCGCGCCTGGCCCCGACTCACCCAGCGTGAGCACAGCTGCCCCGCTGGCCAGCCCGCCCAGAAAGCATGCCCTGCAGCTAGCCATCACGCAGATTTCGGAGTCCATGGAGATGGTCTAGCCTACAAGAGAACTGAGCTCGCCCTTCTCGCTGCTCAGCTGCCTCCAGCCGGGTCTCCCTCCCCGCTGCTCAGCTCTACACCCCACCCCAAGAAGCAGGCAGAAGCCTCCTGCACCCCCGGCTCTCTCCTGTGCTGGGATCAGGCCGGCCCAGGGACCCCTTCCATCCCCACAGCGCAGAGTCTAGCGCTGGTTCCCAGCTGTGGTGCTGCGCTATCCACAACAGAAGGGACTGGGGAGGGCTCCAGTGCTGCTAAGCCCCCTCCCTGGGGGAAGGGCCCCGGGCCCTGCAGCTGGGGCGCACACGCAGCTGCACTGCACCGCGGTCCGTCTCTGGCTGGGGGCTGGGAGGCTGTTCTGGCCACACACCCCGTTACAGAAGCAAGAGGCAGGATTCGTTCTCACACGGCGGGGGCTGCGCTGCTCGCTGCTCCCCACCCCCAGCAATTTCCAACAGTCCAAGCCGAGTCTGCCTCTCCTCGTGAGCCGGGCAACCAGCCAGCTTGTGCCATCACCCCCAGCGGGGAAGGCCACAGCAGAGACGCTCAGGGACTAAAATGGGGGGGGGCTAGTCATTTTCGGCAACCTCTTCCTGCTCCTCCCCCTGGGTTTGCCTAGCACGTTCCATCCCAAAGCGCTCTGCAAATGACACTCTGGGGACTGGGTCACCCGTGACCCAAGTGCAGCCACCTCTGGGGTGGAACCGCAGGGGTTTAGCAGCCACGCAGCGGCGCTGCGTTACCAGGACTGCCAGGGAACGTAAAGAGGCAGAAAATAACGACCAGGCTTGGGAGCAGGCCGGAAAATGCCTAACGCTACGCATGGGACGCCGGCTAGCCAGAGATCAGCACGTGGCCTGTGACGTCGTCGAGAGAACGCCTAACGGCACGCTGCGACGCTGGGCTCAGCGCAGGCCCCGAGGGGAGAGATCCCGCAGCCCCTTGCCCGCCTCCGTGCCGCCCTGCACCCCCTGAGAGGCTGTGACACTGGGGTGAGTCAGCCTGGCTCCAAGGGGAGCGCGCCCCCAGCCCACTTCCTGCAGCACAGCACAGCGCCCGAGGGCCACGCTGAAACACTGGGGCAGCAGGAGGGCAGCCCTGGCGGAGTCACCCCGCTGGGGTCAGCACTGGCTCCCAGGGGAGGAGCGCCCTCCGTCGAGCCCCGGCCCCCCCGCATGCAGCACGGTGCTCCAGGGTGCCGAGACCCATCTACCCTCCAATCCTCCGGCAGCAGACTTGCCGGGACATTTCAGTCTCCAAACACCAGCTCCTCCCGCGCCCCGCAGCCATGGGCCTGAAGCTAGCCCTGACGCCCGCCACGGTGAGAGCCCAGCCTTCCGCACACAGCTCTCAGCTCCCCGCGGCACAGAGCCGGAGGGGGGCAGGAGGGCAGGTTTAGTCCCCCCTTCACTTCCCCCTGGTGTTTCTAACTCGGCGTTTACCCCTGGGGTCCCTCTGCCCAGGCAGATGGCTGGCAGGGCGCCCCTTCGACCCCTCGGCAGCATCTTTCTTCCCCAGGCCACGGGCCCAGGGAGCTGCCAGTCCTGTGAACTCAGCTGGCCTGTTATTAGCGAGCGCACTGAATAATTCATAAGGGCTGCACAGGGCTCATTAGCGGGAAAGACGCTTCAATAACCAAGTTAGGACTTTGCTTACTCAGGGCAAAAGTTTAATTTCCCCATAAATACGAAGCCTGGTTCTAACGAACGCCTGGGCCCTGCCTTCTCTCCCCCGCTGGGCCCTTCGCCCTGTGAACCTCAATCAGCTCTTCCCCGTCGCACCCTCGGATCCCAAAAGCCCTTCGCCAACCGGCCCCGCATCGCAGCCAGCAGACAGGGAGCGTGGCTGCCGTGCCAGCCCTGCCCAGAGGAGGCCGCTCCGGGCGTTTGAGGTTAGCCAGACGGGGTGAGCTGGGGACATGCTTTGCTGCCGGGGGCAGGTGATGGAGAGGGACAATTCCCCCGTGCCCAGCGCCCAGAGGCGAAGGCGTCAGACTCCGTTCAGCACCGCCGCCCTGAGCAGGGGCACAGCGAGACGCCATCTCTCCTCGACTCCCGTCACTAGCAGCTCCTCTCTCAGCCGCTAATGGTCGAATGCCCCCCAGGGTATCCAGCCCCCGGGATCCTGCTGCTCCCCCCACCCACTGACCACACAGGCCTGAAGCTTACAGCGATCCGGCTCTGCTCTGACCCCAAGCAGGAACAGCACCCCCCCCATGCTGGAGCTGGGACCCCAATCGGGACAACAAGAGTGCTGTCAGTAAGTGCTGGAGGAGGGGGACCTCAGACACCGAAGCCTGGTCAGCGGGAGCGCACCCGCAGAGAGGCCTGGTTCTCTGACACACAGCCAGCCCAGGAACAGGGCGGGACATCCAGCAGGCTGCGGCTGTGCTCAGGGCTAGCTCCTTGGATTCCCCAAGCCCCTAGTTAAAGGTTTCGGGACCAAGCGGCTGCCTGGGGTCCCACTGGACTTACAAGGCTGCACCCCAAAGTCCATGGTGGGAGCGTCTCCAGCCTGCCGAGGGGATATGGGGTGAGCCCAGAATCGGGTGTGTGTGTGTGTTGAGGCTGAAGCACACTTCTATGCCAGTCTAGAGAGCCACGCAATCCCGGCCAAGGGGGAGCTGGGCTGCAGCATTACACTAACGAGCAAGATCATCTCCCCCGTCCCTACCTTAAAGTTCTGCCTGACACACAGATTGCTTCGCCCGCCAGCAAAAGGCAGCTACCTCTGAGGTGGAACAAAGCAGCTATCCGACAGCGCACAGCAACGCTGCACAACAGCTTCAGCTAGGACAGGAAGAAACCTCCCGTATCCAGCTGAAACTGCCAGGGGGCTGCGGCGCCAGGGGGCTGCGGCCAGAGCCCTCGGGGTTAATTGGGGCCCAAGCGTATCAGAGGAATGCGCACCCCTGACCACCCAGTCCCGTGGGGGTGGGAAAGATGGAGGCGCATGGGTGAATGAGAGGTGACCCTTATTTACCCACCCCATGACCTCGAGCCTCTCACCACGGCACCCCGGTGCCAATTGCTGCCGGCGGTTCCGGTCTGCCCCCTTCGCTCGGGTGCTGCATTTGGTTCAAACTGATAGCGGAGTGAATGCCTGCAAAGGAAATTCTCCTCTCCCTATTCAGCCTCAATAATGGAGCCATTGAATAAGTGACACAATAGCTGATTTAAAATAAAAGAGTGAAGGAAAGTGCACGCTGCCATCCATCCAGCCCCAGCCATTCATCACCGGGCGAGTGCCAATATCCCAGCGCAGGCAGCTCAATCCCTGCACATTCGCCAACCTGTAACAGCTGCTTGTTACTCCAGTGGGCGGCTGGGCTGTTTACGCTGGTTTCCAATACACAGGGCTGGCGCCGGGCCAGAGCCAGGACTTTACAGTTAGCAGCACGCACCACGGACGCCGCAGCTCGCAGAGCCGCGTACGATGGGCTCCCATGTGTGTCGGCGTGCGGGCGAGGAAAGCTATTTGCGCACACGGCCCCAGCAGGTCACGCGAAGCCCCCTGCATTCACCGTGTCTGGCAGCCGTCGACAACTTCCCTGAAGTGGAGGTGACGTGCCGGGGACGGAGACTGGGATGCGCGGCCTTCCGCCCACAGGGCAGCATTTCAAATCCCGGCCAGGGAGCCAGGCACCCAAACCCAGGGGAGTTTCGATAGGAGCCCGGTGCCGAACTCCTTAGAAAATCCCCAGCCTATGGATTTTCTCCAGGCTTGCTTGACACCAGCTCAGGGACTTTGTGCAAGGAGCCAGGGGTCCCACCACACCAGCTCCCAGCTGGCCATCTCGGCACAGACGCAAAGAACCAAAGAGGCTGAACAGCTCCTCTCCACTGCAGCAGGTCCCCCGGCCCCCAACTGCATCCAGGTTTTAGAAAATAGCCAGGTGCAGAACGGGTCCAGCTGGAGACAGGGCTGCCACGCATCTTCCCGCGGGGACACGGGAGAGCGAGAGGATTTGGGGAGGAAGGGTTTTCGTATCCAGCTTGTACCCCCAGCCCCACACCACCTGATTCACATGAACATCCTCTTAACCAGCGAGCGGCGGGGAGGGAGATGTCAATCTCCAACCCTGACCTGCCTCTCTCCTGCGCCTTGTTTTCTGCCGGCGACCTTTGCCGGGAGATGCCGTGCCCGGAAGCCTTCAGGCACCCCGGAGAGCACTCGTCTGGCGGTGCGTACAGATGTAGTCGAGACCCCACGCGACCCGTTCTGCACCGCACGCCAGGGAGTGCTGGGAACACAACGGCAGCGCCAGGGATCCCGACACGGAGATGTTATTCAAATTGCAAGCGTGAGCAACACTCCAATTGATACATGAAAGGGAGAGGGAAGCGCACCCCGCATGGTGATAACATCAGGTGCCAGCCTGCATCAGTGAGAGCCAGGGAATTCAGTTACTCCTCTGCCCTCGCCCACGGGCCGAGTTACCGCAGAGCCGCTTACACGCCAACCCGCTCCTGCCGCTAAGTGAAATAAGGGGCCAAGAGTCACCTGCACCCAGAGGAGGCCATGCCCAGCACGCTGACAGGCAGGGATCCCTGCACTGCACCCACCACTCGGCACCTGGCAGACGCCCTTCCCCGCCTGGAGCATGGAGGGGTAGCCCGCAGGGACGACCAGCTCCATGTGGTCTCTTCATCTAATGCTCTGATCAAGACGGAGCGTCTCGCGCTGGGACCCGCTGTCTCTGTGGGTCGTATCTCCACATTAACAGGGGCGGGTCCCAGACCGCACATGGCCCTTGGCTAGGGTCATGCCACAGTCACCCCCGCTTCAAGGCTGTTAATGTCCTGTGGGAGAGCAGGACGCCCAGGCTCTGACTAGGTCACAGCTGGCTCATCGGCCTGGGCCCGTCTCACGCTCTGAACTCCTCCAGAAACCAGCCTTTCCCTTCTGACCGCATGGGGAAGTGCGATGGCCACAGGGCAGGGCAGACCAGCCCGCAGGGAGCTCTCCGCAGTGCAGGCCGTCCCGCTCCAGCAAATGGCTAATTGACCAGCCAGTGCTGGAGTGAAGAACTGCCCCATTACTCAGCTTCTGCGTCCAGCCCTCGGCTGCCTGCCAGGAGAGATCACCAGGCCTGCCTGTGCCTCTGAATCCGGCCCTGGCACGTGCTGCACAAGCGCCGTGCGCCAGCTGCCTGGAATCCCCGTAGCAAGGTGCTGGACACAGAGCGGGTTTTAGGCAGCCAGTCTCACCCGTTTCCACACTCTGCTCTGCCGGCGGCCACATCAGCCTAGAACTAAACAAATCCCTGGAGACAGCACTTCTTGCAACCCTTTATTGATGTCAGCCTGGTCCCAGGAGCCACCAACAGGTCGGCGGCTCCCGAGACACACGGGTAGGGCCTCACTGTGCTGGGGCAGCACCGACTGAGAAGGCCAAATCTGCCCCAGGTTCACCCACATGCGTCCATGGAGACAAGGAACCCTGGGTTTCTGGACTTACCCCCGCCTCTGCAGAACTACACAGACAGCGCTCCTGGCCACGGCATCGGGATGCTTCCCATCCCACTTACAGCCGACAGACTGCGGGACATCCAAGGCTGCTCGGATGGTAAATAGCGTGTCCCAGGGACCAGGCAAGTCCTCCCAAGGCCCTGAGAATCACCCTCCCTTGGGAAGGCCCTGAAAAACTCCCCCCCAGCAGCTGAGAGCTGGGCAGCCCACATCCCCAGGACAGGAGGCAGGGAGAGGGAGAGGCAGCGGCTCTGGCAGCTGGGACTCGGGCCATCCAGGGCTTCCAAGAGCTTGTGCACAGGGATTTTCTGCAAGGAAAGGCTCTGAACAAATCCTGACGGAGCCACTTCTGCATTCCCAGCACGCGCACCGCCATGCACAACAAGGGGATGGTGCAAACAGAGCAGAAATGTCGCCTTGTCATTTAAAATGCAAACGCGTACAAGAGAACGGGTGTAGCAGTGGAGTTAATAAGCCTGTACATCACAAAAGGGAGCAGCTTAAAACACACAGAGCCCACAGACACCATGTTCCAGTGTAAAAATGAGAGAGAAAAACCCAAATTAACCCCGGGAATAAAGATACCAACAGATGTACAGGCTCCAAAACAAGAGGAGGCAGAAGCAGCACCTCATTTTCCATGCTAATTGGCACGTTACCTGCCTTTCAGTCCATAATTAATGTATACAACTTGATTAGAGAGCCAGGCGGAGGGGGAGGATGAGGGCACGCTCCCAAGAGGGGAGCCAGGATGGCATGGAAACAGCAGGTAATTCCCAGCATGGCACCTGTGGGTTGCTGCGTTCTATTTACATCCTCACCGAGGGGGAACAAGGGAGCCTTGGGGGGGCCGGGAGACCCACTGCTGAGCTGAGGGGTGGGCCAGGGCAGTACGTGCTACACACCTTTCTGAGTCTAAAAGCCGGGGCAGGGGGCAAGCTGGCAAGGTGTTCTCTGGGAGGGCACAAAGACTGCCACTCACTCCCCTGCACCCGGGGGGCCAAGCGCAGCAGCCGGCCAGGCCCTACTCGCCGGGGCTGGGACGGAGCCTGCCTGCCGTTGGCACGGTCTGGGTCCTGGCTGGGGAACCGGGAGGCTGGCAGGACGTTCATTTCTCAGGGCACCTGCAGCTCTTGGAAAGGCAGGTTTTTTACCGTTCGGAGGTAAAGTCCAGACTGTGCTGCCTGGGGCAGGGCTGGGGGGCTGAGGGGGTGTCACAGGGGAGCTCTGCACCGTAGGCCCTCAAGTCCACAGACGGGCTCAGGAAACAGCTCCCGGCTCGCCTGGAGAGACTCCAGCAACCGTGCAGCGAGCCGAGGGGGGGGGGAGGCCAATGCTGCCGAGGAGGGTATCCGCGCATGGAGGCGCCAGCCGGGCGGGCGGAGCAGGCTAAGCCGGGGCTGGCCAGTGATCCTCACAGCAAGGCTGGAAGAAGCCGCTTTTGGGTGCCCAGGGAGAACAACTGCCCCCCCGGGCAACACGTGAGCTCCTGCGCGATGCCACGCTCCCACGGGGAGCCAGGCCCCACCCGCTCACTCGTCATTCAACGCGCCTGCCTGCCACGGCGCAGGCGCTGGGCTATCGCTGCTAACCCCGGATCAGGCCCCCAGGCTCACGGCCAGGTGCTGGGAAGTGAGGGCTGGGCTGGCTCAGATCGTCGCTGGCCCGCCGCGTTAACGAGCCGCCACAGCCTCTGCGATAAGCGGCAAGGGCTCCGCCCGGCCCGGCTGCCCCTCTCAGGGTGTGTCCCCCGGAAGGGGCAGAGCCCACGGGCCGGGCTGACGGCAGTCCAATTCCAGGATGCATTTTTAACTTTCAGAACTTTTCTTCGTGAAAGCAAACCTCGGCTCAGGGCGACCGTCGGTTCCCATGGTAACGGGGATTAAATATAACTTCCAGCCAGCGAGTGCCGCACGCCCGGGAACCATCCATTACCAGGGCGCAGAGCATCCCTCCGAAGGTCGAGTTACCCAGCTCAGAGATGCCGCCTGACCCCAGCCTCGCTGCGGGGGGGCAGGGCCCCGGCTTTTCCAAAGGGCGGCTCCATTTGATGGCTGGTCCTGGGCGCTGGCGAGCGGGGGCGGGGCGCCAGGTTAACGGCGCTGACGCTGGGAAACCCATTTCAATGAAAGCTGCCTTTGGAAGCGCACAGCAGGCTCGTGCCGGTCACAGGCCTGAGCGACAAACGGGGGAGATAATTGCAAGCTGCAGACTCGTCCGTCTGCTCCCACCAGCCCGGCGGCAGCAGACCCAGCTCTTACGCAGGGTGCTGCTAATTGCTGCCTGTGCGGCGGCCCGGTGGCAAAGCAGCCGTGCTGGGGGGAAGGAAGAGGAGGGGTTTCACCTGAACACGCAGCTCCCTCCAAACCGTAGGAACTGGAGCAGCCCGGGAACGCCCCACCCAGCTGACTTCCCCCAGGTCTTGGGCGCACGGCCTGTGCCGGAGGCCACATGCCACGCACAGCAGCTGCATGGGATGAGCGGGGCAGCGTGTAACACGGGCCATGTGCAGAGAAGCACCTGGACACCTTTCCCTGGGGGCGCCTATGCCGCCACAGGAGAAGGGCTCTGGTGTGGCTACACCGCGCTTTCCCCAGCCGCCTCCCGGGCACTGTTACAGCTCCGCTGGCAACCCCGCGCCCACATTGCTCCGGCGGCGGCTCTCCCAGGCACCTGCGCCAAAGCCCGTCACCAGCCAACCCGAGCGCCGCAGCAGCCAGCCCTGGGCGCAGCCGGCCTGGAAAGGAAGGGGGCTTTCTGTGGCGAGAGGAAGCTTGGGGCTGGCGGGAGGATTGTCCCCTCCTGCTCCCCAGAAAATGGTGGTTCGATCACAAAGCGCAAAGCGAATTCCCGGCTCAGGAGCGCCCATCCTTGTCTCAGTCCAGGCAGAACGCAGGGAACACGACACCAGCCACCTGAATCATTAATGCCCCTGAGACAGCCCAGCACGGTTCCACTCAGACGCAGAGAGGCCTTCGCGGTGTTGTTTTGCTGGGGGAGCTGCTCACCGCCCTAATTCATGGGGGTGGGGGGCACTGATGGGCAAGAACGTTCCCCACGCCCTTCCTCTGAGCAGCTCTGAGGAACAGCAGCCTAGGGAGCCCGTCCTGCTCTCCCAGCTCCTGAGTGTGCAGAAATCTTGCCCACGGCCCCCAGCCTGCCAGCCGGGGCAAGAACAGCCCCGAGTGCAGTCCCAGGAGAGGATGCGGGAGCCCCAGCAGGGAGCCAGGATTTAGCTCGATACCCCAAGCGAACAGCAATGCGTATCTGTCCAACGCGCAAGGCGGGAGAATCCCTGTGCCAGCTGCAGCTAAACCCGAGATCCCGCAGCAGCATTATTTGTTGTCCCCCACCCCCAGTAAGTGGGAGTTTTATCGCTTATTAAAATTTTAAGATGTCAGAGGCCCTGGCATGGGGAGTCTTTCTTGTCTTTTGCAGCTGACTTTAAGAGTGGTTAATTATAAATAAGCTTGCGTGGTTACTTGTGCGTACACACACACACACACACGCACGCGAGCAGGCTGCGCACACACCTCCCACAGGCAGAGATCTAGCTCAGATTTCCGAAGGCCAACACATGGTCCTATGGAAGCGGTGCAGCATTTGCCTGTGCACAGAGCCGAGCGGGGTACAAAGTTATTTCTGCCCTGCTGTGCAGCGCAGAGATAGGGACTTCCCACCACTGCAGTTCGTACAGGCGAGGTCTCCAGTCACTCCTGGGTAACCAAGCGGCAGGATAGAACAACCGTCACGCACCGATGAAGCTGCCGCTCCGGCCGGTGGGGTCCTACGAACGGACAAGAAGCATGGACCCAGAACAATTGATCCGCCGTGAACGGGGGACGGGAGGCAACCGCAAGGTGGCAAAGGAGCCGCGCACACGACACGCAGCGGCGCAGCGTTGAGACAGAGGGCAGGAAAGCCGCACATTCACCCACCGGCCTAGGGCATTGGGCAGTAAAAGCTCTGGTGACCCCGGGGCAGCCGCCACACGCAGTGCACAGCACCACCATCACAGCTCTCCGACAGTGCGTTCCACCTGTAGCATCACCCCCTTTTACAGGTGGGGAAACTGAGGCACAGATGGGGCTGCGACTCACCCGTGGTCAAATAGCGAGTCAGTGGCAGCCCTGAGAACAGGTCCCAGGACAGTCCCTAGCTGCCGGGCCTCTCTGTCTTCTTCACCAGCTGCAAAACATCTGCTCTAACTCCAGCCGCGCATGCACAGCGCAGACCAGCCACGGGAGAACGCAGGAGCCACAGACCTGCCCTGCCCAGCTCCCGAATGACACCCACAACACACAGGGACCCCGCTCCGCTGGGGCCCACAAGGTTCCCTCACCCGCCTCGCCGGGGCCCACCGGCCCTACCGCAGATTCCCGTGACTGTCCGAGCCCCACAAGGATGCGCTCTTCCCCACCCCGGAGCCTGAGTGGCAGAGCCCAGCAACAGCAGTGCTGAACTTTGCCAGCTCACTCCTAGCACAGCTGTGAGGCCCCAGCTGAGAACTGCTCGGCACAGCCCATCCGCCAGTGAAAGAGAATCCCTGCCCCACAGCGCTCACAATTTAACAGACGAGACAGAGGGGGGAAGGCAGCATCGTTCGCAGACGGGGAGCTAAGGCCCAGAGAGATGCAGTGACTCGCCCACAGCCACCCGGCCCAGATCCCAGTGTGCCAACTGGAAGACCAGCCCTTCTGCTCTGCAGGGTCCATGAACCTCCCAGAGCTTCTCCAGGCGGGGCAGGTTTCCAGCCCCCTGCTGCGTTCAAAGGCCCAGGGAAGGCGAGCGGAAGCGGGCAAAGGCAGCAGCAGCGGGTGAGGTAGGAAGGAAGACCCTGCTCCTGTGTGTCAAGCTCGCGCTCTGCAAGGGCCCAGTTCCGGCTCCTGGCACCAAGGACTGACAGCAGATTCAGGCTGTAAATTTAAATCTACCCTGAAATGTGTTTTCCTCGGGTAGAAGCGAGAGCCAGCGTTTACTGTCGGTTTGACGCCTGTCTCTTTATTGACGTGCGTACTGAATTTTTCATAACCGAGTTAAGAATGATCTGCGTTCAGGGTTACCCTTTGTACACAGTGATCACCATAGGAACGGGAACGAGAGAAAAAACAGCCCCACATTGTCTCCCATTGATGGATCCATGAGAACGCAGCAGGGGAGGCGGGAAGCTCTGTGCACTGGAACTCGCACAATAATCAAGTACCCTGAAGTCAACAGCGTCGCAGAGGAAGAGCTGGCCCCATCCACAGGGACAAAGGGCACGCGGCAGCCTCCTATTATCTGTGCCTGCTGCCTCCACGCACCCTGCTAATCGGGGACCAGAGCTGTTCAAAAACAGCTGCGCTGCTTGGGAAGGGCTCAATTTTATTTCAGAAACGTATCCGTAACAGGAGCCCTCAAAAACCACTATTCGTTGTTTTTGTAGGACCTACAGGAACAACAAACTCCCCTCTCTCTCCCTGCGGCTCCTGCAACGTTAGTGAATGCAACCGTTCCCAAGCAGTCAGCGATGCTGGAGCACACGCGAGGAAATGAAGCCGGTTTGTCGGGGCAGGGACTGCTCTTCTAAGCCTCTGGGAGAAGGATGCATGCAACGCAGAGGGGCACGCGCACGCGGACGGCATGTGCTAATTCAGCCGCCCACAGCTCGGCGCAGAGGGAACGCCGCCATTATCCTAGCGCCGGGCTGGTTTTACAGAGCGGCGTCCCTCTGCCAACAGCCCGCCCCCAGGGTGAGGAAGGCCCGGCACCGGTTGTGAGAACTGGGTCTACCCCTCCTTGGCAGCTGGGCTGTAACGAGTACGTGAACGCTCAGAAGACGGCAGGATGACCTAGAACACATATCAATGGGGAAAGGGACGAAGGGGAGACAAACAAAATGGCCTCCAGCTCGAACTCAAGGCAGGCGCTAAGATCATGCCTGAGAGTCCAGAAATCAGCGAACCAAACCTGGGGTAGGAGACGAGGCCCAACTAGCAGCCAAAATAACGAGGGGATGGGCTGTTCCACCCCTCCCCCCTTTCGGGGGTCCTTACAGCAAGAGGCTTCGGGGGGGAAGACAGAAGAACAGACGGAGGTACTGGAGCAAGCGTCACCATCTCCTGGGACCAGGGACCTTCTCCATCCTGGCTCTGAGGGGTGCCCTCACCGGATCAAGCCACAGAGAGGGACCCAGCTGACACCGCCACCCCTCCTGGCTCCAGCTGAATCCCAGCCCCAGATAGGAGGGAACAGGATTGGACTTGAACGGCAGCAGCCCCCGCCTACCTCAGCTAACTTCTCTTCCCCCCCGCAACGGCTGGTTGTTCCCATCTTCGCTGCCAGTGCAGAGGCGGTCAGACAAGGGGCTTTTCCTTCTGCAAACTGCAGCGAAAGGGGAAAGGGGGAGTGGCTGCTGCTGAAACGAAAGCCGTACTCAGTATTTCACACTTCACAGGCTGGAACTGGGGTTTCCTTCTTTTCTGTATCCTTAATAAAGGTTAAGCAGATGTTTAATGGCGTTTGCCGTGGTGCGAAGCAGGCTGTGGTCTCTGGACACCGAACCTTGTCTGACACTGGTTAAAGCTGGGCAGTGCCGGGGTCATGTGAACACCGCTAGCCCACACACTCCTCCTAACACAACACACCCACTCTGCAAGTTTTCACGGGGCTCCATGCTGCTGCTACAGCTGGTGCGGCTCCGCGGGCGGCAGTGCTCGTGTTTTAAACGCGACAGGTCGCCAGACCTGCTCCGAGCAGGGAACAGGAGGGGTGGCTAAAGCTCTCTGCCCAGGGTAACTCTACACCATACACTCCTTTCGGCAGGCATTACACACACCCACACAGCAGTGCGGAGGAGGAAGCACTACTGAGGCGGGTAGAATGAGGACCCACCTGAAGCCTGTGGGTACGTACCTGGCTCTGCCCCTCATGTCTGCCCTGCTATTTGCAGCAGCATAGCAGCCCATTGCCAGAGCCTTTCACCACGGCGGGGAAAGGCGCCAGCGGCGGGGAGAGGCTCCGGCAGGAGGCAGGCAATGGGAAAGGTGCCAGCAGCAAGGAATCTGCCTTTCACTGCCGCACGTAGCTCCACCTGCCCTACCCGGTCCTGCCACTGGCATGCAACACCTACGGCGCCCCCACCGGGGACAGCCGCAGGGGAAATAGGGCGGAAAGCCAGGCAGGGCAGACAGCCTGTGAGTTTGGTGACGGGCTCAGCGTGTCCCAAAGAAGGAGTTAATCTAACTCCAGACAGCCTCCTAAGGAAGCTGGGTGCTCAGCCCCACCCCACAGCAGCCTGGAGACAGGCAGAGCCCGCCTCTCTGGGTCACGCCGGTGGGGCCACCTCCCTCATGCCAGACGGGGGGTTTGTAGCCACGGGGGAGGCCTGGCTTCAGTCAGACGTGGGGCAGAGCTACGAGGGGCAAAGCCAGACGAGCCTTTAACACAAAGAATCTGAATGACCCCGGTGCAAACGGGACGTCCCAGAGGAGCTGGCAAAACGCTCCCCATGGAAAATTTCAGGTGCACAAACGCCCCTTCTGGACCCGCTGCCAGGCTCCCCAGCTCCCGCCTTGAACACAGCGCCTCCCCTCCACCAGCAGATTCACAGACACGTTCCGCTTCCCACGCCAGGCACCGGCGTACCCAGCACCCAAGTGCTGCAGAGGAGCAGTGCCTGCGTTCAGCCATCCGCCGCGCGGGCGCTGGGGGGCAGAGCGAGCCCCGGGCCCGCGTGTGCAGCAACGAATTCGCAGCGTCCACAAATTCCTTTTCAACAGCCCCTGAGGATTGCTGACGGTGTGTGCGGCGCACAGAGCTGGGGGTGGGGGTGAGACATGGACGGCTGTAGCAGGGAAGCCAATTTCCTGGTACACAAGGCACCTGGAGCTTGTCCTGGAGGCGGCTCCCTGGCCAGGGCGCAGGGCAAGGTGGCAGAGAGCAAATGCCATCTTGTCACAGGGAGTTTGTCCAGCCAGCCATGTCCTCAGCCACAAGAACCTCAGGTCAAGGCAGGACCCACGGGCGGCGGTGGCACAGGGCAGCCAGCAGCTTGCAAACAACCACCACCGCGCCCTCAAACACATCAACACCTGCAAAGCAGGGAGCAGAGCAGCCTGCAGAACAGGCCCCGGAGCTCCTGGCAGTGCCGCTCGAGCCGCTCAGAACCATTTCCTGGCTTACAGAGGGCTTTTAGGACACACAGGCCACAGCTGTTTTCCCAACGCTTTGCTGTAGCTAGCGGCTAAGAGGCGTCACATCCCTTCAGCTCACCGAGAGTCAAGGCTCCACTCTGGCTGGCCGCAGCAGACACACCAGCAGGTTGCTGGGAGGCCACGGAGAGACTCCACTATCACTGGGACCCTGCCCGGCCCGCTCTGAGGGTGGGCTTGTTTTACAGAGACCAAACAGAGCCTGCCACCATGGAGCCGGTGACGTGGGGGAACCCAAGAGGAGAGCCAGGTCTGAGCACACCCCAGCGGGGTTTGGGATACTCCAGGCCAGCCTGGCTGGGGCACCGTCGGGACACCCCTCGCCTGGAAGGAAGCACCCCAGTGCGGCCATTTCCCCTCAGCAGCAAGCTGCGGTCATGGGACACACACAGATTCAGGCACCGGGTGGAGAAGGGGGAGGGATAAGCAGGAGTGTTAACAAAACAAAGAAAGCCGAACCGGAGCCAGCTGCTTCGCCTTCCTCCGACATCACGGCTCAAAGGCGCAGCTGCCCGTGCCACGTGGGACCCCCGGGGGATCCGCGGAGGGAAGAACGCCGAGGTCTGTTCGTGGGCAAACCATCAGGACTCCATGAGTGCCGGCCACTGACCCCGCTCCGCACCTGGCATGGAGGAAGGGGGAGCGCCGGCGAGAGCAGAGATACGCAAGCCGACGCCAGGAGCACGTGTGGCCCAGCCCCAGCCCCAGCCGCCAAGGCAGCCCCGGCACCTCCAGCTCCGCGAATCTGACGGCTCAGCACTCGCCTCGGCAGCGCCTGCAGTCGTGTCTGATTACCGTGGCCCAGCTCAATTGGTCCCTCCAGAAGGCAGACCGTGATCACTAACTTCACACGCAGCGAGAGCAGCGCAACAAGAACCAACAGCCGGGGAAGCAAGCTGTGATCTCGGCCCCCTTTCATTCTGCAGGACGTAGGGACGGCGTCCTGCGCCTCCATCGACCTGCGGGGAGGGAAGGCGGCTCCCAGAGCCCGACAGGGAGGAGCGGGCCCAGGGCGGTGCCACACGGCGGCAAGGCGAGACTCGCTGCCTGAGAGAGATCGCTGAGCGCCAAGAGGCAGAGCAGGCTTACAGGACTCAGCGCAAAGCAGCATGGACCACGGCGCCACCTCGCCCATGACGACGCAGTCCCTCCAGGAGGCAGCGAGCCCAATACACACATGCTCGTCGGTGGGAAAGGAAACGTTTGGTTCCTTGAACGCAGAGATGAAAACTGCTCCAGGCACGCAGCTCACGGCTGCACTGCGGTGGAGACACGAAGGGGTCAGACGCAAGGAAAGGGGGCAGAGTCAGTGGCCTGGCTTGGGTAACGGAGCTGCCAGGAGGGGGCCAGGGCCAGGCCTGGATCTCCCCCTGGGGGAGGCAAGAGAGGCATGAGGAAAATGGCTCTGTGCTGGAGATGAGGCCCTGCTCTTAGCCAGGGTGCAGGGGGGAGAAAGCCGGGGTGGGGGTGTCCTCAGAAACACTGCCCCCCTGTCAAACCAGGCACTTGGGCAAAGGAGCCTCTCTGATGACAGAAGAGTGCTGGGGGGGACCGGCTCCGCCTCCATATTTATACAGCGCCTGACACACGGCCGATGCTTAGTAAATCAGCAGAGCTGGGCTCCGCGCGGCTCACGCCCCTGGATACAAAAAGCCGATCCTGGCTGAGCACCCCTGCTCAGTGCGCCAGGGACGGAAGGCACCCACTGCAGGTCACAGCCCACCCCGCGTGGGGAGGGAAAGCATGCGCCGTGCCCTCCCTGGTCTTAGGAGAAGCAGGCTCAGCTCAGTTACAAAGGGAGCTGGGGCACTGGGACGGACGGACTGACGGACAGAGGGTCTTCCCCCGTTCCAAACACTTCTCACGCTGGGGCCCGGCAGGGCCGGGAGCTCCCGCACGGTGAGCGGAGGCAGCAACCCGTGCCCTGAGGGCGTGCCAGGGACCTAAAGGCAGGCTGAGCCTCTGCTCGCCCCGACCCCCAGGATCCGCCCAGCACAGGGGCCGACGCAGCACGGCACACCCCCGGCAGGACGCCAGCTCACCTGCCAGCAGGAAGGTGATAAGGCAGGTTTCTTTCGGCATGTAGAGCTTGAGCCGAGAGCCGCTGAAGACGTACTCCACCACCGCCTCGGAGCGGCCAGCCCGCTGCAGGAAGGGCAGGAACTGCTTGGCCTTCTGGGTGTCCTAGGAGGGCAGGAAAAGAGCAGGAGTGTTAGAGACGGATGCCCGCCCGCCCGCTCGCTCGAGGAGCAGCACCCTCACATGCCATGCTGCGGGCACAGAGATCCCCGGCCTGGGCCGGTGAGAGGATCGACCCCGGAGCCGTGACCTCCAAGCACAGAGCCCGGCCGCTCAGGCTGGGGGCGGAGAGGCTGACGAATCTGGGGCACAACCCACCAGCCAGCAGGGACAGAGGCCCTTGGCCCATCATGAGTCACCATTAACACAGGGCGTGGCCGGCTCAGCGCCATACCTGGCTGGATGGGAGACTCTGCCCGGGGACCACTGCTCGACCACGCCCACCCGGCACGGTGCTGCCCTGAGCGCCTCCTCCGGGGAGCCCAGCCCTGCCCTCAGCTCCGGGCAGTGGCGGGGGGGGGGGGAGCCCTCAACGTGCTTGGTAGGCACGTGGCAGCCAGTCAGAGGCGAGGTAGGCAGCCCTGCTGAGGTACGCAGCCACATGCAGGCTGCGAGCGGGGCCAAAGCACCAAACCCCACACGGTCTGGCTCTGCCCTGAGCAGCCCCTGGTCTCAGTGGCAGAGATTCAAGTCCCCGGCGCCACCACTTCTCCTCCACCTGCCCGGCAGGGAGCCAGGCAGGCCTCCACACGGGCGCTCTCGCTTACGCCACGCCCTTGTCTCCGCAGACAGCCACGCCAGCTCTGTGGGGGAGCTGCCCTCCCCGCACCCACTCCTGGACTCTTGTATTTGGATCCTGCCGGCTTGGCTTAAATCCCTCCCCAAATGAGACGAGCTATGCCGGGAAAAGGTGGCGCTTCCCCCGAAATGGGAGGGCTCGTGCCAGGGCTACGCTGGGGGGTAACTAGGTCGGTTTAAATCCCCCTCCCCGAGTTTGAATGGAAAACGCTTTCCTACGCGCCGCCTTGGAGCCCGGCTCCGGCAGCCTCCTTCCCCCGCTGACGAGGCTGCTCGGGTCGGCGCTCTGCCACTTGCTCCGGCATGCCAAGGCGACAAGTCCCGGAAACGCACCCATGGGCCCTGCCGGCTGCGGGGCACAATCTGGGCACCAGTGGCCTATGACCCTGGAGGATCCCTGCCAAGTTGACTCCCAGGAATCCCCTTAGGGAGACCAGCCGCCCGACAATCCCTGGAGCCCACTGCCTGCTGGGATGCACTGGGGCTGAGTGGCTGCTCCCCTGTTATCCACCTGTCATCTCGCCTCGTACTCCCACTGAATTCTTTGGGGCCTGACCGTCCTTCTGCGCTGTGCTCGTACAGCACCTAGCGCAGTGGGGCCTGGTTCACGGCTGGGCTCCCGGGAGCTACACTAATACAAAGAATCCACAACAACAACGCTCAGTGACCTTCGTGGCCCCACAGTCTGCGTGCCTTGATCTGAGCAGCTGCCAGGGACCCTGGCACAGCAGCTGGCCTTGCTCAAGGAAGGCGCTCGTGCTCTGTGCTCTTCCCCTCGGGCTCAGAGCGCCATCCAAGGGTCCCCTCCCCAGCCACCAACGTGAGACGCCCCAGCAGTAAGTAGGCGGGTGGCAAGATCCTCTGCCGACAGCTGCCCCCCCCGTCTCCCCTGTTCCGTCAGCTTCCTGCAAGTCAGACATCGGTATCTGTCCCCTGCCCCCGGACAGTTCCACTAGCACCCTCCCACTTTGAGCATCCTGGATAGGACGCTCCTCCGCTGGCCTGGAATACCCAACCTCAGCACCTCTCACCCCCCAGGTGCTGACGCAGCCCCGTCACAGCAAACAGCGCTTCCCTTTCACAGGGAATCTTGCCTCAGCTGAATGCTGCACGTTGCTGCATGCTTTGCCCCCAGCATCAAGCCGTTGTCTATACATTTTCATTAACAAATATGCATTAAACAAGCCATCAACTAGTCTCAGAAGGTGAAGGATGGTGGGAGGGGAGGAGGGAGATTGACAGCGCTTGGTGAAACGCATGGCAGCATCACACTTTAATCCCTTGCACGCTTTGATTAGACAGGCCCAGACACCGAGGAGGACTCCTAACAACATTTACAGTAATGGGATTCTCAGATGGACCCATCGCAGCAGCAACGGGAGGGCAATCTCCGCACAGCTCACTGCTGCTTTCCTTGATAGAAGCCAGAGCAGACCTGTAGCTTAAGTTTGTGGAAAATTCCCACATGCCCGACTTGCCTCCCCACCCCAGAACGGAACGGAGCAGAGACAAACAGGACAAATGTCCCTCAGCTCAGAAAGCACAAACAGATTAAGACCATTTACTAAATAAGCTTAAGTCTCAGACCATTATTCATAGCCCAGACCTGTAATTTTGGAATGCATTACCTAATTGATTATCTCAGATCGCTGTTATTGACTTATTTCGAACCGGCCTTCGCCGAAAACTGAGCAATCTGTACGTTTCAGACGCAAGACACGAAACGTCACAGGCTTCTGATTTATTTAACCAGGAGAAAAAAAAAGCAGTTCCCAAAATAAAACGCAGCCAGGTGGCTTTTTATTTCCCTGTGTCCTTAATTTAGAAAAATGAACTGCAAAGGAAGGGAAGGGAGAAACTAGCTGCAGCCAAAAACTTTCTTCCCTTCAGTGAAAGCTTGGATCTAGTTCACCGAAGGGCTACCTGACTGGACTGCTAACGCAGAGCCGTAGATGGAAGCTCACTATATCACAGTAATAAAATCAATAGGATGTTCCCAAGATCCAGCCCCACCGCTCAATGGCTTGCGCTGCAGAAAAGGACTTACTGGGAATGCACAGGGGCATTCAAAATGCCATATTTTATGGCAAAGGTTAGAGCAAAGAGCTCGCTGCTCCAGCTATGGGGCTTGAATGTAAATTGGAACCAGCTTCCTGGCTCGGAAACTCATTATTTCCAATGCAGTCAGCGAGCAAAAAGAAATGGCTATCTGCATACGTTCTGTAGACAAAAGTGCGAGCCGGGCTGCGATTACAGGCCTGCGTGTCACTCTGGAAGAGGACGGGAGCAGTACGTAGTTTGACAACAGCCGAATCCTGACTCACAACATGCGTCCGCGCACCTCAGACTCTCATTAAGAGGACGTGACCTGCAGCATTTCAGAGGAGACCAAAAAAGAAACCAAGGAGGGACAGGGAGAGTGGAGGCAGCCATAAATCTTTGGAGCAGAGACTCAATGCCACAGGAGAGCAAGAGGTGCCTTGGCAACGGTACGGTAGATTAGACTTGAAGATGGGAGGAGAAACCAATATCCTGGCCCATCTGGAGCTGCCGGCCCCTGGGGACGCGAGAGACATGACGACAGCATCATGGCAGTAGAAGCAAGCAGCTGAAGCTGAGTTAGATAATAACAATGCTTTGTACTCCAACTGTACAGCATCTCACCAGGCAGGAAGGACGGCCCAATGGTTAGTGCACTGGCCTGGGATTTGAGAGATCTGCCTTCAATTCCCTGCTCCACCACCGACTCCCTGCGAGGCCCTGGGCGAGTCACTTGATCTCCCTGGGCCGTTGTGCAATAGGACAATAGCACTGAGGGTAAACACACTGAAGCCTGTGTGACACTCAGATGAAGGGGGCCAGATATATATCTGTGACGGACCAGCGGGCCTTCGGGCACTCTACAGACACCGAACCCCAGGGGAGCCCAACTCCTCTGCGAACCAGGCCAGAGGTCATGCAGTGAGTCAGAGACAGAGCCTGACTCCCCGGTCGCTGTTTCCAGACACCAAACTACACAGCCTGTAAGAAGTCTCACTAGAAAGCCGCAGGGTGACGTGCAAGAAGTGCTCTGGGTTCCCTCGACGCAGGCTGGAGGAGTTCTTCAAGGACCCTAGAGTTCATCAAGGATCTGATTTGGGACTGTTCACTTTAAATATCTTCTTTGATGGCCATGGCCCAAGAAGTAAGAAGGCGCTAACAAAACTTTGCTGATGACACAAAGTTGGGAGACGTCAGCACAGAGGAGGCTCGGAATATCCTGCGGGAAGAGCCGGATGACCCTGAAGACTGGCGTGACATAAATGGGGTGAAATGTAACAGCACAAAGTGCCGGGGTGAACAACAAGAATTTCTGCTAGAAGCTCATGGCTCATCAGTTGAAAGCCACAGAGAAGAGACCTGGGCACATGGGTCAGTCACAGGCTGATGGGGAGCCACCAGCGTGACGCGGCTGTAAAACAAGTAAATGCAAACCTAGGCTGCATCAGCGATAGGGAAGTGTCAATGCCGCTGTGGAAAGCACTGGTAAGATCTCATGTAGAAACCTGCGTGCAGGTCTGGTCCCCAGGCAGGAAGGTGCAGCGAAGAGCTACGAGGATGATCTGGGGAAGGGACGGCTCCTCTTGGGGGGCAGAGCAACACTAGGCTGCTGGACTTGGCCCCTGTGGAGTTCAAGGCAGACCCTAGCAAACTCAGGGAGCTGGTAGGTGAGAGACTTGCTTCCTTTGGGATAAGGAGAAACCAGTTCCAGAGAGTGTGGGCCGTTTTTCAAAGAGACATCACTAGGTGCACAGGAGCACACTATCCCGCTGTGTGGGAAAGACAGCAAGCATGGCAAGAGACTGCCCTGGCTTACCCAGGGGATCGTCAATGATCTGACGCTCAAAAGAGCCCTACGAGAAGTGGAAACTAGGTCAAATTACAAAAAACGACGATAAACAACTAAGAAAAGTACGCAGGGACAGAATTAGAAAGGCCAAAGCACAAAACGAGATTAAATGAGCTAGAAACATGAAGGGTAACAAGAAAACACTCTACCAATATACTAGAAGCAAGAGGAAGAGGCTGTTCCTAACCTTCCTCACGGCTCTTCTTCAAGACGTGCTGCTCATGTCCATTCCATGCTGCGTGTGCGCGCGCCCTGGTGCCCGGCTGTCGGACATTTTTGGCCTTAGTGGTATCCATAGGGCTGGCTCTGGTGCCCCGAGCTCATACCACAGGCCCTGCACCCCCGGGCTCCCTCCTGCCGTCAACGCCGATGGCGGGACAGAGGGTGGGTCATGGAATGGACACGAACAACATCTCGAAGAACAACAGTTACGAAAGTTATTCATCGACTTTTCTTCATTGAGTGCTTGCTCATGTCAGTTCCATGCTAGGTGACTCACACGCAGCATCCCTGGAGGTGGGCTCGGAGTTTACGATAGTGCCGCATGCAATACGGCTCTGTCGAAAGGGTGATAGCATAATGGGACACGAAAGTATGAACTGAAGACCAGCTAGCAGCTCTGCAGATGTCCTGGACCGGCACCTGCACCAGGAAGGTCTCTGATGAGGCTTGCGCCCTGATCGGGTGAGCTGTTCCAATCGCTGGTGAGGCACATCTGCTGGTTCATAACAGAACTTATTGCAGAAGGCTATCCACGAGGAGATCCTCTGGGAGCAGACCAGCAGACCTTTCATCCTATCCACCACTGCGACAAAGAGCTGAACTGACCTTTGGAAAGGTTTAGTCCTTTCAATGTAGAAGGCCAAGGCCTGTCTAACATCCACGTGTGCGCCACCGACGCTCCTCACTGGAGCCATCAACCTCTCTGCACGGGCCTGATGTAATTTGGGCCCCTGCAGAGAGGAAGGGGAACAGACAGTTCAAAAATAAAGGGGGGGATCCTGGGGCCAGCCTGGGGTGCCATCCTTGGGTGCACCCTCAAAATGCTGGCCACAAGCCACCTTGATGGGAGGCAGGCCCGGAATAAGCGACCAAGGAGGAGGAGGTGGGACAGCAGCGTTTAAATCCTTTGTCTTTTTCCTGTCTCTTTAGATACTGATTATTCTTGACAAGCATTGGTGAGGTAGCTAGGTTCCCTGCCAGGGGAGCTGTTTCTACCTCTGGGTCCCACTGTTCGGCGCTGGTGTCGGAACATGAGTCTGCCTCCCACACCGGGTCAGCCAGAGCCAACCACCGCTTTCCGACACGGCTGCAGAGAACTGGAGCGAGTAAGGTCCTGGCGCCATTGGGATCCCCCATGGTTCCAGTATGACACCGAACTGGCCATTGTCCTTGAGGCCAGGCCCCCGCCAACGGTCCCGCACCAAACGTCAGTACACTCGCCAGAGGCCGGTTCTGGGGCCGGTGACTGGGCTCTCCGTCTGAGGAGGACCGTTCCCCTCTCAGGGACCTGGGTGGCACTGATCGTGACTTCTCTTGGTGGCTGCAGCGTGGCACTGGGGAGTGGTGGCAAGGGGATGGTGACCGCCAGTAAGAGTCCCCTAAGCGGTGCAGTGTCAGAGGGGAGTGGTGCCTGGAGGGCAGCGTTTGGCCACATAGTGGGCTACATGGTGCTGGGTGTCTGGAGATGGACACCGGGCTGGTGAACAGTGCCGCGGAGGCAACGATCGATGCTGAGCAGATGGCGATCGGTGATATGCCGCCGGTGAACCTCTCCTCCACGTTGGGGACTGGGAACACGGTGCTAGAGACGGGATCAAGATGGTGGAGATCTCTGCCATGGTGCTGGAGATCATGGCCCGGACCAGTCCCGGGATGGGGAATGGCACCGATCCGCTACCCACTGCGGCGGTCTGAGCGCTGCCTCCATCAGAAGGGCCTTACGTCTAATGTCCCAGGCTCGCTTAGTTCTCGGGTGAACGCTCCTACAGATCTTACACTTCACGGAGAGGTGAGCTTCTCTCAAGCAGCTTAAACTGCTCTGATGCGGGTCGCTCAGTGGCATAGGCTTCTTGCATGAAGCACGGGGTTTAAACCACAGAGAATGGGGCATGCCCTGAGCTTGGGAACTTACTAACTAACGGAGTAACTGCTAAACAACCAACTTTAAACTAGATACACTAGAAAGCGAGAAACCACTAGGAAGACGGAGACTTGCGAGGGCGAGAGAGTTGTTCCAGCACCGTCCCGGGTGGTAAGAAAGAACTGGAAGGGAGGGGGGTCCAGTAGTACCCTATATACGAGCACATACGTGGGCTGCTGCAGAAGGCATTAGAGCCAGCCCTACGGGTACCACCAGGGGAAAAAACTGGCACCGGTGCATGTGGCGCACACAGCCACACCCACCCCTAAATCAGAATGGACGTGAGCACGCACTCGAAGAAGAGGAGAAGGTGATAAGTAACAGTCAACTTAGATTTGTCAAGAACAAAACATGTCAAACCAACCCACAGCTTTCTTGGAGAGGGTAACCAGCCTTGTGGATGGGGGAAGTGGTAGCAGTCAGGCCGGATTTCCTGTGAGGCCCAGCAGGCATGTGCCCAGGAGTGACTAAACAGCGGTGGATTACTGCCCGGGCCAACGGGGCCTGCCGCCCTGCCCCTCCTCTTCCCCCTGAGGCCCCACCCCCTGGCCAAGCCAGAACCTGGGGTGAGCATACTCCCCCCTGCCCGGAGCTGGTCACCCCAGCCCCTCTTCTCCCCCATCCCCACACACGGAAAACATGGGGGTCAGCTGTAGGCGGGGGGTGGGGGGGAGTGCACTGAAGACGCTGTGCGTAGGGGCACATAAGGTGTAAATCTGGCCCTGGGTAGATGTGGTATATCTTTTGATACTCTCTCGCACGACCTTCTCATCAAACAACGGAGGGAAATACAACCTCGATGGAGCTACTCTAAGGCGGGTGCATAACTGGCTGGAAAACCGGTCGCAGAGAGTAGTTATCAGTGGTTCACACAGTCAAGCTGGAAGGGCATATCCAGTGGGGCCCCAGGGGAATCAGTTCTGGGTCTGGTTCTGTTCAATGTGATTTAGATCATGGTACAGAGAGGACACTTACAAAGTTTGCAGACGATCCCAAGCTGGGCGGGGTTGCAAGTGCTTTGGAGGCTAGGATTAAAATTCAAAATGAGCTGGACAAACTGGAGAAATGGTCTGAAGTAAATAGGATGAAATTCAATAAGGACAAATGCAGAGTCCTCCACCTAGGAAGGAACAACCAGCGGCACACGTACAACATGGGAAATGCCGGCCTAGGAAGGAGCACGGCAGAAAGGGATCTGGGGGTGACAGTGAATGACAAGCCAAATATGAGTCAACAGCGTAACGCTGTTGCAAGGAAAGCGAACGGTCTGGGCTGTATTAGCAGGAGTGTTGTAAGCAAGACACGAGCAGTAATTCTTCCGCTCTGCTCCGCACTGATTAGGCCTCAACGGCACTATGGTGTCCAGCGCTGGGTGCCACATTTCAGTAAAAAATTGAGGCGAGTCCAAAGGAGAGCAACAAAAATGACTAAAGGTCTAGAAAACATGGCCTGTGCGGGAAGATTGAAAAAACGGAGTTTGTTTAGTCTGCAGAAGAGAAGACGAAGGGGACATAATAACCGTTTTCAAGTACATACAAGGTTGTTACAGGGAGGAGAGTGAAAAATTGTTCAGGTTAACCTCAGGACAGGGCAAGAAGTAATGGGCTTAAATTGCAGCAAGGGCCATTTAGATTGGACATTAGGAAAAATATTCCTAAGTGTCAGGGTGGTTAAGCACTGGAACAAATTGCTGAGGGAGGCTGTGAAATCTCCATCATTGGAGATTTTTAAGAACAGGTTAGACAAACACCTGTCAGGAACGGTCTAGTTATTACGGAGTCCTTTTTTGAATGCAGGGGCCTGGACTAGATGGCCTACTGAGGTCCCGTCTAGTCCTACGCTTCTATGATTGTCAACCAAGAGACTCCGTTTTCCCAGGAGGCTGACCCAGGGCAGGGTGCTCTGTACTTGCACCAGCTCTCAGGGAACAGGGGAGCAGGGTGGTTTGCATTGGTTTCCGCTCAGCAGTGAAGTGCCAGCACAGACACAGATGGAGCTGTCGGCTCGGTAGGTACCAATCTTGCCCTTTATAGCAAGGTGCTCCCGGCTGCCGTAAGCCTGAGATTCCAGCTGTGGAACCTGGACCCGTTCCATGTATCAAGCTCTGGTGGCTCTCGGGAGGCACTAGAGTCTTAGAGCTGCCATCCTTCAGGTCAGGCACATTAAAAGGACACAGCATCTGCTCCTGTTACAGCGTTTGCCACGCACTCTGCAAACACAGCATTTTTCTTTCGCAGCTTGGGTCTGAGACACAGAGAAGAGAGGCCGAGGAGGGTGTTTAGAGGAGACGCCAAGAGGTCTCATTTGTTTGTTGTCTGTCTGGCATGCAATTCCGATCGGAACACCTTGCCGGACCAGGAACAGTCCGATTAAAGCCCTCACGCCTTTCTCATCATGGCTCGGTGCTGGAACGGGGTCTCAAACACACCCTCACTTCTCTCCACGGAGCTCTCTTCACCCGGAGACAGTCCAGAGCGCTTAGTATTACGGCCATAGAATCAACTCACAAGAGAGGGACAGGGCATGCTAAGGAAAGGAAGCAATGTGATGAGCTGATGAGACAGAGGGATCCCCGGAGACAACTCCAGGTGGCAGGAGCTGCAGAGAAGCCTCTTGCGAAATGGAGCAGGACAGGGAGAGACACGGCTAAGTTCTGCATGCATTTAGAATCAGAGGCCCAGTGGCCCCACCCCTGAACACAGGAAAGCTGAGGCTGCATCAGCAGGCCCAGGCAGAGAGCTGCCATGCACTTCACCTCAGCAGCGAGGACCGGCACTGCCTGGGTGCCCATCTTGGTAAACACACAGGTACGGAGAGGCAGAGCGGCTGGCCGGCTATTGCAGGCTGAGTCAGGAGCAGAGCGAGGACAGCGACCTGGCAATCAGCGCCCGCGCCCCTGGTCTATCCGCAATGTGAATTTCAAAGCTCGGGAAGGGGGGCTCTAATGTAAACCGCCCCGCGACCGAGGACGAGATCTTCAACAGCTCCCAAGAGATGTAGGAGCACAGATCCCAGCCTCCCACTGGAACTCGTTCCTAACCCCTCCGCTGCTTTGGAAAATCAACCCCCAACAAACACAAATAAAAAACGGTCACTCACCTTCCGCAACTGTTGTTCTTCGAGAGGCGTGGCTCATGTCCACACCAAGCAGGTGTGCACGCACCGCATGCACGGTCAGCAGCAGGTTTTCCCCCAGCGGTACCCGTCGGGTGGGTGCAGGCACCCGCTGGAGTGGTACCTCCGTGGCGCCATATACAGGGGCCCGGCGACCCGCCACCTTTCCAGTTCCTTCTTGAGGATCAGCTCCAACAAGAGGGGCAGGCAGGTGAGTCTTGGAATGGACATGAGCAACATCTCAAAGAGCACCAGTTACAGAAGGTAAGTAACCGGTTTTTCTTTTTCGAGGGCTTGCTCATGGTCAATTCCAAGCACCTGATTTCCAAGCAGGACAACGGAGGAGGGGTCGCAGCTCACGAGATTGCGGCCTGGAGCACTGCTCTACCAAACATCACATCGTCCCTGGCATGCCGGGTAATGGCATAATGTGATGTGAATGTGGGTATGGAAGACCAGGTTGCAGCCCTACAGATTTCCTGTGTGGCAATGCGAGCCAGGAACGCTGCTGCTGAGGCCTCAGCCCTCGTGGAATGCACTCTGAGAACTGGGCTGGCACCCCGGCTAGCTCGTAACCCGCCCTTCTACAAGAGGTAATCCAGAACGAACTCCTCTGAGAGGATACTGGGAGTCCTCTCCTCCTATCTGCTACAGTGATGAAAAGCGGATTTGATTTATGAAAGGATCTAGTGTGCGCTATATAAAAAGTCAGCGCCCATCTGATATCCAGGGAGTGGACGTCCCCTGCTGCTGGCACGTGGTTTGGAAAGAACACTGGCAAGAAAATCTCCTGACTAGTGTGAAATTGAGAGACCACTTTGGGCAGGAAAGCCGGAGGCGGGCACAACTGCTCCTTGTCCTCCTGGACGGACACGTAGACAGGGGCTCTGAGGTGAACACCTTACGTTCAGACACTCCCCTTGCTGAGGTAATAGAGACGAGGAAGGCTACCTTCCACGAGAGGTACAACAGAGCACACTCGAAAGGGGGCCCCTCAACTTCCTGAGCACCAGGTTACGGTCCCATGCCAGAACTGGCTGATGTACCGGAAGGTAAAGTCTTTCTAAGCCCGTGAGGAAACAGGACACCACAGGGTTGGCAAATATCGAACAGCCCCTTTCTCCCGGGTGGGAAGTGGAGATAGCCGCCAAGTGCACCTTCACAGACGCAACCGCCAAACCCAACTGCTTTAGGTGCCGTAGGCAGCCCAGTAGAAGAGGCAGCGGAGCCTGTATGGAGGAATGCCCTTTCGTGGCGACCGTACCGAGAACCTTTTCCTTTTCGCTAAGTACGCCGCTCTGGTGGACGGCTTCCTACTACCGAGGAGAACCTCTTGCACCTGCGCCGAGCACTCTGCCTCCCTCGGGTTCAACCACGCAGCTTCCACGCCGTGAGATGAAGCGACTCTAGGCTGGGGTGACACAGCCGACCGTGGTTCTGCAAGAGTCGTGCAGGTCGCCTTTCGGCATAGACTTGTGGCAGGATCCGCAGGGCTGGAAGCCTTGGGCCCAAGGCATACCCCAGGGCCCCGGATAGGGGAGTCCCAGAAACAGGGAAACCCCGTACCACTAAACATTTATCTAGAGATATCTATAGATACGTACCTACAAACAACACATGAACTCATTAGCTAGCTATTTACAGGAACCGCTAAGGACAAACGGGGAACGCATGCAAAAGCAAGAAGACTGAAGCTCCAACAACCGTCACAGGCGGTAAGAAGGAATTGGAGAGGCAGCGGGTCGGCGGGCCCCTATATACAGCGCCAACAAGACGCCATTGCATGGGGCACCTACACCAACCCAACGGGTACCGCTGGGGGAAAGCCTCCCGACTGCCCGCAGTATGCACCTGCTTGGAATCGACATGAGCGAGCACTCGAAGAAGAACAATCTGTATCCGTCTTCTGTCTAATTTGGTCGGCTCTAATCAAACCACCTGCATCCTGCCTTGGACAGAGCGACGCGCCACACAGGTGTAACAACCAAAGCGCTCTGAAGTCTGCTTTGAAGGACCAAGTGCTGGGAGTCACCTGTATGACCCAGCACTATACAGAGGACGTGATGCTTAGATAATCCCGAAACTACATCTCCTTATTGTTCTCGACAGGAGAGCGCCTCTCCTTCCATCTATGCCTGCCTTAAAATGCATGCCCAGAAACTTAGAGTTGTAAAGTCAAGAAGTTAACAACACATGTAACCACAATCTGCAAGCAAAGAAAAAAATTCATTACCCAACTATTAACCACTTAGGTTTAACATATGCAAATCTAAAAAGGAAGCTGCTAATGAAGGCTACTAATTGGTAGTAATCAGTATACAGTCACGATTTGATTAACTTGCAGAAAAAATGAGCTGCACAACAGGAAAAAGTCTCACAGTGAGCTGAACTTTCCTGCTACTCCCCAAAACTGAGAGGGGGAGTTTATTAAAGCACCAAAATGTCCCAGCTTCACCTAGGACAGCAGTTCTAGCAGCTCTGGTGAACGGATCCTGGAACACAAGACTCTGCTGACTGGCACGCGTGAGCCAGCGGCCATCAACGTCTAAAACAAGCAGCGGTGTTCAAATATACTCGAGAATGACCTTAAAAAAAATCCACGCCTATTTGCATAAACACAAAGCAGGCTCTTCTCCGAGAGGGGAAGAGACATGCAAGCGCTGATCATTAACGTGGAATAACAAGAGGAGAGTGGCAATTATTGCACGGTGAGTCCTACAGTCATCAACAGCAGCCTGACACCGAAGTGACAGATTACGACTCACTTCCCAAAGCTTCCTTTAGGACCGCTTTCAAAAAGCCTTATTTATTTTTGGTTTCCTGGTGCAGGCGCTAATGGAGAGGGAGCAGCACTGTTCATAAATTGCGCTCCGGTAAGGGAGCCAGGGACCCTATCAGGCACACAAATAAATGGCATTTTTATCAGGCGGATTGTTAGCAGCGATTCAAGCTCATTCAATTTCCTTAGGTCTAGGTTACAGCAGGAGCAGCCGCAATCAAAACTCCACACATCTCGAGGCCACCTGGGCTCACGTTCTATGGCAAAGCTTCCCCCGGGATCTGCGGCTCTCATGCAAAGCCTGCAGCACGCTACACAGTCCTCAGTTGCTTCCAGGAAATTCAAGAACAGTGAGAGCGGGGCTTTGGTCTGTTTGTTTTTAAATCAAATTAGCGACGAACGAGAACAATCCTATCTGCAACACATTCCTGGGGTTATGCTAATATTACGCACACATTACACTGGTCCCAGCTTTTCTGATGTGCCCCAGATTTTTATATGGCTGGCACTACGTGGGAAGCATAGCTGTTGGGGAAGGGCATCAGCCCAGACGCGAGCCAAATGTACCTCTGATCGGGGTCTAAATTAATTATATCAACTCAGGGAAAAGACCCAGCCATCACTGAAGGCCGATCAATGAAAACCTCTGCTCAGGGGGCAGCAGCAATCAAAAGATCTAACAAGCTGTTCAGCCGGATAAGGAACCGACGGGATGGAGCTGATTCCAGTGCCTTTACATAGATAATGGTGCAGACCTATCCCCGGTGACCCCATCTCCCAAACAATATTGCAGAGCGAGAGGTTCAGAGACTGACGAGAATGATCAAAGACCTGGAAAAATCTCTCCTCTGAGGGAAGACTGGAAAAACCAGGAACGTTTAGCTCAGAGAGGAGATAAATAAGGGGGGGGGGGGGGGAGATGCTTGGAAGCGATTTATAAAATAATGAATGGGATAGAGAAGGGAGATCAGGACGTCTATCCACTCCCCCTCATTACACAAGAGCTAGGGGACTTTCAATGAAGCAGAAATGGGGCAAAATTCAATTAGCCTGATGAAGGAAAATACTTTTTCAGACCACACACAGCCTGTGGAACTCACTGCCACAAGATGCCACTGAAGCCAAGAACTTTGCAGGGTTCACAAAGGGACTGGACATGCATGAGGATACCCAGGACAGCCAGAGTTACCCGAGTTCACTTACAAGAGCTTGAGAGAAGCATTATAAACCTTCCTGCTCCAGGGCAGGAGCCAGACTAACTGTTGGGGGTCAGGAGGAAGCTTTCCTGGAGCAAGCTCTCTCCTCACTGCCTACTACGGGGGCTCTTGCACCTTCTTCCAAAGCTGCTGGCACTGGCCAGGCTAGAGTCCCGGCCCGATGCCGTCTGGCACTTCCTGTGCTTCTCCATATTGGAGGCCTCCGTGACCAAGTGGACAAGGGGCCAGTGATATGGAGGGAATCCCTGCAGAGCGCCTGCCACGTTGGGATCCGAGGGGCACCCTGCAGGTCTGTCACCAGAGGGTCTCAACATCACCCGTCCCAGCAGCACATTGCGTATCCAGGCTGGCTTTACCGAGTGACCATGTCTGGGAAAACCCCTCCCAAGGCGGAGGCATCTCTGCCCCTGGGGCAGCTGTAGCCACTCCAGTGAACCCCATTTCTGGAGCGTGAGTGAAGGCACCCTTGGCCGGGAGCAGGACTGAGGGTACGAGCGGGCCGGGCTGGGGCTGCTGGCGCATCCACACAGGGCTGCTCCCTGCAAGCGGGCGCAGACACAATGGACATGGTGTCGGGAGAGAAGACACAGGACTGGATGGAAGGGGACTAGGGGATGGGCGGTTCACACAATCTGGCCTGCACTGACGAGAAGGACTTTGAGCCCTTTGGGGAAAGCCAGTCTGACCAGCTGTGCCCCTCCCTCCAGGCCGGGGCAGAGGGGTGCGCTCTCCCTGTGCCGGCCAGCTGACCCACTGGGCAGACCCGGCTGCACACACAGCAGTCACACTTCAAGGAGTCCGTGGGGCTGGCCCGGTACCCTTCACGGGCGCTGGAGACGGGACGTTTGAGTGATGCCAAGAGCCAGGGCGAGCAGGGAATTTGCAGGGACTGACATGCAGATCCTCCCAAGACTGGGCATTAGGTGCTGCACTCGTGCCCAACGCCAGACGTTTTTACTGCACCTTGTACAACTCTCACGCGTCCGGACTGTAAAGCCGGGCGGGGAAAGAGCCGCTCAGCAGCAAGTGCGGACAGCCCCGTTCCAAGCACTGCTCCGCTAGCATCGGCTCAGGCCAGGCTGCTCCAATGCCCTCCACGGGCAGCAGTCTGAGCCGCGGGGACCCCCCTGCACCAGGAGGGGGGCAGCGTGAAATCCAATTGCCACCAACTGACAAGTATCCGCTCGGCACCAGCTTAGCCGCGGCGCCTGGGCAGCACGGGAGCACTCAGCGCTGGCGCTCTGGGTCCAGCACTGCATGACCCAAAGCCTTTGAGAAGGAAGGAAGAGGGGTAGCCACTCGAAGGACCCGCACAGCTTTCTAGCTGGGTCTGTTCCCGCGTGGTCCCATGCCACGCCAGACACTGGGCTCCACCTCCAGCGTTGCGCTCTGCACCTTCTGAAGGAGACAAGCGAAGATCTTTCCTCCCCGTCAGCACCTGTTTGCCCCTGCAGAAAAGCATGCTGCAGTGCTTCCTTCCTTGGGAAGGCAGGAATTCCCCGTCATTCATTCATCTGGGACAACGCCCTGTGAGATGCGTTCGAGGAAGGGGAACAGAGAACAGACAGGCGCTCTGTTTGCGCCTTAAGCACTTTGGGGCAGGGGCACAAAGCACAATTTGTACAGCACCTAGCACAATTGAATTCCCCATCCCGGCTGAGGCTCTAGTGCGACACCACCACAAACAAATAGCAGCGAGAGTGAATTCCAGGTAGGCCTTGACGTGCGGAGGTGGCTGCAAGAGGATTTCAACCCAGGGCAGCTCCTGATTGCGTGGGATTAGCAGGCTGGGCCTTGCGGTAACCCGTCAGGCGGATGGAGAAGCGATCAGGCAGACCTGTTTTCCACCGCTCCCCAGTGACAAAACCTTGCCATCTCGGAGGAGAACTTCATTCACAACCTCCTTGTGGGAACCACCCCCACAAGACACGTTCAGCTGCACTGTTTACTCAGACAGAGGGTTCACAGTACAGGCCTGTTCACGCTGGAGAAGGGATTGCTGCACAGAGCAGGAATCAAGGACGTATAGATTTTCCAAACTAATGCACGCCGCCAAACGCAATTCAAAGCCACGCCCGCACACAGCCCCTCATATTGTCACCATCTTCCCACCACGCTGCAGTCAGACCCCACTTTAACTCAGCCATAATCTGCACTAACGATCTTGCACTGATATCGCACCTTTCAGCCCGAATGATCCCAAAGCACTTCGCAAATATCCATCTCCACCTGGAGAGCAGCCACTTCGGGCATGGCATGCAGCAGCTGGGGAAAAGCAGTTTAAGGCTAGGATTTAAGAAAGACTCTCGACTCCAAGTGAAACGGAAGGGGACAGAACATCCCGTCACTCCTGCAGGAACATGACCTGCACAGGGGGGTTATTAAAATGCAGCACAGCAACCCAAGAGCACCAGGCTGGGGTCTTGGGTCAGCGCTACCTCCTCCCGGAAGAGCACGTCCTGCTGAGTCACCAGCTGCATACTGCTAAAAATGCTCCGTGCCAAGACTAACCCAACGGCGCGCCATCAGCGCTGCGTCTCCACCGCGTGAGAGGGGTCAGGCTGTCTGAAGCCGGGCCCCGCACTCACCCCGCTTGCCTGCTCGGACTGTCAACGTATCCTAGCCCTGAGGGGCCGGAGCAAAGATCCTGGCATGATGGAAATGTCCACACGAGGCATTCAAACTGCTAAGCGCCCAGCAGGAGAGCCAGGCCTGCAGCGCATGGCGGGGGCATACCTGGACTGCAGGGACCTAGAAATGTCAGGGTTCATCTCAGCTTGCTTCCAAGAGCATTTCTAGCCCTTCTCTGTGCAGAGAGCCTCGACAATTATAAAATTCTAACCCAGTCAGCCTAACTTTGATACCTGGAGAGATACTGGAACAAATGATTAAACAATCGATTTGTACGCACCTGGAAGAGAACAGGGTGATAAGGACTAGCCAGCACGGATTTGTCAAGAACAAATCATGCCAAACCAACCTAATTTCCTTCTTTGACAGGGCTACCAGCCCAGCGGATGGGGGGAAAGCAGCAGACATGATGTAACTTGAGTTTAGTAAGGCTTCTGACCGTGTCCCATGTGACAGTCTCATAAGCAAACCAGGGCAATGGGGTCTACATGAAATGACTATCACAGGGGTGCACGAAGAGCAGTTACCAACGGTTTGCTGTAATACAGAGAGGATGGATCTAGTGGAGTCTCGCAGGGGCCAGTCCTGGGTCTGATACTAGTCAGTACTTTCATTAATGACTTGGATAATAGAGTGGAGAGGCTGCTTATAAAATGTGGCTGCCCCAGGCTAGAAGGGGTTGGAAGCACTTTGGAGGACAGATTAGAATTCAAAATAACCTGGAGACTTTGGAGAATTGGTCTGAAATCAACAAGTGAAGTTCAATAAAGACAAGTGCAAAGTACTTCACTTAGGGAGGGAAAAATCCAAAGCACAGCTACACAATGGGGAGTAACGGGCGAGGCGGCAGTGCGGCTGAAAAGGATCCGGGGAGTTAGAGTGGACCACACACTGAATACGTGTCAGCAATGGGACGCTGTTGCCAAAAAGGCTAGTATCATTCCGGGGTGTAACTAATAGGTGTGTCGTGTCAGACACGGGCGGTCACTGTCCCGCTCTGCTCGGCACTGGCCAGGCCTGAGCTGGGGTGCTGTGTCCAATCCTGGGTGCCACAAACTGGAGAGAATCCAAAGCAGAGCAACGAAAATGACAAAAGGTTTTAGCAGTCTGCCCTGTGAGGAAAGGTTAAAAACCTGGGGACGTTTAGTCTTGAGAAAAGACGACTGAAGCAGACCTGATAACAGCCTTCAGATAGGTTACAGGCGGTCATAAAAGGGCAGGGATCCGTGTCCGCGGAAAGTCGGACAAGAAGTAATGGGCTTAATCGGTACGAAGGGAGATTTAGGTTAGATGTCAGCAAAGCTTGCTGCCTGTAAAGGTAGCTAAGCTCTCACGCAGGCTCCCAAGGCAGGCTGTGGAATCCCCGTCAGCGGAGGTTTCTAAGGACAGGCTGGACAAACCCTTGGCAGGAAGAGCCTCGGTTTACATGGCCCTGCCTCATGCACAGTGTCCGACATCTCTCATTCTATGGAAGTGCGACTGAACCAAGCGCATGGCTGGGCCTGGGGGCTGCTCACAGGATTCTCCCCAGACATTGTGGGGTCTTCACTGATCACCCCACCCCCAAAAGCACCCAGCATCTGCCTTTGGGACCGAGGACATCTTGACTCCTCTGTTCTGGGATGTGACACCCAGGCCAATTAACGGCTCTTGGAAGCACAGCGACTGGAGCTGCGGCCGATGCGCTTGGGCCATCACAAGCTGCTTCCCAGCCCCTGGCCAGCGGCTTGCACCCACGCGAGGCTCCTCTGCTGCCTGCCTGTGGACAGGAGAAGGAGCCTGCTCTAGCGCGCTGACATCCACCTGCTTCTGCACTCTCATGCCAGCCTTGACAGCCAGCTCAGTGCAAGCCGGGGTTTTACTCTGGAGGTTTTACTCGCAGGTTCGAAGCCTGGCCGTCAGTACTGACTGCAGCCTGGAGCCCAGGGAAGGCAGGGGGTTATACCTCTCCTTCAGAGTGCGATGACTGGCCCAGGAAAAGCCAGCGTTTGGTTTTAGGGTTTGAGCAGTAGCACAGAAGGCTCGGTAGGGAGCGACCCCGTCCAGCTGTGTGCGCCACGGGCCCCTTCAGCTCCTGATCTAGTGAGTTCAGCCAAGAAGAGGCTAAGAGGGGAGTTGACCGCAAAGGACTAACCAGGAAAAGAGGACAGCAGAAGGCTCTTCTGTCGAACAGACAAAGGTTCAGGAACCAATGGCTGGAAGCTGAGCCTAGAGAAACTCAGCCTGGAAGTAAGGTGTCAATTCTTACCATGGGAGCATTGTCCCTGGGGATGGAGCGGATTCTCAAGCACTTGTCACCTTGAAATAAAGACCGTGTGGTCTGTCAGAATTGCTGGGCTGGATCCCGAATCCCGCAGGGAGGCTCTCCGGTCTGTGCGATGGAGGTCAGAACGGTGCCTTCCGGCTTTAACATCCAGGACGCTGTGACGAGGAAATCATTCCTCCTGGAACCCGGAGGTGCACACCATGCTTCTTGGCAAGGTACTCGACACCTCCCTGGACTGGAGCCTCTGCACCCCTCACAGGCAGAAACGCCAGCGGGGTTCACCACTGGACGTCTAGATGGCGTACAGCGTCATGGCAGCTGGTTCAGTAAGTCCCAAGATCAACAGCCAGGTGCTTTCCTGACCCTTGACGTCTCCCTCTCACTGCTGGCCCTACACTGAGCAGTCGGCCCTCTGCCTGACATGGCAAGCTACTCACATCGCCCGAGATACGCTTCCACGGACCCTGCCTGAGACAGGGCAGTGTGTTATCTCCACTGTACAGCTGGGAACTGAGGCACACAGCAGCTATGTGACTTGCCCAAAGCCACGTGGGGCCTGGGCAGAGCAGGGACTTGAACCCAGGTCCCCCCAGCCGCAGGCCAATCCCCAACCACTGGATCATTCTTCTTTCCTGGACACACTGCAGGGTTTCCGGAGTTACGTGCACAGCACCTCCAGGGAGCTCCCGAGGATGACATTTGAACAGAAGAGCCCAGAGCACGGGATGGGACCTGCAAAGGGAGTGGTCTGTTTCAGAGAGGAAACAGAGTAACTCAAAGCCTTTACCAACCGGAGCTCCCCGGGGCGGGGCAAGGCAGCCCGGAGACAGGAATCTGGCTAGTGACCCCACCTTTCCAGCTAGCCCAGAACCAGACTTCACACTAGCACTGAGAAAAGTTTCCGCTTCAATGCTTGAGCAGTGCAGGAACAAGCGCCCCCTCCACTCCCTGCCAATTACTGTGCTGTGAGCAGACAGAGCCGCAGAGACAACTGCATCTACAGCATCCACAGCCAGGCAGCCCTAGCGCCCAGCCATCCAGCACTCGCCCTGCTCACCAGCAGGCCAGGATCCTGCCAGCTCCCATTACTAGCACGGTCACATTTCCAGTGGTTAATTATCTCTGATTTGAAGGGAAATTATGCATAAATACAGTGAAGAAAAATATAATCACAACTCCCTTTTTCTGTGAAGCGGTGCCAATTATGCAAAATTATGCAAGGACTTTTCACAGGGACGGGAGGGTTTCAGTGGCTGGGCTTCCAGCAGACTGTAATGGGCTGCACGTGGCTTAACGGGAGAAGTGAGCTCACACAGATTTGTCTTACACGATTTAAATTATTTAGTAAATTAGTCACTCCAGAGCCGAGCGACACTGCTTCCGTCCCTCTCCCGAGCGAGGGAGGTGGGACCAGAACGCCAGCCAGCTAGAAGAAACCAGCAGCTTGCCCTTCTTCACCGCAACAGAGCCGGCTGGCAGCATTACAGCCGGAGTGTGAAGACTAGACGGACGAGGGACACTTCATACACGGCAGCACTGAAAGGCAGCAACTTGATTACGTCGGCTGGAAATCTTCCGTGTTATCAACGGCCGCTTTTAACAAAGGGGAGTCTAATGTGGAGCTGCTAAATGGTGCTGTCAAGGGGGCGGCGATGAACGCCCAGGTCTGCAGCCCCCTCACGTGCTCATCTGAGCAGCGTCGGGTGACAACGCGCTCAGTAAACCCACACCTGATGGCACCAGCCGAGGATTAGAGCAGCTGCCCCTCGCCGGAGCAGGGACAGGCTCATTTACACCAGTTAAGCCCCCAAAACACAATCCAGGCCCAGTAAGAAGGAGCAACCGTTTAATTTCTCGTTTAAAGGCTGAAGCGGTTGTTTGAAGAGCAGCCGCCGCCTCCTGGAAAACTTGGACTGTTCTATTTTGAGTCTGTTCTGCTGCTGTTTTATTTATTCCGCTCTGCCTGGTAATCTCGCCAGGGAGACCTGCCTCCAAACAGGACGGCTGTTGCAGACTTAGGATGCCTTGGGCACTACTTGGCTCATGCGGTGTCAGACTCCTGGGGCCGGGTGTCCAGGTGAGCATGAACAGCGACTCCCAACACGGCCATCATCTGTTTTCAGTGGTAAAAACGAGAGCGACCGGGCATGGCTCTGAATACCAGAGAGGCCTCCTACAACTTCCCCCAGGAGTCAGTGGCAAAGCCATAACTGCTGGCTATCCAGAGACAGGTCAGATCACAGGCAGCACAACCACGAGCTCCCCAAGGGCTCACTGGGAATGGTGCTTGGAAAACCTTTAGGCCAATTCAAGAGGCATCCGCGGCCTGATTTTCAGGAGCTTGGCTGTGCAAATTCCCATCGAGCTTGAGTGCGCAATTAAAACCACGGAGTTAACGGAGCACCTGCGGGATAGGTCCATCAATGGCCATTAGCTAAGTTGGGCAGGCATGCAACCCCAAGCCTTGGATGACCCTAGCCTGTGACTGCCAGAAGCTGGGGCTGGACAATAGGGGTTGGATCACTCGATAAATCGCCCTGTTCTGTTCATTGCTCTGAAGCACCTGACATTGGCCGCTGTCGGAAGAGAGGACACTGGGCTAGATGGACCATTGGACTGATGCGCACAACCACACGGACACCAGTACCATACATTCACCTCCAGGAGCTGAGATGTGTGACTCGGCCACCTCCGGACCAACTCTAGAAATAGCACAAACAGACCAAAGGGCACAGTCTCCTGGCCTGTCCAGCAAGAACAAAACGTTGCCAATGCCAACAATTCCAGAGCTATACAAACACCAGTGACTGCTGATCTTCCAGATGTGTTGCTCGTGGTCATTCCACGTCAGGTGTATGCGCGCCGCAAACACCGGAGCCGGAGACTTTTCCCTGCGTGGTACCAACTCTAGTGGCACTGCCGGTCCCCTCCCTCTCAGTTCCTTCTTGCCAGAACTCCGTCAGAGGGCGAGTCGTGGAATGGACACAAGCAACACATCTCGAAGAACCACCCTTCCGGAAGGTTAGCAACCGGTTTTTTCCTTCGAGTGCTTGCTCCCATTCACACTTCACAGGCTAGGTGGATTGCCCTCAGCTCTCTGACCTGTGGGTGAAATGTCAGCTCCTCTGCGGACCAGGGGCCTGGGTGTGACAATCCCCTGGTGCAATCTGGGCTGGTGTATCGCTGCGTTTCCCCAGTCCCCCACTCCTGGAGCCCATCTTACTCTGCTCTGCTGGGAGAGTCCCCAGTCCTGGGCTGTTCACACACAGACTCCAGCATGTCAGCCACTCCTACTAAGTGAGTAAGTGCTTCTAGACGGCCACTCTTTGGATTATGCAACAGAAGGATCCCAGCCAGACCCCAGTCCCAGATGCAGCTCTAGGAACCGCCATCTTACAATGTTCAGTTATATCAGCTTACATTGTTCAGTGGGAATACCTTCGTCAATTTAACAAAGAAATTGACATGCATCAGCCTTGTTATTCCAAGTGGATTCTCCAACACACTTCAAACCAAAGGCACTGCTTTAGGTAACACACAGAGATTTATTAACTGCAGAAGGACTTTAACAAGTGATGCCCAGCCAGTCCTTTGTTCCTGGAAGGCTGAGCTGGGTTTGTCCTATACACCCCTATACTGCCCCTCTGCTCCTGGAGAGTTTTCCTGGCTATGTTCCAAACCATGAGGACACATCTTTGGGAATATTACAGAGCAAAGCCTCATCACTATACAAACGTTACAGCAAAGGCGTTACTATAACAGTAATGATCGTCACATCAGGAGCATTCCAAAGACGTCTAATGCAAAGTGTGTCACATTAGACAATACACAATTATACACGTGGGCTCCCTCTCCGAGGTCTGAGGCATCCGATAAAAGCTGTGTAAAATCTTGCAACGGTTGAGAGTCCTTTCTATGGAGAAGGCTAGTGCACCTCTGACACCCAGCAAGTGGAGTCTCTGCTGGCATGCGGCGTGGGCAGGAAGGAAGGGTATCCGAGTTACTGTGGAACTGCGAGACCACCGTTGGAAGGAAGGCTGGGGGTGGCAGCAATTGAAGAAGACTATTAGGTGGCTCTAACGTAAAGGTTTGGATCTCTGAGACCCTTCTGGCTGAAGTAATGGCCACCAGGCAGGCTACCTTCCCAGATAGGTAGAGCAGAGAGCACGCCGCCAGAGGTTCAAATGGGGGTCCAGTCAGCCATGCTAAGCCCAGGTTGAGGTCCCGGGGGTCATATTTGGGGGTTTAATCTCTCCAGGCCTTTGAGGAATGGAAACCACAGATGGAGTTTGAGAAAACAGAAAGGCCATTCACCCATGGGTGGAAAACAGAGACTGCCTCTAGATGGACACTGATAGACAACACAGACAGGCCTTGTTTCACGTGGAGCAAGTCAAATGAAAGGCAGTGTTGACTGTGTAGGAGAAATACACTTGTGTGTCAACCAGATCAAGAATCGCTTCCATTTTGCCAGGTAAGTGGCTCTCGTGGAGGGCTTTCTGCTCCCTAAAAGCAACTCAGAACCAACCTGGATCATGCTAGCTCTGCGGGATTCAGCCATGGAGCTACCAGGCCACGAGATGAAGGGACTCGAGGATTGGATGATGCAGACGGCCGTGGTCCTAGGAGATCGGGCCTGGAAACTGAGGCAGATGGAATGACATCTCCACCGAGAGGTCCAGGAGGATGGTGAACCAATGCTGACACGGCCAGGCCGGGGCTATCAGGATAAGACATGTCCTGTCCCTTCTATCTCCAGCAAGACCTTGTGTATAAGAGGGGTGGGACAAAGACGTTCTGTCCAAGGGAGGAGAAAAGCATCTGAGTGACCCCGAGCTGTGGCTGGTGTTCCTCACTACGAACAGATCTATGGCTGTTTGCCAGAGGCTGGGAATGACTGACTGGACGCATCACTTGATGGTTCCCTGTTTTCATTCATTCCCTCTGAAGCACCTGGCATTGGCCCCTGTCAGAAGACAGGATACTGGGTTCAATGGACCACTGGTCTGACCCAGTGTGACTGTTCTTCTGGGGAGTCCCCCACTTCTGGGAGATGTGTTTCATGACATCTGGATGGATGGACCACTCATGGCCGCTGGAGAAGGAGCTGCTGGCGTGATCCACTAGCTCGTTCTGTGACCCCAGCAGATGGGAGGCCTCGAGGTGGATCCGTGGACTATGCAGAATTCCCACAAGCAGAGAGCCTCCTGGAGCCCCGCCCTGCCTGCTTACATAAAACATCGCCGCCGTGTTGTCTGCGAGGACCGACACGCACTCGCCCCCCAAGTGGGTTTGGAGCACCGGGCAGGTTAGGCGAACGGCCCTGAGCTCCCAGATGTTGATGTGCCATACGTGCTCCTCCAGAGAACAGAGGGCCCGGAGTTCTGAGGGTCCCTAAATGAACTCCCCAGCCCACCGCCAAAGCATCTGTGACCAGAGACCCTGACAGATGCGGAGTTGAGAACGGGACTGCAGCGCACACTGCCAGTGGGTCCAGCCGCCAAAGAAGTGAAGTGGTCACGGATGGGGGTGCGTGACCACCGTGTCCAGGTGGTGTCGGCCTGCTGCATATAGCAACGCTGGCGATGCCTGGAGAGGTCTGAGCTGCAGTCTCGCTCGTTGGGCCCCGTAGGTGCATGACGCCATACGGCCTAGGAGCTTTAGGCAGTTCCTCACCATGCTGATTCCTGAGGCTCTCTCAGAGGGGGGGGGGCAGGGAGAGGGGAGAGGACGGGGGCAGACACGAACGCAGGCGAGGACTTTCCCGTCTGAAAATGGCTTGCTTCAGCTTCCAGCCATTGGATTGTGCTCTGCCAAACTGAGGAAAGCTCTGCTACCAAACTTCTGTTCCCCATGTGGGTATCTACAGCCTGTGGACAGGTCCCCCCATAACCTTCTCTTTGTTGAGCTAAATAGATCGAGCTCTTTGAGTCTGTCACCATCAGGCATGTCTTCCTGTCTTTTCATCTTTCTCCTGGCTCTTCTCTGAGCCTGCGCCAACATATCAAAATCCTTCTCAAATTCTGGACACCAGAAATGGACCCAGTGTTTCAGCAGTGATCACATCACCGCCAGATACAGAGGTAAAATAACCTGTCCACACCTACCTGAGATTTCCGTGTAGACCTCTCAAGATTGCATTAGCCCTCTTGGCCCTGGCGTCCTGCTGGGAGCTCATGTTCAGCTGATTATCCACCATGACCCCCAAATCTTTTTCAGAGTCCCTGCTTCCCATGAGAGGGTTCCCCCCGTACATATGGCCGACATGCTTTGCGCCAAGCTGTATACCTTTGCATTTAACCGGGTTAAAACACACATGGTTTGTTTGCACCCAGCTTACGAAGCGATCCAGCTCGCTCTGCATCAGTGACCTGGCCTCTTCATTATTTACCACTCCCCCAACTGTGCGCCCACTGTGAACTTCATCAGTCATGGATTTATGTTTTCTCCCAGGTCATTGACAACAGCGTTAAATGGAACCAATCCCCGGTCAGTTCCCAGCTCGGCCACAGACTCCTTGGCTGACCTTGGGTGAGCCACTCCACCTCTGTCGCAGCTCCGCTCCCTGTCTGTACAGAGAGAGAGCTTGGAAGAGATGGTTTCCACTGTGCGTTTTAAAGAAAGATGGGGATCCAGCAGAGAGCAGAGCAGAGGGGCCGTTCAGGGCCAGCAAGCTGGGCAGGACAGACCCTTCCCCAATGAGATGACAATCTAAACAGCCAGGCCCAGATGAGACAAGATGCCCCAAGGGTGCATCTCCACGGCAAGCAAAACCCACAGCAGCCAGTCTCACACCCATGGAGACCAGGGCTCGTGGGGATTGTGCTATGGTGCTAAAAATAGCTGTGTAGACTTTTGGGCTCCGGCTCCGGGGGTTGGGTTTCGGAGCTCAGGCTCCAGCTCACACCCGAACATCCACACAGCCATTTCTAGTGCTGTAGCGCGAGCCTGCGTGTCGGTCAACCAGGGCTCAGCCGCGCTGCCGTGGGTATCTGCTTGCCTTGGGAAGCGCACTCGGTCTAGAGAGGGCAGTGGGCCGGGGTGGGCTAGCACCGAGCCTGCAAGAGGGCAGGTGTGAGCGGATGGTGCACTGGGAACGGGGCAGCACAGAAGAGGCTGTAAGGGGTGAGCGACGGGAGACGCAAAGGGCGGCACTGTGGGTGGTACGGCGGGAATGACAAGGTACGAGATACAGGCTGGGGCAGGGCTGGAGGCAAGGGCAGGGCATGGAAGCTAGATACAGCTCAGAAGAGGGACGCGGGGTGGGATGTGCATACTGCCCTGTGGGAGGGCCACACCTTACAGCCATCAGGGGAGCTGAAATCAGAGAGGTGGATGGCCACTGACGACTGAAGCGCCCCCACCCCAGGCTGCCGGGAGATGCAGGCCCAGGCAGCAGGGCTTTGCGGAAGACATGGGCCCCTGGTACACCAGAGGTGGGGGATGGCGCGTGCCCAGCAAGGAGGCAGGCACTGTGCGCGGCACAGGCTGGAGCAGGACGCCGAGTCACCTGGGGGAGGGAGCAGACGCGGGAGCCGACAAGCGGATGAGAGTGATTCAGCAGCAGCTACTGCTGGCGAGGGCGTGGAGGTGACAGCAGGTGGCTCAAGAACGTAGCAATGTCAGGTGCAGAGGAGCGCTCCAGGGTGGCATGCGACTCCAAGGTTACGGGCCTGAGAGGAAGCATGCCCCAGCTTCCCTAGCCCCAGCCCCGGTGCTCAGTAAACCGCTCCCTTCTTAGCGCCAGGCTGGAACACCCCAAGTACCAAAGTGGCTTGCTCCACAATGCCCCCTCCTCGCAGACACGCAGGGCCTGGCCTGCTGAGACAGAAGGCTACCCGCACGCCCAGCCAACGGGGCAGCCCCTTGAACGTTGCAAACGAAGCGAGAGAGAAGGCCAGGGGTTTGGAGACAACCGTGTCCCGGTGCTATGCAGCAGGACTCGCCTCTCCCCAAAGCCGGAATTCATTTGTTTGCTTTGCCAGAGCAAACTGGAGCTCCAGCAGCATTGGCCCTGCCTTGCCTGCTCTGCGCTGTCTATCTGCGGGACGTTCTGCGCTGGCAGGGAAAAGCCCCGCTCTGAGGCAGCCGGACAGCGATGCAGGGACTCCAGCAGCAACCGCAGACCCGGCCAGGACAGCCTCACCGTCAAACCGCTTCCCTTGAAATAATCCCAGATCAAAAGGCAGTGCTAGAGGGCAGACAGGGCTGTCTGCTCACTGCAGCACTTAGATGCCATGCACATCTCAATCCCCACCTCCGAGGGGGCTGGAAAAGGGGGGGCAGGGAGGCGAGAGGTCACAGGAGGTTTTGCTCGATGCCAGCAGGCCCTGAGGATGCGTGGGCCCCACTAGGCCACAGCACCGTGCGCTCAGACAGCTGCAGCGGCATGTACAACTCGGAATAATGAGGTCAGCTGCAAAAAACTTACAGAAACCGCGAGTCAACCAGGACAGCTTAAAAACCCTCGTGGAGCATTTACAGCCCCCCGGACGGGTAACCGTTAACAGCACTCGCTTACAAACACCCCTTCGACGCTGCGCTGGAACGCTGGGGGACGATACGCAGAACAGGGAGGCTGGCTTTCGGGGCCCTCCACTGGAGTGTGGAGCTGGCAATTTCTTGCAAGCAAATTAACGTGAGAGGGAAGTCGAGTGCCAGGCATGGGGATCAGCGCAAGAGACAGAGCGAGGCAGGCAGAACTGACGAGGAGAACATCGCACTTAATTTGACCCGCACCAGAGCTGGGATGCGAGGACGGGCCACGTTACATAACACTGCGGCTGATGGCGCAGCGTGCTAACCTAGTGTTCTCGCGCAGGCCTGCTTCCCGGGACAGCCTGCCTGAGAGGGGACGATTTTCTTACAAGTGCCGTGTTTGATTTCTTGAAATTTATCCCCCATGAAGGGGGAGAAGGAAGTGGGGGAAGGACAAACAGATTGAAAAGCAACTGTGCACTCGCCATGATGCTACAAAAACAGACCAGCGCACAGGTGTCCCGGCGCCTCTCCACCACGTCTCCCCTTCCATCCCCCCAACTCTACCCAGGTGTGCAAGAATCCTGCTCGGCGAGGGGCTGTAAGGAGTAAGATCCCTGCAATTCTCCACATCACGAACAGGAAACCTCCCCGGTGTCGTGTGCTACCTTCCTGCACCAGGAGGAGCGGCTAGGCCGTGCAACGCAGCTGCAAGACGGGTGCGCACACAGCCGGGAATCCTCCTGCACTAGCCAAAGGAGAGGGTGCGTTAGCCGGGATGCTACAGGCCACCTCCAGCCTCTCGCAGGCTGGGAGATCATTCCCGGTGCGTGCAGCTATGCAGGGCGCATGCCCGCGCAGCCAGAGAGCGCAGATGCTAATTCACATTAAATTATTTTGGCAGCAGTAGAGCACACACTGTCAGCTCGGCGCACACTAACATTTATCACACCGTGCAACTGCTGACACTCAGCTAACTAAGAGTGGGATCAATTTAAGAAAAACTATTAAAGATTTAAAAAGATTAACAAAGCGTCATAATGCGGTGATGTATCGCCCTCATTTTATTTGTGGGGCCCCATCTTTCATCCGCTGGGAAGCATTTGACTGTTTTACCTAGTAAGTTACAGGCGCGCCGTGGAATCCCATCGACAGTCAGAGCCACGGGGGGTGGAGCGGGGAAGGAGCCTTATGCCTTGCACTGACTGCACAAGGACATCCCGCGACGGGGAGCGCGCGCACATGGACACGCACAACGGGGGAAGGGAAGCCACTAAATCTGCCTGTTTTGGAGGGAACAAACGAGAGCTCAGCCTTTTAAACCGAGCCATTTGTGATCCTGGCAGACAAGGTCAAACTCGACAGCGCTTTACGTTGAAACGTCGGCCTCGCCTTCTGTTTCGGGCTTCGCTTTTTATTTTAAATTGATGTCGCTCCCATGGACAATTTAACCGCCATGTATTTTTAAAAACCTAAAAGCTAAGCAGCGCTCCAGCGGCAGCGCCTGCAGCTGTGGGACACCTCCGCTCAATAATGAATGAGGCAGCAGAGTGCCGGCTGCACATGGCCAGGCTGGCCACACGCTCCACTCAAGCGGGCCCTGGGGATTTTGGTCCACATCAGCCAACACAAACATCGCCTGGTAGATTCTTATCCAGGTCCCCGACTCCTTTCCCTGGGGGCAGGCATGAGCAGACAGCACATGGACGGAGCGCCCCCTCCCTCTCAGCCTCATGGGGTGGCGGGAAGAGGACTCGACAGTCCAGGGGAGTGAGGTACGGGGCAGGGCTGCCTGGGGAAGGTAGCTCTAGAGGTATAACTGTTCTACCAGCAAGGTAAAGCCTAGATAAGACTCCAATGAGATGAAAGCACCTTCAAGCCTTCAGCCCTGGTATTAAAGGGAAGGGATTCCCCCTCCCCCCACCCAAGGACACGCACTGAGATTTCAGGTGCGTTGCGTTAAACGCAGGTAAATGTGGGATTTAAGCTCTAACAGGGGAGCCCTGCTGGGGCCCTGCCCCGCTGCCCAGAGTTCCTGTGGGCTGGGCACACGGCAGGCAGTCAGCAATCGCAGCCACTAGCAGCAGAGACCACACGGCAGGACGGGGAGAGGCTCTGGGCTGGTTTATCAGCCAGGGACCAATGACGCTCTGTAAGCACCAGAGACTTCAGGCTCCTTAACGACTGGCAAGGGCCTGCTGCAGGCTTGCTTTGCTTTAGTACCCCCGGACGGATGCCAGAACACGGGCAGCTCCACACCAGTCTCCAACGGACGGGACAGCCAGCCGGGCGAGGGCTCTCCTCCGCCCCCAGGAGAGCAACGCGGCCCAGAGAACCTGCTCCGGCTCCGGGGAGAAAGGAATCCGCTCACGCCGCACCAGAGCGACCACGCTGCCAGCTGAGGAACTGCACCAACGCGCATGCCTGGGTAGTCCCACTCCTGTGCCGTGCCCGAAGGAAGGTGACTGCACTCGGGCCGTATAGCAGGGCCAGGCTGGAGTGTGAACCAGCCACGGGGCCTTCTTGGGCCATTTGTGCATCAACCGCCTGACTTAGTCTCCACCGTCCCCAGTGCCGCAGCAGCAGCGCGTTGGGGCATTTGTGCTTGTCCCGTTTGCCTTTCCTGTCCCCTTTCAAGGCCGCGGATGCTCCAAGCAATTCCCGCCTGAGGTGAGGATGGCGGGCGGTGAGCTCTCCTGCTGTGCCACAGAGGACCAGAGAAACCCCCACGAAAACCTCATTTCCTTTCTCCAGGCCTCCAACCTTCCAGCGCGGCCGCCTGCACTCTGACCCCTCCCCCTCCCGCCGCGGCGGGCCGGCTGCAACGCAAAGAGCAGAGTGGAGCACGCCGGCAAATTGGGAGCAGGGGCCTTTGGCGCACAAGGGAACTGAAAAGGGCAAGTTGTGTTTTAAATCACAGGGCTCTTTACATTTAAAAAATAATTATAAACCAGGTCAGGCTCGGGCCTTTAGCCCCCTACAGGGGCTGCTCTCCACGTGCTTTCAGAGGCTATGTTTAGTAGCAACCCTCACCTTCTGCAATGCAGCACCACGTGGAAAGATCCAGAGGCCCAGAATCTACTTGCCCCCTTGGGGAAGTCAGAGCCAGCCCTCCAACAATAGAGCAGCAAGAAAAACGTGGATTCAAGGGCCCGCCAAGAGCTCTGTGCTGAGACCACTGCTGTCTACAGTCAGCTCCGGCTTCTTGGTGTTGTGGCAGCTCTCTTCTAGACCCACACGTCGTCCCACCTTCCCGTGGGGCTGTGAGTTCCCAATCCCTTACTGGGATCCTTCGGCTCGACCACAAAACAGCTAATCAATAAGAAGAAGGTTTCCCCACACCACGCTGCACGGGCAGGGAACCAAGCTGATCCTTACCCCAGAGATATCTGCCACCCGGTGTATGGGCATCTCCTTCTTGCTGTGCAGCCCCTTGCCATTCTTGATAGCCCTGTTGGGAGGAGAACACACACAATGTAATCAGGGTGGGAAAGTGCAGCGAGCTGTGCCATCTGCACTGCGCACGCCGGATGCCAGCAACAGCTCGGCAGCGTGCACGAGGGGAGCCCAGCCGCGCTCCTTAGCCTGCTAACTCCAATTACTGGCATTCAGCTGCTCACCTGAGCTAAACGTGTACCTGATCAGAGAGAACATTTGTACACGTTACCAAATTAAATGGCTTTGTTCCCCGCACAAAGGGAGGAATCAACAGGAAGAGCACGCCGGGGAGAATCAAAAGTAATAAATGTTTCTTTCAGCGCTTAATCACATGCAATATTTTAAATGCAAAATACGGCGCCAACGTTCCAATTCTAATGGAAATAAGTTCCTTCCAGGTAAAAAAAGAGGAGGAAGATAAGATAAGTAGCCTGAATGAAGCAATACTGTGCAAGGAAGCCATTTAACAGCTGAAAACATTAGCAAATGCTACAGAACTGACATGAAGCCCCGTTTTCAATTCCATCTGAAGCCATAACTATCAGAGCATCTGAACAGGAAGAGAAGAATTGCCAGCCAGGGCAGTACCCTTCTTCTCTCCCTCGGATCTGGCATTCTTGCGGCCTTACCCCAGATCGTAGCTCCAGCTAGCTGCTTTACCCCATGAGGAAGGGAGCTCAGCCCATAATTCTAGAGAAATACGATGCACCCCTGACCCTACCGGGATGGGCATCTTTGAAACAAATAAAACCCCAGCATCCAGCCCTAGCCGTGCCAGAACGAACACTGGTCCCTGTGTCTATGCAGCACCTAGCACAATGGATGCTGCTCCAGGACAGGGGCTCCTAGCCACGATTGCAAAACAATAATAATGAGGGTCCCAACCAGTCTCTTGCTTCCACCAACAGCCAGCATATGACACTGCAACCTGGTCAATTACTGGGGGCAGGGAAGAGATTCCTCTGCATGCCAGCTTTCATGCTGAAGCAGGAGATACAGGCGTCTTTGGAGCCTGCATAGCTGCAGTGTTATTAAATGACCAGATTCATCCAGGCCCTTCCTTCCTTAAAACCCAGACGTTGTCTGACTCTCCTGCAGCAGAGTGCCCCTTAGCTTGACTACAAGCCATGTGATGAATTGAAAACAGACTCCCTGTCAACTTAGACGGTGAGCTGCGGCTATATATTTGATAAATATAGACTGGAAGAGCTTCAGCGTCCGAATGCACCAGCCCGCAGACAAGTAGTTGCCCCTACTCCTCACCAGTGCTGCAACTCTTGCGATACTTGGGGTTTTATCTAAAGTCCCAGCTCCTGGAGTCATGCGAGACTCTCACACAAAAACATGGCTTGCCCTTGTGGCTCAACAGAAAAACTTGAAAACATGAGCCCCTAGAGATTTAAACACCAGAAGGCAAATTAAACAAATGATTTGTTCAAGTCTGGAAGATAACAGCATGATAAGTAACAGCCAATGTGGAGTTGTCAAAAATAAATCGTGTCAAACCAATCTAATTTCCTTCTTTGACAGCGTAACCACCCTCGTGTATGCAGGGAGGGGCAAGACAGGGAAGCAGGAGACGCAGTAAAGCATGATTTTAGTAAAGCTTTTGACACTATCCCATAGGACAGTCTCATAAGCGACCAAGAGGCCTAGATGAAATTGTCATAGGGGGGTGCACAACTGGTTGAAAGTACGTATTCAAAGAGTACGTATCAATGTTCACTGTCAAACAGAGAACAGATCTAGTGGGATCCCACAGAGGTCAGTCCAGGGTCCAGTACTGTTCAATATTTTCATTCATGACTAGATCATTGGGCTATATGGGGTAGCGATCAAAGGTTCAATATCTAGTTGGCAGACGCTGTGCCCCATGGGTCAGTTCTGGGGCCAGTTTTGTTCAACATCTTCAATAATGATCTGGAGGATGGGGTAGATTTCACCCTCAGCAAGTTTGCAGATGACACTAAGCTGGGGGGAGTGGTAGATACCCTGAACTGTAGGATACGGAGCGATCTAGACAAATTGGAGGATTGGGCCAAAAGAAATCTGATGAGGTTCACCAAGGACAAGTGCAGAGTCCTGCACTTCAGATGGAAGAATCCCATGTACAGCTATAGACTGGGACCGACGAGCTAGGCAGCAGTTCTGCAGAAAAGGACCTGGGGGTTACAATGGATAAGAAGCTGGATATGAGTCAGCAGTGTGCCCTGGTTGTCAAGAAGGCTAATAGCATATTGGGCTGCATTACGAGGAGCATTGCCAGCAGAGGGAGGGAAGTGATCATTCCCCTCTATTCATCACTGGTGAGGCCACATTTGGAGTATTGTGTCCAGTTTTGGGCCCCCACTACAGGAAGGATGTGGACAAATTGGAGAGAGTCCAGCGGAGGGCAATGAAAATGATGAGGGGGCTGGAGCACAAGACTTATGAGGAGAGGCTGAGGGAACTGGGCTTGTTTAGTCTGCAGAAGAGAAGAGTGAGGGGGGATTTGATAGCAGCCTTTAACTACCTGAAAGGGGGTTCCAGGGAGGATGGGGCTAGGCTGTTCTCGGTGGTAGCAGATGACAGAACAAGGAGCAACGGTCTCGAGTTGCAGTGGGGGAGGTCTAGGTCAGATATTAGGAAAAATCTTTTCACTAGCAGGGTGGTGAAGCACTGAAAAGGGTTACCTAGGGAGGTGGTGGAATCTTCATCCTTAAAGGTTTTTAAGGCCCGGCTTGACGACACTGTGGCTGGGATGATTTAGTTGAGGTTGGTCCTGTTTTGAGCAGGGGGTTGGACTAGCTATCTCCTGAGAGCTCTTCCAACCCTCATCTTCTATGGTTCTATGATAGTCCAGAATGAGCGGTGAAGGAGCACTCGGAGGTGAAACGTGTTTGGTGTCGCACCAAGTCTGGAATCTTTTCCATCTGTGTAGGTAAGTATGGAGTGTGCTGACTGTTTACTATTTAAAAGGATATCTTACCTCATCTGAACAGGTCATCTGAGGAGGCTGGAGCCATGCCTTTAGGTGGAGAATCTCCAGATTCTGGTGGAGAATTCGGCCTGCATTCTGAGAGAGGTGGTGTGGTTTGGCTGCTAGGATTATTGGAGGACAGACTGCCATGCACAGGAGGTAAGGATCCCATATCTGTCGGGGCCATTAGAATGACGCTGGCTCACTCTACTTGTATCTTGTGAAGCACCCTGAACAGTAGGGGAGAAGGTGGAAAGGCACAGCGAGGCGAGGTACATTCCGTGCGATAAGAAAGGCGTCTCCCAGGGATTGGTGACCCAGACCCGCTCGTAAGCAAAATCCTAGGCATCTGGTATTTTCGGGTGTGGCAAAAAGATCTATGTTCGAGAATCTCCAGGGTCGAATACTGTCTGTAGGGATGTTGTGTCTAGATCCCATTCGTGTTCCTGTGAGAACTTTCTGCTGTGGTGTTCTGCTGGCCACGGAGGTATGCAGCAGAGAGACTGATGCCACGTTGGATGCACCAGTTCCACAATCTTGGGGCTTTGGCGCACAGGGATTGAAACCTTGCTCCCCCTGGCCTGCTGATATAAAACATACAGATGATGCCCATCATTGCTGTTATGTTCTTGTTCCTGATTATTGGTAGACAGTGGAGACCTGCATTGCGGACCGCACATGATTCTAGAAGGTTGATGGGCAACGTGAACTCTGCTGGGTACTGTGTGGCTCTGTAGATATGCTTCCCAACCGAGGAGGGAGGCATCTGTCATCATTACGAAGGACGGTGGAGGAAAGGAACTCCCCTGCAGACATTCTGGGGTTTTGTCCATCACTCTAATGAGTCCTTAATCTTGAGTGATACTGAGAGAGATTTGTTCAGACTGTGTCTGTGTGGCAGGTAAACTGTTCAAAGCCATCCCTGGAGGCAGCGCACATGCAGTCTGGAGTGTTTTACCAGGAACGTGGTTGCTACCATCTGACCAAGCAACTGCAGGCGCATTCTGGCAGAAATCGGTGGGCTGGTTCTCATGTGGGGAATGAGGCTGACTATCCTGACAAATCTGGGGCTTGGTAAGGCGGCTTTGGCCTCTATTGTGCTTAACGGTGCAGCAATAAATTCCAGTTGCTGTACCGGTGTCAGTACTGATTTTTGCCTGTTTATTTCAAGACTCAGTGTTGAGAAAAGGTTCATTGTCCTTCTCTTGGCTTTGAGTGCCTCATCTTGGGACGGGGCCTATATTGGGTAATCATCTAGGCATGGGAATATTAGAACCCCTTGTTTGCAGAGGGGCGCTGCCACCATTGCTAAGACTTTGGAAAAAAACTCTGGGTGCTGTGGGAAGTCCAAAGGGTAGGTAATACCCCTGTATGGACAATGGTCCGACTCCAGGACACATCTGAGGAGTCTGCTGTATGAAGGGTGTATAGAGAGGTGGAAATGTGTGTCTTGGAGGTTGAGGGCCAAGAGCCAGTCCCCCCCGTTCCACTGCTGGGATAACTGTTGATAACGTGATCATTCATTGATCGGGGGCACAGTGTTTGCCGACGCGAAGGTCTGCAATATGTCAAGTAACTTGTTGCTGCTCTCGAACTTCCTCTCACGGGATCGACAGAGTCCGCACATCTGTGAAAGAGTTCTTGAAATTGCCTAAAATCATCTGCAGCTGTGGGAGGTGGGGGCATGATTGCCTCATCTGGGGAGGATGAGGAGATGTTAGCCAGAAGTGTGACCACCTCCTCCAGTTTTCCCTCATGTTCTTCTACCTCTGGTTCGGGAGGTCTGGAAACCAAGGAGGACGGAGAGTGTCTGTGTCAGTCCCTCTGATCACTGGATGGTTGAGGAAAATGCTGCCTGTACGCCACCCACGGGTCCCAATATGGCCAGTGTGGGGGAATAGGCATATGGGGCAGCATTCATGGGTGCCCATACTAAGGACCTAGCTCAGTCCTAGTGCCCTGATATTGAGGGTGCATACAAGAGTCACGTTGCACCGCCCCTTGATATGACGGGGGGGGGGGGGGGGGGGGGGGGGGATGCACGGTGTAACTGTGTAGTCCTGGGGGGAGGGGATGCATGGTGTAACTGTGTAGTCCTCCTCCTCACTGGAGAAGGCGGGGCAGTTCTAGGTGGCAAGGCAGAGTGTGGTATCATTTGTATCTCTGGAGGAGAGCTGTGAATTGCTGGTAGTTCAAGATGGAGGAGCCGCGACTCCGGGGTTTCAGAAATGAGCGGGTCTCTCGGGTCTCTCTCTGAATCATAGAAAATGAGGTCCCTTCCAACCCTAAGGAGGTATCTGGTCCCACCCCCTGCTCAAAGCAGGACCAACCCCAACTAAACCATCCCAGCCAGGGCTGTGTCTCTTGTGATCATCATCGGTATCACATGGTGTGAGTGCACCAACGCCGTAGAAGGTCTAGGCATCGGTGCGGATCTCGTTGGTGACAACAGCGCCAAGCTCAGAGCCCAGTGGGCCGAGTAACCAACAGGTGGCACTGGGGCACCCGGAGCCCTGGGGGTGGTTGAAGTGGTCGGTATTGACTGAGAGTTTTGATCTGTCAGTATGGTGCGACGGGACCGCTTTATACCATCCTGCCCTCTTCGGGTCCATGGACCTATCACTAGTGCCGGTACTGGAATCTCCATCCTTAGAGGTTGTTACGGCCTGGCTTGACCAAGCCCTGGCTGGGATGATATAGCTGAGGTTAGTCCTGCTTTGAGCAGGGGGTTGGACTAGATACCTCCTGAGGTCCCTTCCAACCCTGGTCTTCTAGGATTCTACTCAGGTGGTCAAAGGAGCCAGGTCTCACTCCAGAAAACCTGGAGGCCACCGACCTTGCTGGGGATGCCTTTTTTTGAGGTGGCTCCTTGGTGGGTGAGCTTGGCTGCATTCCTTGTCATCCTGATGAGAAACCGAAGACTGTCTTTGCAGCATGCAGTGAGTGTGGGGCGGCAGATGAAGGTGCCGACGGAGACCACTGCGCAGGCGAGGCATCGGGGCCAAGGTCTGAGTCTGGCTGCAACAAACTTTCCAGCATAATTAACTTTCATTTCTGTTCACGGGCTTTTTGGGCCCACGTTTTCAATGGGAGGCAGTGGTACATGCCCCTCCCCCAGACAACAAATGCACCGTGTCCACCGCTCACACGGATGGCCTCGCAGCAGAAGAGAGACCTCAGATTCAGCAGAGCCAGGCATGACCTGGGCAGGGAGAACGTCCTTGTAGAGAAGAATGAAGAACCTGCACTAAGCTGAGAGGGAACGGGGAGGAAAGAACAGAAAGAAAAGTTTGGTGGGTTTGGTTTTTTTTTGTGTGTGTTTGGGAGAAGAAAATAAGTGGAGGAAGCGACTATCTACTTTGAACGGAAACGTATCATCACTAGAGGCACTAATGACGCTTGTGAAAGTCTGTGCTAAGGATTCCGTTCCAGAGCCAGGGTGGCAGAGAAGGAACTAAGCGAGGCTGGACCGCACAGCCCTATATGGACGCCGCTCATGGCGCAAGATGGGGAGAAGCACATGTACAACTGAACAGGCACTGCTACTGGAGATCTCTGATCCCAGGCACAGGGATGCTAGTGCACCTAACGTGGGGCACCTATAGAGACGCTGCTCCAGCGGAGGGCCACAAAAATGATGAGGGGGCTGGAGCACAAGACTTATGAGGAGATGCTGAAGGAACTGGGCTTGTTTAGTCTGCAGAAGAGAAGAATGAGGGGGATTTGATAGCAGCCTTTAACTACCTGAAAGGGGGTTCCAGGGAGGATGGGGCTAGGCTGTTCTCCATGGTGGCGGGTGACAGAACAAGGAGCAATGGTCTCAAGTTGCAGTGGGGGAGGTCTAGGTTGGACATTAGGAAAAAGGTTTTCCCTAGGAGGGTGGTGAAGCACTGGAATGGGTTACCTAGGGAGATGGTGGAATCTCCATCTTTAGAGATTTTTAAGCTGCTGCTTGACAAAGCCCTGGCTGGGATGATTTAGTTGGGGTTAGTCCTGCCTTGAGCGGGGGGCAGGACTAAATGACCTCCTGGGGTCCCTTCCAACTCTAATCTTCTGTGGTTCTACTCGAAGAAGAACTGGGGGTTCTAGTGGATCCCAAACTGAATAGAAGTCAACCATGTGACAGTTGAGAGAAAGGCTAACCTCAGGCTGGGGTGTATTGTAGGGGAGGCGTATGTAAGACCACGCGATAACTGACCCCACGCTACACAGAACTGGGGAGACTCAGCGGGAGGACTACATCCAGTTCCGGGAGCCGCGCTTTAGGAAGGATATGGACAAACTGGAGAGAGAGTCCAGAGGAGGGCAACAAAAGCGATGAAAGGTTCAGAAAACCTCACCTATGAGGAAAGGTTAAAAAACTGGCCTTGAGACGAGACGGCTGAGTGGGAACTTGGTAACAAAAGGTTGTTTACGGAGGACAGTGATCGATTGTTCATGTCCACAGCAAGGGTAGGAGAAGTAGTACTGAGCTTACTCTACCGAGAGAGAGATTCTGCTTACTACAAGGACGGTTAAAAGCACTGGAACAGACTACCTAGAGAGGTTGTGGAATCCCTGAGATTAAGAACAGGCTGGACAAAACTCTTCGGTATACTTAATCCTGCCTCAGAGCAGGGGGCTGGACCAGACGACCTCCCGACCTTCCAGTCCAACATTTCCATGATTCTAAGAACCACCCAACGTTGGCTTAAAAACCATGACATTAAAAAACATTAAAAATCAATCTTATAGATTCCCAGGCCAGAAGGGACCCCTGTGATCATCTAGTCCAACCTCCTCCCTAACACAGGCCATGGGAGTTCCCTGAATTAATTCCTGGCTGAACTGTACTTTCAGGACCTGTAAAGAGTGGTTAAAAGGACGGGAAATTAAAACGCGATGGCAGCTGAAGAGCTGACAACTTTTGGGGCACTATCCCAACACCAAAGTCACTCTGCCTTCCAGGTTAGCACTTTTGTGGACTGCTTGCACCAGAAACCATACAGAATATTTATAAAGTTTTCACGTAATTTGAGGCTTGTCTCACTTTTCTTGTTGTTGGAGAAGAAAGAGGGAAAAAGGTGCAAGGAATGCCCCTGGATAAGCTCACCAGAATTGAAAGGTCTCTGAGCAGAGCCGGCAGGTTAAAGGGTAGCGCACACATTTATTAAAGCCTAGAACGGCTCCTTCCCCTGACAGTTTTGTCCTTTTCCATTTGCAAATGCCAAGTTTATTTTCCAGGTGTTTCTAGCCTAGCAAAAACTTATTATGGATGCTGTCAGTCAGCCTCTGACTGCACCAGCCCCAGTGATGTCAGCAGGAAGGGAGCAGGGTTGGAGTAGCTGTTAACCACTCTGAGCAGCCCGGCAGGGGGAGCTCACAACACTTTTTAATGAAGCAAAGTGGGTTTCTTGTAATTTTCCCAATAGCGAGATGTGGTTCTACGGCGGGAGGTGTTAGAACACGGTCTCTCTATTTTACAGACGGGCAAACTGAGGCACTGCCAGCCCTCTGCTCGATGTACTCAGATACACTGCCTTTGCCTCAGCAGAGGGAGAATTAAGCAGGCATGAGGTGAACGTCGCACTGGATTACACCAATTGGAGGGCAGGCAGGGAATACAGCTATCGCCCGGGCAACGTTACGGAGGTGGAGGCAGCACTTCCAGGCATTCTTATCCACATCATCCTGGCCACACCGTTCCCAGCCCGAGGAAGCACCGAGACGGCGCTAGTGAATCTCCTTGTAACGGGAGGAGGTCGGGTTTCTCAGCTGTCGCCTGGCCACGAGGTTCTGACGGCTCAGCCACGGACTCCCAGCACGGACTGGGGGGACTCACTCTGAAATGGACCTTTTCCATGCAGAGCTCCCAGGGCACAGGGCGCGGTAGGCGCTCGGCCACCCTAACCAAGGCTCTACTGCAGGGGTCAGGGCATGATCCCCTTTCCTGTTCAACACGAGGCTGCCGAGGAAGAGGGCAAGGTGCCATGGACCTCGCTGCCGTCAGTGTATTGACGGCATCCGGCTCTCGGCCCCAGACGCAGAGGGCTCGGCCCCCTTGCTCGTCCCAGGCACTTGAATAAGACAGATCCTGGTGCTGGGCCGGGGAAGGAACTGGCGAGTCTGACAAGGACAGCTGTTGGGTGAGGAGTCACTCATCGCTTCCAGAGACCCACGGGGCACGGTGGCCAACGGGCCTGTGCCCAGCACGATTCCTCTTGGACTCGGGCTTGTGGATCCTCGGAGACTGCCGCGCTGGCCGGCTACCATGCATCCCGTCCCCGTGGGGCTACTCCCGAGCAACACGTGGACGCTGCAGAGGGGGCAGAATGCAGCAGCCTTCCCGGCCGACCGGAGACCGCACGCCATGCCAGCACTCCAGGAGCCACGCCGGGTCTCTCAGCATAGCCGCATGCAATGCGAGGACTCCTCTGACCCACGAAGCCGTATGCGGCTGAAGTCCCCGACCTCAGAGACCGCTGCCCCCAGGGCGCTGCTCTGGCTAAGTCACCTGGCTTTGCACACGCCTGTGCTCAGCTCTGGACTTCACTTCCCCAGCACTCTGGCCACTGACCCGCACAGCCTGCTGCCAATCCCATCTGCACACTCCTGCTGCTGGAGACAGTGGGGGGGGGTAAGATCTGCTAGTGGGGGGAGGGGAAGGGTTACTGCTGTGTCTGTGGATCGTCGTCTGTGCTGGAAATCAGCCGCAATCCCAGTCACTGCTGCAATGGTCCCAGTACCAAGGCTGACAAGGAACTGGTGCAAACCAGGGCTTGAGTTGATCACTGCGTGAAAGCAGGGCGCACTGCAACAAGCCCAGCTGCCGTCCCCCTGACCGGCGCGTGGGCCGTGCATGGGTCCAGTACAAACGAGGTCTCCGTTTCACCCATTGATGTCAGACGGGGATGGGTGTAAAGAGGTTTCCTGCTCTTGCCAGCAAGACGGTCGCATCTGCTTTAACGGTGTTTCATCCCCGTAGCCGCCCACCCAGACACCGAGGCCCTCGCTGGACATCTCTACACATTTGGTTACACGCGAAAGGCATCACCAGATCAGTGCCGGCACAAAGACACACGTCACCCCTGGTCTCTCCCTCTCCGGTTCTGCCTAGATTTCAGCAGCCCGCAGAGTCTCACGCTGGACTCGAAATAAAAGCTCCTGACGTTTCTAACTTCCCCGATTGGGCCTGCTGCTCCTACACAAGAGGCGAGCGTTCGTTCAGACCCGGCCGTGAGCATACTAAAATAGAAGGGAAAGATTCAGAGCCCTCTGGAGGTTTTGTGGAGCAATTAATCAGTTTGCTGAGGGGTATTGTTGTGGGAGAACAGGCCAAGCAGTTCGATTGTAGGCAGCGATTGGGAGAAATCAGAGCCACCCAGTGCATCCAGGGACAAGCGGCCCGGCAGTTCTCAGGAAAGTAGCTGACTGCTCGGGGTCTGAAAGGGAAGTGGCTAAACTTGCTAGCGGAGAGTTGCTCTAGCAAGCTGCCTGCCCCGTTCCAGCCACACCCACCCCCTCACACTTCAGGGTGGTCACGTTGTTGACAGGGCCCTGGCTCATCCTGGCTTCACATGAGTGAAATCAGGACCCAGGCTGGCGTGTCCGCACAGAGGAGGCGGCCCTCAATGTCGACGGTATCTCATGCTCTTCCAAAGCAGAGTCAATACGTCACGTGAAGAACAATGTGTGTTCACGGCCCGGGAGGCTCAGCTGGTGGCTGTCATTTCTGGGTGTTCAAATCCCACACCAGAGCACAGCCGGCTCCCAGCCGGGGGCTGAAGAGGCGGGCTGGCAGGCTTTTAGGGACACAGGTTTCAAAGGAGATGTTAAGTCACAATCCTTTCTGCCTCTGCCCCAAAAGATGTCCACATGGAAGTTCAGATGTGCCCAGTTTCTTTGGGGAGTGGGTTTTGGCCAACATTTCTTTAGGGCCAGATTCTGATCTCAGTTGCACCACTGTAAATCCAGAGTAACAGTTACTCCAGATTCACACCGGTGTAACAGAACCAGGCCCTCATTTTCAAAGTCATGGGAGAGCTACTGCTGAATGCACAGGTAACACATCCAAACCTGGTGGGGACATTGTGAAGTAAAGAATTGGAGGGGGAAGGGTACCTTTTTTATAAAGATCAGTTTAATCTAATCTGGGACCACAAACACTGATGTGCAAGGATCATGACGTGCGGTACGGAGATTGGCCGAGGTCACTCTGGGGCAGAGTTAAGGTTGTTTGCCTGCCTTAGCTGAGTGGTGCATTTCCAGGACTTAGCTTTGGGTTTCTTTTAAATTCAACCTGCTTTCTGAATTTCTGGAGTTTGTAAAACTTGTTTTGGGGACAATCACACACCCTCCATGACCTGTACGTACACTCAGCCCCAGCTCCAGTTCCTGTCGTTCACTCAGGGGAACGTCCAGTCTGGATTCTGCCTTGGTGGAAGGAAGCCTGCAGTGGTAGCCGCGGCTTGTCTTCCTCAGTCATCCAGAAACCATGGGAGGGACGTTCAGCCTGGCCCTGGCACACACACCTAGGTTCTATTCCTAGCTCGGACCCGGATTTTCTTGGGACCTTGGGCGGGTGCCTTCGCCTCTCTGTGTCCCAGCTTCCTGATCGGTAAAAGGGGAAGAAAGGACTCCTCCGAGAGGTATCGGGTAGATTTCGGTTTACCAAGATCTTGGAGACTCAATTACCTAGGAGCACTCGGATCTCCACAGCTGGGACACACTCCACAAGTGCAAAGCATTATAAACACCCTCTCCTCAGCCTGGCATTAGAGTGATCCGAAGCAAACAATTCCCTCGCGCGCGGCAGATGCTCCCTCTTGCATGGGGTGAGTCCTCCAGCTCCCAGAGCCCCTGGGCCGACTGTGCTTGGAAGGCCTCCAAAATCTCAAGCCAAAGAGGAAAGAATCTGCTTCACCCCATTTCCACGCAGTCAGAGGTAGCGCAAACACGACAGCTGTTTGTTTAGTATCAAGCAGCAACGCAGCAGAGAGCTCACAGCTTAGCTCAGCCTTTAAGTTCCTTTCAGAGCAAATGAGAGACACCAACATGGATTTCTGTGTCTTTATATGGTCAAAGGAAAAGTGCAGGGCCCAGAAAGCAAGGATTTGCTCTTCAGAGCCTCTCAAAATCCAACTTCCACAGGAGAAGAGACGTGTGATGCTTTCATCAGCCAGCCAGCTGGGGACTGACAGATCACGGTGGGGAGCCTGTGTCCCAGCGTGTAAAACTGGCGACACTTCAAGGGAAGAAGCGCCCTCTAATGCAGAGGCTGGAGCAGGGGGATGAGGAGGCGTCAGCTGAGATACACATGGGGTGGCTGTAGCAGAAACCAAACACCAATACCGTCAGCACCGCATAATGCCAGGCAGGTGGGAGCGAAGGTTCACCCTGCTGCCAAGGGATGCCTAGAACTGCCCACCGGGAATCCAGCGTTCGGTTCTGGGCCCGTTGCTGCCTGAAAGTTAACAACGAAGGGGAAGAGATTCAGAACAAAGCAGGGTGGGTGGGGGCTGGATGGGTAGGACTGACGCCAGCTATGCTACAGCGCGGATACAGGGGGGTAGAAGCACGTCACAGGACACAAGTATTTAAAAGGAGCAGACAGACACCAAGGAAGGAGAGGAATTGTTTAGTGAGGAGAAACGGGCTCTGCCTCGGAGGAGCAGAGAGAGAGCGAGAGGAAAGGGAATAGCTAATCAGAGACATCCCCGGGGGCTCTGGGAGAGTCTCCTGCAGCAAGCCCTGGCAGTTCAATCTCCTCCCCCACAAGACTAGAGGGGCCAGCACGCAAGCGCTACCACGGAGTGCCACAGCGACGAATGCTCTAGGGACGGCGCCTGCGCTGGGCTGGATGGCGTCCCTGGTTCTCCCCATCTCTGTCTAGCGTGATTCTATGGATATCGACAAGAACACCGCTGAGCCGACAGACCAAGTCCTGACTGGTGGGGCATGAAGGACAAGAGGCTTTCGAGATAAATAATCTACCAGGAAGCTCACAGGGAATGGCAGGGCCAGCTGGTTTGGTGCCAATTCCAAAACATCCCCAGGACCCCTGGAGATGCCCAGTTGCCGGGGCAGCCTCCCTGGGGGGTCGGTCTGTCGCTACCAAAGCCGGGACAATTCCCACACACAGAGCTGCCGTGGGTCAGCTGGTGAAGCTGCAGAGACAATGGGCCTGGGAGCGGGGGGGCTGGAAGACAGCAGCTCTCAGTTCCCAGGGAAACAAGAGGATGCTTGAGCCACTCGGAGGAGCACAAGTGTGAAGAGCGTCCCAGGCAGCCTTGGGAGACTGTGCTCACGGGATGAGGGGACACCAAGAAAAGGGACGGGCAGGAGGGGCCAGGAGGAGATTCTTGCAGTGGTCTCGTGGCAGAGGGAGGACTAGAACCCACGACTCCTGCCCCTCACTCCCATCTTTTAGCCCCCAAATCCGCAGATGGGGAAGCTGGGGCTCAGAGGCCCAAAGCCCCGCGGTGAGTCAGTGGCAGAGACAGATGTCCCAGCGTTCGACCGTACACCCAGCCTTCCACACCACAGTGCACGCTCTGTCCCGGCTCGGGCCAAGAACGAAGGGTTCTGGAGGAAAGATGGGGGGGAAAAGTCACCCTCTGATTAAATATCCTGATGGGAAAACTATTCGCCAACCAGAAAAGCTTCGCTGGAACTCGGGCTGAGGAAACAGTTCAAACTTAAGGCTAAAAACTTCACAGAAGGCGGGAGCCATCAGACATCCGCTCAGCTCGCTGATTACACTGCCAAGAAACCCGACTATCTGAAAGCGGAGACGTGCTCTCAAAACGTCTGAACTCTGCCACCGGAAGGATACCAGCCTCTCCCCCCCCAGTCCTCCTCAACTCTGCCCCAGAACAATGCCAGCCTCCCCCTGCCGTCCTTTGCTCCCTTCCAGCAGATCCGGCTGTGCCCGTTGTATCGTATCAGGTGCTAGGAGGATTGGCAGAAGGCTTGCACTATGGCTGTGGGCTGGAAGGACCCTGGCCATGCCCCCATTCTCCCGTCTGCCCTTCATCCTCTTTTCATTGCGAGGGCTTTCTGAAGCCGGCGCGTGTCTCGGAGCACTGGGCTGATAATTGGTTTCACATGCACACGTCTGATGCTGACTGAGAAGCTGCTTCACCTCTGTGCTTTTCCAGCGCATCAGTGCTGTCGTTTTGTGGTGCGGACCGGCAGGCTCGCGCCTCACTCTGCCTCTAATGACACTTGTGTAATTGACGGCCAGCAGCTCTTAATGACCAGGGAGCCATGGCTGTTCATGTGCCATGCGCCTAGGCGGGCATCGGGGGCGGCTCTCTGGGTGGGCTGCGGTTGGCCAGAAAGGCAGCCTGAGCTCACCAAGCCACGGTCCACTTTGTCTGTGCTGGGATGCAGGGGCTGTGATCAGTCGTACGCTGAATCCACCTGCCCTGGCAGTGCGGAGGAGCTGGCTACGCTACACCGCCCTGGCAGTGGGTGTCAATGGGACGTGTCTACGTCACCCGAGCTGGCCCATGCACGAGTGGGCGCCCGTTTGTTAGCCTGGAGCGGCTGTGGCGTCGAGTCAGCTGCAGCTCTCACGGTCACGCAGGGGATCAATCCGTTGGTCACGGATGGATCCAGTTGTGCCGAGCTGCCAGGTTCTCCCCGGGTCGCCAGCAACGCCAGACATTGCTGGGGGAGGCTGCGGTTTGGGTCAATTGAGTCTTCACGCTGGATTTCCTGCTGTTCTAACGCTGCCTTTGCCATGCCCCGACGTTCCTGTGTGGGATTTGCAGACACCCTCCAGCCTAGCCAGCTGGGCACTGCCGGAGGTTCATAACGGGCTTGGATCGCATGCCACGTGCGGGGAGCCGCAACACTGCGAAGCCAAGCAGGGTCCGCCCGTCCCACTCTGCTCCCCAGCACCCCCCTTCGCTGCTGCTTTCAAAGCTTGGCTGGGCGCATGGATCCAGGACAGACTCTATATCGGCTGCAGGGAGGAGGCTACGTGGACCATCTCGCAGCTCTGCAGACCTCCAGGGAGCCTTTCCAAGGCCCGGACCCACGCCCGCCGCACCCAAGAGTCATTGGCATCTTCCTGACCATCTTCATTTGCCACTCCTACCTTCCCCTTCTGCTCTTCACACACACATCCTATCAACCGTCCCAGCAACTCGCCCACGGCTCCTCGGATCCAGCGGAAGGACAAGACCCTAAGCCTGGCATCATCTCCAGAAGCGGCTTTACCATGGCCCTGCTTAGCTTCACAGCACAGTGGTCGACGGATGCACATGCCCCCGGGGTGGGCCGCACGGCAACGCAGCACAGGAGCCGAGCGCGGAAAGAGACGATGCCCCCCACGTTCCACCACGATGGCAGGTGCCCACCAGTGTTTGGCCAGGACACCCGGCTGAGACTTCACACACCCCCTGCCAGTTCTCTACTCTGATACTGAGGGGACAGGATGGACACCCCCGTGCATCACCACCACGAGGTACAAGGGGGGGAACCCCCCAGGAGGAGAGGGACGTGCCCACAATTTGATTCCAGGGGGACGTTTCCAGCTGCTGGCTGATCGGGTTTAACTGGCCCCCAGGCTTCACGACTGAGGCACCAAGGTTGCATGACTGGGCCAGCTCTACGAAAGCAGGCGCTCAGTTTCCCCATTAGGTAGGCGTTACCCCCAGTTACAGGCTGGCAACGTTTGTCAAGTGCTCCAGGATCCTGGGATGAAGCAGCAATACAAACCGAGAGGCTCACTGAGCTGCCTGTGTGCGGGTGGGGCAGCCTCTGTCGGAGCCGGAAGGGGAGCTGCGTAACTGCCGCCCACAGAAGAGGACACGCCAGTCACAGGGAATGCTTGCCTCCATTTCTCTCACCAAGATAACCCCAACGTAATTACACGAGCGCAGAAGGTGTCTAAAGTCTTTTGAATCCGCTCAGACGTCATATTCTTTAAATGCAATTACTGCTCCTGCAGACAGGCTGGGGCAGGAAGCCTTCAAGGGCCGCAGGGAATGAAGCCCAACCCTTTCAACTCCCCGCTCTCTGACCACATTTTCGAGCTTGATGCATGCAATGGGCCGGAAGATTCAAACCATCTCCCAGGCATTTTTAAATGTTATCTCCTTTAATCTGCCTGTTGGGAGCTCCAGAATTAACATAGAGACTCCAAATGCAACACGCTGCATGCACCGACTCTCAGCACGCCTGGCGCGCTGCCAGCGCTCCTGAGCCCTTTGAACACTAGACAGTCACTCTGCAACGCACAGCACTCGCAGCCTTAGAGACGCAGCTGAACAAGGGAGAGGCGAGGGGGGATTGCAGATGAATGGGGCACAAGCAACACCCCCGGCCTGGGCGAGTTACACAGCTGGGGGTGGGGGCAGAGTTCGGAAAAGCAAGAGTAACGGAGTACCCAACGGAGGCGACCGGGGAGGGGCTGCAGGGCATGGCACAGGAGAACAATTCACAGCCTGGCCAGCAATCCAGGGGAGGCGACAGGGACTGAGGCTGGGGAGCAGAGACAGGAAGCCCCTCCCGCCCTTTGCCGAAGGAAGGAGGAGGATGGAGAGCTACGAAGCTGGACGGGAGGAGCGGTCTCTCTTCTGGAGTGAAGAGTTTACAGTGGACGTGGCTGGACTGAAACGGGCTCTTTGAGCCCAAGAAGCCTGCCCCATCCCCATCCTTTGACCCTTCCCACCCCTGCAAGCTCAGGACTGGGGATGGCCAGGGCAGCAGTCAGCACGACAGGACGGATTTGCCCAGGCTCGGTCTATGCCCAAGCAGCTCGGCACACAGCCCGAGACAGGTTACTGCTCCCCCCGCCCCAGGAAGCGGCCAAAGGAAGGGCCCTGCGCAGAGGAAACACCTTGTCCTTACAGCACCTGTCCTGCGCCCAGCCCACCGCCCGGCGTGCTCTCCTGCAGGCCGTGCCCATCCTGGCCCTGCACAGTGACCCCCTTCCCCCACGGCGACCCGGACGCACCCACTCACCGAGCCTCTGCAGCCAGCAGCTCGTCGTAGTGCGAGGATCTCTGGTCGTCGTCCTGCCGGTAACGGATGACCGTGGCCAGGCCCTTGCTCACGAGGGCCTCCGCGATGTTTCTGCAACGCACAGACAGCGGGGAGTCAGCGCTGGGGGACGCGACTCACCCCGAGACGATACGCGCACTCCAGGGAAGGGAGATCGGTGATGGCAACCCCCCCCCCACGTGTACTGGGCACAGCAACACCCTCCACGTAACACGTAACGTCATACACTGGTGCAGCCACAGCTCAGCCGCGAGCGAGGCACGACCCCAAAGCGGGTCACAGAAGGTGCTGGCCAGTGGCACCCACCAGCGGAGAGCTGCAGGGTCCCTCGGTCCCTCAGACCCAGCAGGAGAAGGAAAGAGCAGCTGCTTCCCACTAGAACCCACCGCTTGCCCAGAGCCCCACTGGAGGGCCGCTCCCTCACCCCCACCCCAGGACAGGGGGCCTCCGAGGAGCTGCACGTCGGGGCCTGGAGCTGGGTGGGAGGGGGGCAAAGCAAGTCGCTAACGGAGGCGCTCTTGGGGAGACCATTTGGGGGGGGCTAAGGGGGCACCGAGCGGGTTCACATTTCACCCAGGTGAGCTGCAATGAGAACCAGGTACAGCACCCAACCTGCCCACGGCAGCCAGCCTGACAACGAAGGCTGCCACCCTGCTAGCGCACCAAGAACCCTGCGCGTCCATCTCAGCTGCGAGGGAAAGGGCAGCGCGGGGAGTGGATGTGGTTTGAAGCCGGCGTGCCAATCAGGGGCCCGGCCCGGTAAATTGGCTGCCGGTAGATTATGCTGCTTTAAACAAATTCATGAATTCCGCCTGGCCAAGTAATTCTCCTCCAATTACACAGGCAGGGCAGGGACCGATAATGCACAACTTAACAAAACCAGGACTCATCCGGTTCCTCTTCCAGCCAGCACCTCCCAGATCTGGGCCCCAGGGAGGGGGAGAGGCAGGGCAGGTGCTGAAAGCTGAGAAGAGGTCCCACCGCGCAGAGAGGGGGGAAAGGGGAGGATTGGGAAGTGAGGAAAGCAGCAGCAGCAGCAGGAAGCTGCTGCAGAGGTAGCACTGAAATGCCAGGCAGCCAGGAATAAGCACCTCAATGCCTATTTCAGGCCTGCACAGGAGCTCAGCCAGGGGAAGAGAACAGAAGGTGTCTGATACCATCAACCCACACAGCCTCGCCTTCCTGGCCAAGCAGGTGCTGCAGCGAGCCACCTCCACGCACCACCTTCCCTCCACTCACGCGGCTGACAATGCACCCTTAGCCAGCATGGGTACCCCCCCTCCCACAGCCCCTGAAGGACTCCAGGGTGACTGAGCCCCTTTTAAGGAGATAGCGGGACAGGCAAGTAGTTAAATGATCTGCCCAGCCCATGCATCCTGCTCTACAAGGCAACCTGCATCCCCGGAGATCTCCCAACCCTCCCGACCACTCTCTCGGCTGGGCTCCCAGCCCATCATGCCACGGGCCGGGGGCAGCCTGCGGCACAAGGCATTGGGCAAGCCCCGCTCAGACCTTGGAGGCAGCAAAGAAGCCATCTCCTCTGTCAAAGCATTCCCAGCTAGACTCCACCAGGCCACAGCTCCCCGCTAGCCTCCAGCCGCCTTCTGGTATCTTGGGGCCCTCGGAGCCACGCGTGGGATGCAGAAGATGCTGCCTTCCCTCTCTGGAGTCAGCACGTTCACACCGCAGTGAAGCTGAGGAGGGAGAACAGGGCTCTGCCCAGCATGCTGAGCCCCTGGGCCGCAGGAGAGCTCAGAGCACCCGGGAGCCCTGCTGACCTGCCAGCAACGCTTCCTCCAACGGCACAAGCTCAGCGCAGCCAGCCTGCCCCAGGCCGACTTCCCGCTGCCCCGTGAACACACAACAGCCTGGAGCGGAGGGCACCAGCGGCCCTGACGGATGCATAGGCCTGGCCACGGCAAGGGTCATGCACCCACACGTCTACGGCATTCGGCGTAGCTGGCCAGGCCGCCTGCCGGGCTCTCAGGCACAGCAGGGGCCAGAACGGGGGGGGAGATGGTTGCTGTTGTCTTTCATGCCACACCCAGGAGCTGCGACGGGCACCAGCACCTCCAGCTCCCCTCCCTGGGGGTTCATCCGTCAGCTTCTGTCCAAGGCCGCGAGGGAAGCAGCCGTTACCGCACAGGGGTCTCCCAGCTCCACCTCGCCTTCCTGACAGACCCACAGCTGCCAAATCCTGGCTTCCCCAGGGCCCGGCTGAGAGCTGCACCCAGCCAGAGCAGCAGCTGAAGCTGAATGAGGGGGAAAACCTCCTTGCCCTTAACTGACCCTTTCCCTGTAGCGCGTCAAGGCAATCTGCAGCGTGGGAGCAGGTCCCAACTCCCCACCGCCAGGGCCACCAAACGCCCCCTTCCCACCGGCCCCTTGCAGGGCTGCACTGTCAGCTGGACTACGGGGCTCAGCAAATTGCGCCATGATCCTCCGCCGAGGGGCCTGAAGGCGAACGCTCGGCGCACCGGCCACGGCTGTGCGAAGGGCAGGCTGCCAGGGCGTGGGGGGAGCTGGGAGCAGAGCTGGGCTGGCTGCCCAACGGCTGTATTGTGCTAGGATGAGCAGCTCGTGTCTATGGGGCTGGTAGTGCAGTGCCTGAGCGCCTGGACGGCAGCCAGGGAGGGCTGGGTTCACTCCCCAGGTAACGGATTTTCTCGTTTTCAGCAGAAAGCTCCCAGAAGCTTGCTCCTGAACGGTGTCTGCAGATCATTATACAGCGCGAGGGGGGAAGGGACTGCTGAGTCTCCATTCTGCGCTCCGAGCCGGCAGCCAGCAGCCGCTGCTCGAATGCGGCTTGCTGAAGTTTGACACGTTTCCCATCTCGAAAGCAACGTCTGCAGCTTATCGGCTCGGTGCGGTTCGTATTGTGTGTTTGTGCTGATGCTGGCGGCAGGGCGGGCACCAGAACAGCTGGCGCACAGGGGAGCGAGAAGAGGAGGGCGTGGCGCTAGCCTAGATGTGCTTCAGTATTAAAGAGACGGCCGGCAGAGGAGCGGGCAGCTCAGCCGCGGCTGGCGTTGGCACCCGACCTCCAGCCCGGCCCCTCAGCCAGCATCCAAAAATTAATCATGACCTTGGCAACGGCACCCGGCTCCCAGCTCTGAAGCAGGTTCACGGGAGGCAGGCAGGCAGGCAGCCGCAGCCCCCAGGGAGCGGGAGGCACGGGACGGACTTGGCTCAGGAAAGGTGGAGGAGGGGGAGCGGAGCCAGAATGTGTCTCCAGGCCCGTGTGCGCGCGCGGGGAATCAAAGCGCCTGTCATGGGAAGAGGCTTCACCCCACCCAGGTCCTGGCACTCTGCACCCCGCTCGCGGGAGGGGCTGGGGGGAGGGAGCCAGCTCAGCCGGCAGGTTTCCAAGAACACGGAAAAGACAGAGATGATGTATTGCAGAGCCAAGAACCGGGGCCAGGCTTCCTGAGAGAGGTTCCCCACTGCAACATCTGTTTGGGCCGGACTTTGCAGGAATCCAGCGCTGCAGGACACGAGTGCAAAGCCAAGTAGCTGGGGGTCAGGGGACAGCAGGTCAGGCTGTCCTGCGAGGGCAGGGGCTGGAGGAAAATGGGAGCCAGCGCCTAACTCGGCCAGCACGTGATCTCGGACCCACGCTGACTGTCAGCAAGGCAGTGCCGCTGGGCAGATGGCCAGTGAACTCTTGGCGGGGCTCAGCTCCTAGCGGACAGCTGTCCCCCGGTTACCAGCCTGGAGAGGGGGCATGCAGCCTGAGCTGGGCTGGGCTGACGCACTGGCTGAGGGGGCAGGAGCCTGCACCTCAGCTGCTCGGACAGGGCCTGTTCTGGGGAGCAAGGGAGAAATTTGGTCCCTGGGGCTTGTAAACCTGGCCCCGTTCCCCAGCGCTGCAGCCACAGCCAGGCGTACAGCCTGCCCCGGGCTGCCCAGCCGGGGGGCGTGGGGAGGAGCAGCAGCAGCACGCTGGCTCCACAGCCACTTTCCTCCTACGGGAGAGAGGCCAGAGGCCGTCCCAGATGGACACTTCTATGCAGATGGCTCATCTTCAGTGACAAGCACAGGCCGACTCGGCCAGCGAGGCCGAGGCAAACAGGAGGCCCAGAGCGAGACGTGCATGGCAGCTATGGAGCACGGCCCTCGTGGGCTCCCCTCTGCCGTGCGCTGGGCCAGCCCAACCCCCTGCTCCGTCCTGCCCCACTCAGAGCCTTGTTAATCCAGCCGGCTCTGGAGGAGACTGGCACAGAGCAAAGGGGCAGAGCTGATCTGCGACTCCACCTCCCCTGCACACGTGGGAAGCGCCCACCAGCCTGCAGCCATCCCAGAGGGCATTTGCCATCCTCCACGCGCCGATTTTACACTGCTCCAGCCCTTCCCCTCCCCAAGCTTCCGGGAAGAGCTCGAGTTATCTGTGCCAACCACACAGGCGCCAGTGCTGAAATGCAGCCACCTCCGGGGTGGACGGCAGCACTCCAGGCGAGGGGGATTCTGGCCAGAAACGCCCGGAGGAAAAAAAAAAATCTCAATTCTGCTAGCGCCGTTTTAGAATCACCGGCTGGGATCCGGGTCTGTGGCACGGCTGCAGTCCCCCAGCACTGGGAAGGCGGGCAAAGAGGGCATTGGCGCCGACCGCAGCTCCATGCCACTCACCCTCCTGTCACGTGCCAGGCAGAGCAGAGACATCGCTCAGCCGCCGCCAGAAGCTGGAGTGGATAACCAAGGCGATGCAGCGTGCCACAGACTAACCTGGGGACCAGCAGCCAGGCATAGCTACGGCCACCCACCACCAGCACTGGGCGCCGGAGGAGATGCCCCAGATACGTTCCAGTGACAAGTGCCGGACGCAGGACAGCCAAAGTCCAGCTTCTCCCGCTCTCCCTCCCTCCCATTTCAGCAAGGGCCCTGCAGCCTCTTACAGCTTCCAGCCCCCGGCCATCGGCGCTGCAGAGACGGCCGCTTGGGGCGGGCAGATGGGGCAGAAGAGGGTAGCTGTTGAGCCCCGCGCTCGCCACCCCCCTTCACTCTCCCAGAAAAGCCCCTGCCCACGTACAGGCCTGGTCTCCAGCACTATTCCCAGCTGTGGCGCTGACTTGCCCAGGCTCCCGCACAGCAGCCTTCAGGCCTCAGCTTCCACCTCTAGAAAATGGGGCTAATACCGACCAGCCTGTAGGGGAAAGCACTTTCCGAGCCCGAGGGACACGGCCGAGCGCCCTGCCGCTCCCGCGCGTACCCTGCAGAGCGCTGCGAGGACGGCACCAGCAGACGCACCCACGTTTGGCCCAAGGTGCCCAGCACGCAGCAAGACAACTCAGCTCTCGGGAACCTGCACAGCAGGGAGTCGTATCCAGGGCCAGCGCGTCCAGCCACTGACTGGGCCAGCGGGGGGATGGGGAGCCGCAGCCTCTCCTTGGACAGTCCTGCTCCTACGGTACCCAGGGAGCACCCCGACCAGCCCCGGTTACTGATCAGCTCGCAGCAAAGCGCGGGTGCAAGCGGACAGCTCAGCCTGCTGGAACGCAGGGGCCAGCCCCACCACGCCTGGCACCGGCCCCTCCACGGGAACTGCGCCAGCTCCCGTGAGCTCTGCTCTGTGAGCGGCTGTGGAGAAGCCAGCGCTAAAGATCCCGGCAAGGACCTACTGGTTGTGGTGCTCGCTGGGCCCAACGAGAGGCCTGGCCCGGGGCAGCAGCCATCACTCACCACGCACCATCTCCTACTCAGACCTTAGGAGGGGCCAGCTACGCAAGTCTGCAAGCAGCACGTAAATCCCTGTCAGTCAGGAGCATTCACCTCACCCGCCTGCATTCCCCTGCTCGGTGGCTGACACAGGACGCTGCCTGCTCCAACGCACACAGGGGGGGACCCACGTAGCCAGCTCAGGGTGTTAAAAAAAAATCAGTAAAACTATGTGGAAAATCCAGGTCAGCTCTCAGCTCCCCCCCACTGCTTCCTGCACAGCCCATTTTCCACTGCCCCCAGCGTTTCTGAAGCACTGTCATCTTGTTGCACCTCTAGCTGATGGCTTCATTTATTCAGCAATAACACAGTTACGGCTTTTGTAAGGCGGGCGAAAGAGCCGGGGTTTTCTCCCGTTGAGCTGCCTGCCTCGGAGAGCAGCGCGGCCTCTCCCAGGAATGGGCTGCAGCAGGGCAGCCGACCCTCGGGCGGGAGAGGCAGTGCCAGCCTCAGCCCCGCGGACCGGAAGACCCCAGCTGGCACAGCGCAGGGCTTCTTAGCTCTCCTTCCCATGGGCAAGTACCCAGGCAGTGGGACCAGCTCACCGCTCACACCAGCGAAGGTCCCATTGAGCCTAGCAATGGGAGCCCTTCCACACCTGCTCACCAAACCCTGGCGGGAGGAGATCAGCTCCCCTGGATCTCAGCCCTCCATTTCTCTCTGCCAAGATACCCACGGGGGGACCAGCTGGAGCCACCTGCACTGATGCATTCGGGACGTGGGCACCTGTCCTCTAGGAAACTGATTTAGGGCAGCCAACGCCCTAACTTCCTGCCATGACTGACCTGGCCCGGGCTTGAACCAGTGACCGGATCTGAACCGTGCTTCCCATCATAGCATCACAGCCCCAGAGGGTTAGAAGGGACTGCAAGAGTCGCCTTGCTAATCCCCTGCCAAGACGCAGGATTTCTTGCGTCTATACTGTGCAAGGCAGGTGGCTACCCAGCCTCCGTCCGAAAACCTCCAGTGACGCAGCTTCCATCACCTCCCGAGGCCGTCCGCTTCATTGTCCGACTGTTCTTACAGACAGGACTTGTTCCGGAGATTCAATCTAAACCTGCCATGCTGCAGTGTGAACCCATCGCCCCTCGTCCTGCCCTCTGTGGCAAGAGAGAACAACTTCTCTTTTTAAATGGCAGCTGTTCAAACATTTGAAGACTCCTATCACATCCCTTGTCAATCTCCTCTTTCCCAAACTAAACGTTCCCAGTCCCTGCAGCCTTTGCTCAGATGGCTGGCATTCCATCCCTTGGAGCGCTTGCCTCGGGCTCCTTTCCAGTCTCTCTATGTCCTTTCTATGCGGTGTGAGCAAAATGGGACACAGTACTCCAGCTGAGGAGTAGCCAGGGCTGAGTAGAGCCGTGCTATCACCTGCCGTGACCTGCATGCCATGCCTCTGTCCTACCACCTCACATTGCATTGGCTTTTTTTTTTTTTTTTGGACAACAGCACGGCATTGGTGTTGAGGGTGTGATCCACCACGGCTCCCAGATCCTTCTCAGGGGTGCTGCTGTCTAACCAGGTATTGCCCACTCTGCATTTGGATTTCCTTCCCTGAGCATGGCACCTTACGTCTGGCTTTGCTGGATTTCATTTTGTCGTCTATAGCCCAGTTCTCCAATGCAGCCAGATCCCGTTGAATTTTAGCTCTGTCCTCCGAAGTGTGGGCAGCCCTCCCCCAGCTGTGTCACATCTGGAAATTGGATCAGTCTGCTCTCTGGTCCCACATCCAGGCCATTCATAAAGATGTTAAACATCACTGGACCCAGAACAGATCCCCGGGGAACCCCCACCTGAGACCTCCCTCCAGCCGACATCGTCCCACGGACAGCGGCGCGTTGCTTGTGGCTGCGTAACCAATCATGCATCCACTCACGGGTAGTTCTACCGAGCCCAGCTCTCTGCAGCTTCCTTACCAGAATGCCATGTGGGGCTGCGTCAAGAGTCCTGCTGCAGCCCTGCCCCTCTGCCCAAACCACAGGACGCTTCATCGGGGCTTTCCTCTCCCTGCAGGGCTTTGCTAGAAGGGGGAGGACCCTGGGCTGGCCACAGCTCGCCTTCACTGGGACAAAGCATCTGTGTGCAACAGTTACTGCCCCGTCTCCTTCCAGGCACTGTGCGCACAGGGAGGACTGGACCCAGCTCCTCACCCTCCACAGCTCCAGGTGGGCTATTAGTGGCACTGCCCCTACCCGCTCGCCAGCCCGCACCCAGCTCCCGGCCAGTTTAAATTGGAGAGTTTGACAAATAAACTCCTGGGGCTGCGGGAGGCTGAGCAGAAGCTGAGCTGGCAGAGAGGGAGCTGGCTGTTAAGCAGTGAAATCAGTGAGGTGTGGAAGTCTCTCCTTTTAGCGGCTGGGTGAATTTGGTGCCCAGGAGAGTTTTATGGCTAATAGCTTTAACTCCAGGATCACGCAGCGTGGACCCAGATCCAGCCACGCTACACACATGCAGCTCTGCTCCTGGAACGGCAACGCGAACTGGCAGTGCAGTCCTGGGCTCCCCAAACACACAGCTCTGCCGGTGCCCCTCAGTCCTGACCTGCAACCCCCTGGGCTCCCCCTCCCCTCCCCACAGAGCTCTGCAGATGCCCCACAAACCTGCCTCTGACAGCTCCTGCCTCTCCCCGCAGCTGAAGGAGGCTGCTGGCTCTATGGATCACCTGCCCGGCCCTGCACACTCCCCTTGCGCCACTTATTAAGCCCCCACAGAGGAAACACGAATGCTAAAGAAGGTGGGTCCCAGGCCGCCCTTGCTGGCGGTCACCACCTTTGTCACAGAGCACGGCGGGGAATTAAATCAGCGGCTGATCTTAGAGGGGCCCTGCCCAACTGCAGTGATTTCAAGGCAAGACGACGGCTGGAGTCTGAACTGCTAGACAGCGTCCCTTTAAATAGCTCCCAGCCCTGCCCAGCGAAGACCTAGACCTGCTCGCTTTGTGCTTCACACGGAAATGCTCTTGGATGAAGAACCGGCGCAGAACAGAGCAGCAGGGTGGCGCACTGGGAAAGGGGCAGTCTGGACCCTGGAAATAGTGCGACCTCAGCTCAGCGGAGGGCCTAGATTGCAGTCCCATCACTGTAACTGAACACGCACCGCTGGCACCGCTCCGGAAGGAGCAGACTTCGCATCCCCATTTTTCAAGCCAATAAACTGAGGCAAGGCGGCGAAAGGACCTTCCCAATGGCACAGCCACTCCGCAGCAGGACCCGGGCACCCTGTATCCGTGTGGTGCTTTAGGCCTTCCCCGCAGAGCGGCTGGGACTGTCCCATTCTGCTCTCCCGGTGGGGTGTCAAAGCATTTCAAGGGCCCCGCGACCCCGCAGCCATGAGCACCGGACAGCTTCTCTCGGGAGGAGATTCTCTCCTTCCCACCCCCCCAGCTCTGCTCTCTCCTGGGCAGTAAAGGAGCCAAGCAGCCTGGCCCCAGAACTCCGCTGGGGGCTCAGAGACCCTGCCCCATCTGCATGTGCAAATTCAGGGGAGGCCTTGGAGGAGAGACCTGATGGGCAGAGATCCACAATCCCAGGGTGCCGTGTGCAGGCTTCACTCAGTCCCTTCTCCCCTCCTCACCCCCGGCCTCCAGCCGAGTGATCCAAACAGCTCCTCAGCACAGACATCCCCGGAGGATGGCACATGGCTGAATCGATCCAGCAACACGAAGGGCAGCACTCGCTCTCAGGACAGGGAGGGGGAACAGCCGCAGGATCCAGACCAATCCCTATCACATGCCGCTGACAAATTCTCCCTGCAGGTCTGATTGGATGCAGGAGTCTCCAACTCCAGCCCCCAGGCCTCGGGCAGAGCCGCTGGGCGCCATTAAACAGCTGGCACGCGCCACGGCAGGAGTGGCTGCATCTCAGCGATCGCGTTCACCTCCTGGCCTCGCCTGCCAGGTGCGTCAGGATCCGTCGCTATCCCTACCCCGGCAGTGGCCTGAAGAGCACTAGGGCACATCACAGAAGTGACGGGACCAAGAGGGTCCCGCCCCAACAAAGCACAAGAGGAAAGCAGGCCAAGACACCACAGAGGCGGGGTTAGTGGAGTCCAGGGACAGGGACTTGGCGCTGAGACGTTCTGGAGCAACGCAAGGTGCCCAGGCCACGGCCCAACTGACACGGCACACGAGAGGCAGAGAACGGACTGCGCGGAGGGATTCATCCCGGCAGCGGGAGCCCTGCTCCGCAGGCCTGATGCAGATCTGGGGACCCCCGAGTCTGGGTGCAACACTGGGGACTTCAAGACGTCCCTTGAAGCAAAGGGTGCGGGAGCCAAGCGTCCCAGCGCTGCAGCTATGACTCCAGGAGCTTACGAAAGTAAGCGACCTCCCCTGCCTCTCCACAGGCCGGGCTCCCAGCTCCTCCTCCTGGATCCTGCAAGCAGCAAATCACCCCTTGTCGGGCATCCATCTCCGCAGCCAGCACGGGGAGACCCAACCCCGGCCCGGCCGCAGCCCTCAATACCCCTCAACCTGGGAGCTGCTTCCTCACCCCAGCCCCGTTTCTCCCAGCGCCAAGGAGCAAGGGGTGAACTCAGCCGTCACTGGACCAGCGCAGCCCCTTGATTTGCCTCCCGGGGACGTAAGGGGAGAGCGACTGGCAAAGCCGGTGCCCGATCAGGGATGCTGAAGCGGCTCACACGGCTGCAGCTCGGGGGGGGGCGTGCAAACGCTGCTGTTCAGCTACCGGCCCAGCCACCATCTGTTACCAGAACTAGCTCGGTGATAGATCATTTCAGCCCTTCCACGGAACTGACACACTGCGCCGCGCAGAGCCAGGACGGCAGCACTCCTTATGCCAAAGGGCCACACGCCCCCAGGGAGACCTCTCCCCCACCTCCCGCCCACCTGCCCAAAGCCCAAGCCGCTGCCAGCAAATGCAGAAAAGCTGGTGAGGTTGTGGTTGAAACACTCCCCCCGGCCCCCAGCTTGGAAATAGGCCGAATGACTCGGCTGGCTGGATTCCCAGTCAGAATGGATCTGGTTCCTGGACTTCTCCTGGGAGGATGCAACATCTTGGCAATGCAAACAACCCCCCTGCCCCCCAAACCCCAGAAGGGCAATGTAAGGTACCAAAACCCCACACACCAAGCAGGAGAGGGGGACTAGAACCACGCAGGGTGCTTTTACACAGGAGCCGAATCTAGGACTGGTGATGAGCATGCACAGAGCTGCATTATTTGCCGCTGATTAAGGCTGAAATTCACCAGGGGATGCACAATGCCTAATGCGCCCTCGTACCACTGACGCCCTGCTTCAGACCAAAGGCCCTGGGGAACTTCAGCAGCGTCTACGGCCAAGCACTGGCCCCTCTGCACGGGGACAGATTTTGCACTGGTGCCCATAGGGTGAAGTGTCCTTCCTGGCAGAGCCACCACTCTGCTGGGGCACAGAGACCAGGACTTACTTCACCTGAAAACCTCAGACTTGTGCAATGCAGAAAGTTGTCAGGCGCCCGAGGAGCGGGGCCAGCGGGACACAAGAGCCGCGGACAGGGACGGTGCGCGTGACAAGGAAACGTGCCAATGCTCTGCCAGGTAACATGACGGATGCTTGGAGCCAAAGCTTCTCAATAGGCTCTGGATTTACGGGAGGGCCTAGAGGGCACCCGCTGACAGCCACCCCCACACACTGTGCCAGACGTTGCCCTGCCCAACCGAGACCAGGGGGCCTCCCCCGTCCGCCCAAATGAGACCAGGGGCTCTCCACTGGGCCAGGCAGACACTGCCCCCGGCCAAGATCTGGGCTGTCCACACGGTGCTGGGCACCACACAGACCCAGAGCGAGAGTGCCTGCAGCTTAAGTAGACAAAGGGCAGGTGGGGAAACAGAGGCACAGGAAGGGGCAGGGACTTGCCTGAAGTCACCCAGCAGGGCAGTGGCAGAGCTGGGGACAGACCCAGGTGGCCTGATCCCCAGATCAGTGACCTCAACAATGGGCCACAACTCCTGCTTAGAGCGTCACCCCTCCCCAGGCAAACAGCTGTTCTCTAGCCACAGCGCACCCCTCGCTCCAGCCCTCCCCACAGGGAAAGCCCCTTGAGGGGGGATACGTCTCCATGGCCCATCCTGCCTTTGGTACATCTTACAAGCCTGCCTCCAAGGGCCCCAGCGTGCGCCGGGTGCAGGGCTCGTTCCTCAGAGGCCACTGCACTGCAATCAGCTGGGGACCATGACCCTAACTGGAGTGGAGCCAGTGACAGGAGAGAAAAGGCTCCGGACCCTCACTGCTGCTCTCCGGATCCACCCAGCCCTGGGCTCGGGGACTGCAGCAGATAACCAAGGGGAGACCCCCAATCGCCCCCGCACAGGAACTCAAAACTCGCCTGGCCAACGAAGAGAAGACCTTGGCTTCATGCAAGACACCTGCAGCACATGTGAGTCATCGCAACCCACCCTTCCACGCTTTAATCCTACCCCTTGAGAGGGGCTAACTAGCTACTGCCGGTGCTGGCGTCCGGCCATGTCCAATATGCATGAAACCAACGCTCTCACCATTTCCATCAGTCAAAGGGCAGCCAACGTGAAATCCCAACTACCAGGATTAATGGAGGAATCACTGAAAACCGGATATTAAATCACCTCTACGTGATGGGCTGGTCAGGAGGAAACGAGTGCTCGTTGCAGAAGAAGCTAGCTGGGCTTCGGAAGCAGAGCACGCGTTGCAGAGATTGGCTGGCGGTACGACCGGAGACTCCAGCGGGCGCTGGAGCAACGCAGCCAGGCTCCGCAAAGGCAAAATTCAACACACGCTCGTGCCATCCCACTTGGGCAGCCCAGGCAGCAGCTGGCGTGAGCCTACCTCACCCCCAACGCGTTCAGGAGAATTGCCGCCAGCCCCACCGTAGGCACGAAGAGGGGCCTGGCCAAAAATTCATGCCGCGCTGGCCATTCCTGCTCCCCTCTGCCAAGCAGCGCCAGGAAAAGAAAGAGAACGCGTCCCCCAGCCTTCGGGCAAAGCAACCTACTTCTTCGTGCCCCCGAGGCTCAGCAGAACGTCAGTCACTCGCGTGCTCAGTCAGCAAGGTGAGGCTGGAGCAGGAGATACTGCGGCCTGGGACTCCCGGGGTCCCGCCCTCTCCCTGTTCTCTCTCGACAGACCCCAGCAGCACTAAACAGGTTGCGTTTGGGCCAGAGAGTGCATCTGTCCCCCTCCCGTCCGCGAGGTGTGCACCAGCAGGGAGGGGTCTGCGGCCATTCCGATTTCCCCCCCCCAGCCCAGCACATTTCGCCAGACTCATGGCTCGGGGGGGGCGGGGGGGAAGGAATACAGCGCTGCCCAGTGGCCAGTGGGGATGCTCGGGGAATGCTGATGTGACTACTTGGAGGGTTTGATTAAATTAAGTCAGGACAAGCTTTTTAAACAGCCTTACGTAAGGCTACAGATTTTCAATCAAACCTGCTTGCGTGGCAGCTAAGTGCCAAGACCGCCTGGGGAGTTGAGAGTTACAATAGCAAAAGCAGGCGGCCTGGCGTCACAGAAACAGAGCCGGGCTGCAGCCCACAACCCTGCCTGATCACCACAAGGGGCTGGGGACGCCGTCCCCAGGCCAAAGGGTTACTCTGCGGGGCATGCCGCAGTGACACGGATTTCCTGACGAGGAGCAGGTCGAAAGTGTGATCTGTCTGGACAACGTGCTCGTGGGTGCTCTGACTTCCAAAGGGCCAGGCAGATAGGCAGAGACAGGAGCCTTTAGGTATCCATACAGCCCCCCCGTAACCAAGTGACTACCAACCATTCAACACACGCCCCCACCCTCTTCCTGACCAGAAGCTGCTTTACGCCCAACAGGAAGCAAGTCAATGCGCCCTAGCAGAGGTGCCATGTGATGCCACGCACCAGCCTGGGGTGGCGAGCGTGGGTAACACCCTTCGTGCACCCTGACACACCAGGCAGCATGACAACTCACTAGTGGGCAGGCAGCTGCCCCTCGGCAGAACGGGGCTTCACCAGATTCGGTTTTAATTTTCAATAAAAGTTTCTCCCCCTTGGGGCTGCATGACTGCCTGCCTGAATCTGCAGACAGCCTGAAGCAAAGGGTGCAAACTGTTGCCTTCCACCTCATTTAGGATGTTCTCTCTGCAGCATATCTATGCTCCTCCATCAATCCTAGCTCTTCCCCTAAAAACTCTCTCTGCCTGGAAGTTACGGTGGGCACCATCTCTGCCCCCCATCCTAAACGCACATCAAGTGCTAGCACAAGTAGGACATAGCGTGTTCACCGAGAATAGATCCTGTCCAAACACGCTGGTACCTTTTCAGATGAGATACAAGTTGAGTTAATAAAAGGTAATAATGTCAATGTAAGAGAGACTCCTGAGGCATTTGACTTGTTCTGGAAGATGTTTTGATTAAAAAACTAGACTGATACAAAACCACCATGTAAGTGATTTGGAACAGAGACCGTCTGTGTGTTGTGTGTTTGTACAGCTGCTGAGCGCTATGGTAACAAAAACAACATGGCACACATTAAATGAACTACAATAGGCAAACTGAGAGGTCTCAAGATGTAACTGTAAGGGGAAATCACATCAAGCGAGTCTATTTCCAGCGAGGTCCCGCAAGGACTGGTTCTTGGCTCGATGCTATTTAATGTTTTTATCACTGACCTGAAAGAAAACAAAATCATGACTGACGACGTTTGCAGAGGACGCCAAGATTGAGAAGTAGTAAATGAAAAGGATAGGTCACTGACAAAGCGACCTGATCACTTGGTAACCGGGACGCAGGCCAACAATACACATTATAATATGCCCAAATGTAAAGTCATGGAGTCACAGAACCATAGAAATGTTGGGCTGGGAGGGACCTAGAGAAATCATCGAGTCCAGCCTCCTGCACTCAGTCAGGACAAAGTAACACTAGACCATTCCCGGCAGGTGTTTGTCCAACCTGTTCGTAAAAACCTCCACTGACGGGGATTCCACAGACTGCTTTGAGGGCCTGCTCCAGGTCTGAACTACCCTGAGAGTAGTTCTAACATCTGACCTACATCTGCCTTGGTGCCGATTAAATCCATCACTACTTCTCCTACCATCAGTGGACATGGAGAACAGTTGATGCCCATCCTCTCTAACACAGCCCATAACATAGGGGAGACCTGATAAGTTTTCACATAAGTCTTAGTTTCTCAAGCCCAAACACACCCAGGTTAAAACCTTTCTAACCTTTGTATTTCTAAACCTTTTATTATTTCTCCTGATTTTCTCTAGACTCTCTCCATATTGACCACATCTTTCCTAGAGTGTAGCGCCCAGAACTGGACACAGGATTGCAGCCGAGACCTCACCAGTGCCAAGCACAGCAAGACAAATTACCTCCCATGTCTTATATCCGACACTCATGTGGATGCGTGGCAGATGCATTAGCAAGATCAGTGCTATGCTCCCAGACCTGGAGCAGTCTCCTGGAGGAGCCCCTTCCATGTGCTAGACCCCCAAAGGTCTCCTTCTTCCTTCTGGGTACGTCATGAGGCCTCACCACCTCCCAAGACTGAACATCAAGGGCTTCTGCACACCTGCTTCACACCATGAGTTCTGCTCAAGGAGTACAACTAAAACTCTTGGTGGAATCGAAGTATGGGTTGGATGAAAGGACTATAAAGGTGGATAGAAAGCTGGCTAGATCTTCAGGCTCAACGGGTAGTGATCAATGGCTCAATGTCTAGTTGGCAGCCGGTAAAACGCGGAGTGCCCTAGGGGTTCGTGCTGGGGCCGGTTTTGTTCAACATCTCCGTTAATGATCTGGAGGATGGGGTGGATTGCACCCTCAGCAAGTTTGCAGATGACACTAAGCTGGGGGGAATGGTAGACACGCTGGAAGGTAGGGATAGGATACAGAGTGACCTAGACAAATTGGAGGATTGAGCCAAAAGAAATCTGATGAGGTTCAACACGGACAAGTGCAGAGTCCTGCACTTAGGACGGAAGAATCCCATGCACTGCTACAGACTGGGGACCGACAAGCTAGACAATAGTTCTGCAGAAAGAAGCCTGAGGGTTACAATGGATAAGAAGCTGGATTTGAGTCAGCAGTGTGCCCTGGTTGCCAAGAACGCTAGCGGCATATTGGGCTGTGTTAGTAGGAGCATTGCCAGCAGATGGAGGGAAGTGATTATTCCCCTATTCGCCACTGGTGAGGCCGCATTTGGAATATTGTGTCCAATTTTGGGCCCTCCGATACAGGAAGGATGTGGACAAGTTGGAGAGAGTCCAGTGGAGGGCAACAAAAATGATGAGGGGGCTGGAGCACAAGACTTATGAGGAGAGGCTGAGGGAACTGGGCTTGTTCAGTCTGCAGAAGAGAAGAATGAGGGGGGATTTGATAGCAGCCTTGAACTACCTGAAAGGGGGTTCCAGGTAGGGTGAAGCTAGGCTGTTCTCAGTGGTGGCAGATGACAGAACAAGGAGCAATGGTCTCCAGTTGCAGTGGGAGAGGTCTAGGTTGGACATTAGGAAAAAGTTTTTCCCTAGGAAGATGGTGAAGCACTGGAATGGGTTACCTAGGGAGGTGGTGGAATCTCCATCCTTAGCGGTTTTTAAGGCTTGGCTTGACAAAGCCCTGGCTGGGATGATTTAGTTGGGGTTGGCCCTGCTTTGAGCTGGGGTGGGACAGATGACCTCCTGGAGTCCCTTCCAATTCTCGTCTGCTAGGATTCTAGGAGATGTGTAGTCTTCTCAGGGATTGATGCACCTTGCCCAGTATTTGCAGTGACACTCAGCGTTTGCAAAACAGTCGGTTTTGTTAGCCCACTGGAGCACAGCACTGGAGTCTTTAACCTACATTTCTCTGGATCAAGCTAAAGCACAGTCCATGCTGGTCAGCCCAGAGCAATTCACCAGCTAAGCTGTGGTGACCCCCATTTTCAGGCCGTCTCTCTCTCTGACTTTCTCTGCCAGCTCCCAGTGAGACACTCCTGGCTCCCTGCAGAAGCCGTCTCTTTATTGCTCCCACCTTCCAGTCCATTGTTCGACAGCTGGACTTTGCACTCAGCTTCCCTACGGAGAGGCGGGGAAAACCTCCACCCTCTGGGGCTCTGGTTGCCAGGTGTCCATGTCCTGGGGATTGGGTTTTCCATTGTATTCTCAGATTTTCCAATGATACGGGGTCTGCCTCAGCCAGTCCTTTTTACTGACCCATCCAATCTGCTCAGACAGCTAGGTGAGAGACACACACACCTATGTCCCTTGGTCTGCCCTTAGCGCAAACTTAATTTCCCCTCCCTCCCCCCCGACATTGGGTAGCAATGCACAGTATAGGGGAAACTGAGGCACACACAGGATTAATAAAAAGTGACAGTGGGAATTTTTGTAATACAACGCCTCAGAATAAGCCTTTTTTCGCAACTGCCTCATAGACTCACTCAATTTGTGAAGCACTATAGCTCTCCGATCCTTTTCAGCAGTGCCACCACCTAGCCAGTTATTCCCCATTTTGTACCTGTGCTTTTGATTCTTCCTTCTTAAGTGCAGTATTTTGCACTTGTCTTCATTGAATTTCATCCTGTTTTCAGACCAATTCTCCAACATGTCAAGATTGTTTTAAATTCTAATCCCATTGTCCCAAGTTCTTGCAGCCCCTCCCAGCTTGGTGTCATCTGCACATTTTAGAAACGTATTCTTCAATTACCCATATTATTTATCCAAGTCATTAATAAAAATACCGAGAAGTACCAGACCCAAGACTGACCTCTGCGGGACTCCACTAGATACACCAATGGCCTGTTAATCCTTTGTTCCAGTATATTTGAAGTTAGGCTGACTGGCTATAGGTTTCTACATCCTCTTTGTTCCTCTTGAAAGAGAGGTATTATGTTTGCCCTTTTCCAGTCCTCTGGGACCTCACCTGCCCTCCAGGAGTTCTCAGAGATAGAATTGCTAATAGTTCCAAGATCACTTCAGCTAGTTCCTGAAGTGCCCTAGGATGAATTTCGTCAGGCCCTGCTGACTTGAATACATCTAACTTGTCTCTATATTCTTTATGGATCTAGAAACACAGAATGTAGGCCATACCTACAGAATGGGGGCTCACCCTGGGAAGCAATGACCCTGAAAAAGATTTGGGGGTCATGTGGGATAATCGGCTGAACACAAGGTCGCAGAGCGAGACTGTGCCAAAGGGCTCTCTCAGGCCTTGAATGCAAAAGCAGTGCAATGCAGAGCAGCAGCAGAGAGGTTATGTTATGTTATATTATCTCTGGATTTGACACTAGTGGGACCCTGCTGGAATCCTGTGTTCAGTTCTGCTGTCCACAAAGCAAGGAGGATGTTGATAAATTGGAGAGGGTTCAGAGAACAGCCACAAGAATGATTAAAGGATTAGAAAACATGCCTTATAGTGATAAACTCAAGGAGCTCAGTCTATTTAGCTTAACAAAGAGAAGGCTAAGGGGTGACTTGATTACAGTCCTACAGGGGAAACAAATATTTAATACTGGGCTCTTCAATCAGAGAAAGGTCTAACACCATCCAACGGCTGGAAGTTGAAGCTAGACAAATGCACACTGGAAATAAGGTGTAAAGTTCTAACAGGGAGTAATTAACCATTTGAACAATTCACCAAGGGTCATGCTGGATTCTCCAGCACTGACCATTTTTAAATCAAGGTTGGATGTTTTGCCAAGATACCTAGACTCAGACTCTACGGTCAGAAGGGACCAATATGATCAACTCGTCCAACCTCCTGCACAAGGCAGGCCACGGACCCTCGCCCACCCACTCCTGTAACAGATCCTGGCCTAGGACGGAGTTACTGAAGTCATGGGTTAAAGACTTTAAGGTACAGAGAATCCCCCAGCAAGTGAGCCGTGCCCCATGCGACATTGGTCGCTCATGGTCATCCTGTGATCAACCAATACACCCAGGTCCTTTTCCTCCTCGGTCTCTTCCAACTGATGCGTCCCCAGCTTATAGCAAAAATTATTATTAGTCCCTAAATGCATGAACTTGCACTTTCCACTATTAAGTTTCATCCTATTTCTATTACTCCAGTTTACAAGGTCATCCAGATCTTGTTGTAGGATATCCTGGTCCTTCTCTGTATTGGCAACACCTCCCTACTTTGTGTCATCCGCAAACTTTATTAGCACATTCCCACTTTTTGTGCCAAGGTCAGTAATAAAAAGGTTAAATAAGACTGGTCCCAAGACCGATCCCTGAGGAACTCCACTAGTAACCTGCCTCCAGCCTGACAGTTCACCTTTCACTATGACCCGTTGTAGTCACCCCTTTAACCAGTTCCTTACCCACCTTTCAATGTTCATATTAATCCCCAGCTTTTCCAATGTAATTAATAATTCCCCATGTGGAACTGTATCAAACACCTGACTGAAATCTAGGTAAATTAGATCCACTGCAGTCCCTTTGTCTAAAAAGTATGTTCTCTTCTCAAAAAAGGAGATCAGGCTGGTCTGGCACGATCTACTGTTTGTAAAGCCATGTTGTATTTTGTCCCAATTACCGTTAACCTCGATGTCCTTAACTACTTTCTCTTTCAAAATGTTTTCCAAGACCTTGCATATCACTGAGGGCAAACTAACAGGCCTGTTACCCAGATCCTATTTTTAAGAAAGGGGAAAAAAGTGAACATCTATTCTAGTTCAAACAGGAATTACTCTGGGCAAGGTAGCTGGCTGTGCTATACAGGGAGGTTAGACCAGCTGATCACAGGGGTCCCTCCTGGCCTTGGGATCTATGAATCAAACAAAACATCATAGCAAGAACCCTACCTCCTCCTCTTTCCACAGCAGCCTACAGTCCATGCTGTGGGAATCCAACGATTCTCAGCATCTGGGACAGGACGCCCCATTTCAGGCCTAACCAACAAGCTGATAGCAACGCCTTTAAGGCAGCAAGAAATGGAAACTGAAGAACAGCTTCTGCCTGCGCAGCTCCCTTTTTGACATGAAAGCATTTTGAAAGGGCTGCTGGAGCTGCGGCAAAGAGGAGATGGCACTGCAGTTAAACCCAGACTAAAGAATGGGAATAGGAGAACACAGATGAAAAGCCGGCCGCTGTGGAAAAATCGTATTAGGCCATGAAATATAGTTTTTGCTGCTTAAAGAACGCCAGAGTGAAAAACAGCCATTTTCAAGCTACCTTCCCCGCCCCCCCTTTCTCTTTAATAACGTGAAACTCATTTTGCAATTCTCCCCAGAAAATCTGGTAGGGAGTTTTTCAAAGGACTTTCCATCCAGAGAAACTTTTCCTCCGAGCTGCTTAGGTTTCTCTCAACTTTGGATAGTGTTGTTCAGACAAAATAGGCCGGAATACTTTGCATTCTGGAACTCCTGCCAGGGTGCGCTCTGCACCAATGCAGGCCCAGGTGCCAGTCACAGACGGGGGAGAGATACAGCATAAAGATCATGAAAACAAGCCTCTGGAGATGGGGTCAAGAGCACTGCGCTGTGTCCCCCCATTGCGAGTCAAGAGAGCCATGCACCGGAGTCCATGAAAGGAGTTCCTGGGCAGAGTGTCTTTCAGCATCAAAACGCTCCCGGTGCTGTGCAGTTTGGGTGGCCAGGAGTAATCAGCGGCGTCCAACCATAGAGCAACTTCTTTCCTTGGGGCATCATGCTGATGGGGGCAGGAGCTCCGCAAGCTGCTGGGGTGTTCATGAGATGCTGCAAAGCCCCAAGGCAATCACCACAGGGAAATGAGGAGTCAAGATGCATAACTTGGGCCCCCTCCAGCCAAGAGGCCATTGTGGCTGCCAAGCAGACAGCAGCCACGGAGAGCCGCCCGGTGCTACGGGAAGTGAAGCTCTCGAGCACCGTCACAAGACACAGGTGAAGGGCTCTAGATCAGTGTTTCTCAACCTTTTTGATACCTTCCTAAACTGTGTCAGGGAGACCTCAGGGACCAGTGCCAGTCCATAGACCAATCCTTGAGAAACGCTGCTCTAGATGACATCCATCGCAGCTATTATTTGTATTACAGCCTGACCTTGGAATGCCCTTCATGGAACTGGGCCCCACTGTGCTAGGTGCTGTACAAACACAGAAGAAAAAGATGATCCTTGCCCCAAAGAGTTTCCAGTCTAGGTATAAGACAAGAGATGGATACAGCGGCGTGTACAAGGAACCAGTGCAGTTCTCTCCTGACAACTCTGCATTAATGGCAGCCAGGGAGATCTCAGGAGCCAGGCAAACTCAGGGATGTGCCCGGCCTTGCCAGCCCTGTAATCAGAGCACCTGGGCTCACCACTGGAGTACAGCAAACGTTTCTCTATGGTCTCATTCAGCGTCTGCCTGTTGCACAGACAGGCTGGTCATTACAACAGATCCCAAAGCACCAAACTTCTGATCCACAGCTCTGACCCTGCACCTGCCTGCCTGTAATCGAGCCGGAGGACGGGCGCTGCAGACGCGACACAGGCCCGGCAGACAAAAGGCAGGCTGAGCTCAGCAGAGTCCCAATAATGGGATGAGGAAGAGAACAGCTCAAGGGGCTAATTACAGGGGCACTTGCAATGTGGGCAGCACCACTGTACAGCTAACAGCTCTCTGGCCTCTCACACGGATTACGATTTGGAGGCAAAGCCCAGCCCCCCACTAGTCCCCCGAGCTTGGTGTGATGTTCCCCTGGTGCAATCTGGACTGGAGCATTGCTGAGTCACCCCAATCCTCCACTCCTGAAGCCCATCTTGCTCTGCTCTGCTGTGAGAATCCCACTCCTGGGCTGTTCACGCACTACCTCCAGCAGGTCAGCTGCTCCCAGCTCAGTAAGTGAGCAAGCACCTCTAGCCAGCCACTCTCTGGATAATGCAACAGACTGACACCAGCGATTACCCCCAGCCCCAGATAAAACGCTAGGAACTTCCATCTTACAATCCTCAGTTCCACCCACTGAATAATGTAAGCTCAGTGAAATTCATCAATTTAACAAAGAAATTGACATGCACCAGCCTTGTTATTCCAAGAGGAATCTTCAACACACTTCAAACCAAATGCACAGCTTTAGGTAAAACACACACATTTATTTTAAGTGATTATAAATCAGAGAACAGCCAGTCAGATTTGGTCAAGAACAACAAAAGCAAAGCGCAATCTAAACTAAGCTTAACACTTTCAACCACTGTACCAACTCCAGCGATTGTCACCACAGGCCGGCTGGCTCCCCTTCAGCCAGGCTCTGCCCTGTGGTCAGCACTTCAGTTACTTGGTGGTGTTTGTAGATAGATGGTGGGAGAGAGAAAGCATGGCAAATGTCTCCCCTTTTTATAATGTTCCTTCTCCCTTCTAGGGTAAGTTTGGCTTCCCCCCCCGGACCAGGTGACAAACAATGTCCTTGTATGGACTCGTCGGTGAGCATCACCTCCTCAGGGGTCCAAGCTAGCCAAGGGAAGGGAAGGGACTCACTCAAGAGTCCAACTGATCCTCCCCTGCTGCCCCAGCCAATCCTTTGTTCCTGGAAGGCTGAGCTGGTTTGTCCTATACACAAACTGCCCCTCTGCTCCTGGAAAGTTTTCCTGGATATGTTTCAAGCCACGAGGACACATCTTTGGGAATATTATGTAGTGCAGCCTCATAACCATCCACACACCATTACAAACATGTTACTATAACCATCAGGATTGATGAATTAGAGAGGGGTCAGCAAAGAGCCAAGAGAACGACTGAAGGATTAGAAAACCTGCCGTACATAATAAACTAAACAGATCGAGCTCCTGGAATCTAACAAAGAGAAGGGTACAGGGTGATTCGATCACAGTCTGTAAGAACCTACATGGGGAACAAATATTTAATAATGGGCTCTTCACTCCAGCAGAGAAAGGTCGAACACCATCCAACGGTTGGAAGTTGAAGCAAGACAAATTCATACTGAAAATAAGGTGTACATTTTTTAACAGTAAGCGTAATTAACCACTGGAAAAATTTACCCAGGGTCATGGTGGATTCTCGATCACAGACTATTTTTAAATCAAGGCTGGATGTTTTCCTAAAAGCTTTGCTCTAGGAATTATCATGGGGCAGGTCTCTGGCCTGTGTTATACAAGAGGTTAGACTAGACGATCCCTTCTGACCGTGGAATCTATGAATCTACGAACTGCCAGTGACACACACTGTAGCAGAAAGAGAGCCTGAGGCCTGGTATAAGAGGCCTAAAACCTGAACTGAAGTCAGGTTCTCCTGAGATAAAGCAAAGTTAGCAAGGGTCAGGCTTTGAGCAGAAGTCAGGCCCTGCCACAAAACGTGCCTGCTGGCAAGTTCACAGAACCTGGCACCACAAAAACACCAACACTCAGAAGCGCTAGGCACAGGACACGCATGTAAACACATTCCAGAAGGGTGGTACCAGAACACCCCGATAGCAAGTATGGTATAAACACACTCCCACAAGATACCAGGGACACACTGACCCATCCCAAAGATAAGGGCCGGATCACAGGGCATGGGATAGAGACGTTTTGATCAGACCAACCAGTGTAAGGTAAAGGGTGGGAACTAACCACGCCAGAGGGGCAATGTGTAAACTTGCTTGTATCCGTGTATAAAAGAGGGGTCACAGAGGGGGTGTATTTGTCTGGCCAAGGGGGGAAAGGAAAGTCCCACCATTCACTGAGCCAAGTCCATTGTTACAGGCATACAACTAGAGACACTGTGCTTTGTCAGCACTAAACCCGGCCAAGCATATTCGCTACGGAACCGAGTCGATAGTCTTTTCGGGCAGTTCAATCAAGGTCTGCTGCATCAGACATCTGTGCAGAGCTGGGACAGCGTACACTGTGTGCGTGCGCACACGCATGCGCACACCACTGACTACAATCAATCTGGGCTCCTAGAGCCAAGCTGGGCTCTCTTTTCTGCGCGCATGCCCTGCCTGAAATAAAGGCCCTGCAGGCCAAACTCTCCAACTCCAGGGCTCCCAAATTCTACCTTCACTTACTTCCAGGAACCCCACTCTCGTCAGGGGGCTGCACTGCAGAACAGGACAATGCACCGTAGTTACTAGCCGCCCTGCGGCTACGGGACACAGGAGGGAATCCAGCCCCTGCTCTGACATCTGCACCACCTCAACGAACAGTTAATGAGAATAAGGAGCAGTGAAGCTCCTCAGAGACGCTTGCTGGCTGTGCTGAATGAGCACGCACAGGGATCAGACCGGACCAGCACCGGGCAGATACACACTTCAAAACCAACTCCCCCTGCCATTCTCTGGTTACCCTGCGCAGCACCAATCGAGTCAGCTCAGCCAGCGGCTCTGCAATTGCACGTCAGGTTTACTCCCAACACAAGGATCAAACTCGGAAGTTATCTGAAAGCAATTTGCAGCTGGAGACGCTAAGTGCAAGCGACAGTGCGCAGAGAGGTATGTTTCCTTCCATGCCAGGCCGCTGCCCCTCCGCCATGACAAGCGCTAGCAAGCGGCACTGAGCGCGCAGCTCGGGCGAGGAGCGCCCCAAGCAACAGGTGTCTGCGCTGCTTACTCAGCCCCGACAGACTGACATACAATCGGGACGGACGGACTCACATGGATCAAACTCCCGCCTCTCTAGGGACAAGCCTCCCCTGAGAACGCAGCCAGCTTGGCTCGGCTTTAGTTCTCCACTTCCCTGGGCAGAGAGCTTCGTGGGGTCTGCTGGTGGGCCAGCGCTACGGGCCAAAACCCCAGCTGGTGTAAATCAGTGCAGCCCCATTGACTGACAGCAGCTGAAGATTGATCCTCACGCCTCCTGTCCTCCCACCTGGAGCGTCGCTCCCACGAGCTGACTGGAGGGAACGGCCGGACGGGTTGTAACCAACATTCACTGACCCAGCCGTGGCTAGTTCTTCAGCCTGGCTGTCTGCACAGCAGCAGGCGGTGCTGCGCGGGGGCAGGGGGGTCTGAAGAGGAAGTCCAGTGTGGTGATGCAGTCTGAGACACAGGAAACGCCGCCCAACGCCTGAGGGCCTGGGAGCCTCTGAGCTGTTGCAGGGGGAGCTCAGGTTACGCTACTGTTGGGTTAACCTCCATGCTCATACCTCCCTGCCGTGCGGCTGCCCTCCAACCAGCCCACGTGCCATCAACCCCCAGCGCAACGCTGATGCGGCTACTCCCGGGCGGTGCTCCTGTACCGCCGCAGCACCATCCTCTCCATCCAGGAGATCGCCCTCCCTCACGGGCTCCACAGGCACCCGTCTGCTCTCAGGCAACTTCCCTGGGTTTCTCAGATTGCATTGCCTGGTAGGGAGTCCCATCACGCTGTCTCCCCGCCGGACGCCTCCTAATCCTGAGCCAGGAAAAGGAGCAACCACCAGTCCCAGGCCAGATCGGTACGACAGCAGCTGGCCAGGCCAGACGTCCCTCCCACGCCCTCGCTGCTTTGCGTCCAGATGAACAGCCAAAGCGCGACACTGCCTGGTGCCGGCTGACGGTGTATCCAGAGAGCTGTGCGTTCTGCCTGGGTCATGCCCTCCCGCTTCCCTGCCGACAAACCGTTCCCGTCCAAAGCATCCTGCAACTTGCCTCCAGGCTCAGCTCAAAGGCCGTGCATTTAACATCCCTTTAACGAGGACTCCAGCCTATTTGCATGGTCCCAGGCGTCCCATTACAAACGCACCGAAATCCTTCCGGCTAAACGATCAGATTGCCACACAGACAGCGCTAACGAAGGCACCCGGAGCCATGCAGAAACCATTACACTCGCCCCTCTGCTCCGGCGCAGTGATAGCCACGGGGCTCAGGCCATCGTCGGGCCGAAGGGAAGAGGCGCCTCAAAACCTCCTTTCGGTCCCTACGACGACACTCCCAGAGCACCAGGAGACAGACGCTGCGGGACCGAAAGGGCCATTTCATGCCGTGATTCCTGGCTGCTTTCCAAACTAGCTGCTCGGAAGAAAGGCCTAGAACACAGCCCCCAGAGACGCTCCGGGACGGGCACGGACACAGAGTGCGGGCTTCGTTACCTGGGGCCCCCCCGTGCCATCCAGAGACCCACAGGCAGCTGCCCGGACTGGCAGCAGCAGGCCACGCTCGAAGGCTCCAAGCCGCCTAGCTGCGCACGGCAGCCACGTGCTCACAGCGGTGTGGTGGGGGGGCTAACGGGCTAGTGGCTCTCGCTGGGGGGAGAGTGAAGTCAGCTCTCCAATAACCAGGCCCCTCTGGGAATCCGGACAGCGCAGGGACACGCAGTGATCTGGTGCTTCCTGAGCACGCCCGGTGAGTAAACCCACAGCGCCTGGCGCAGAGCTGCCCTGCGAGTCGTTCTCCTCTCCCCACGGCCCCAGCGGCCCTATAGCGGAGACGGGCTCCGGGCACTATACCTGCCAGGGGATACGGCGAGAGCCAGTTGGGACAGCAGCCCTGGGGGTGTCTGCACCTGAGCAGGGCCCCACCCCCTCAGCCACACAGGCAACAGAGGGGTTCCTGCCCCACGGCCTTCAGAGGAAGACCGCCAAAGGAGATCAGCCCGGGGAAAGGACAAGGGCGAGCATGGGAGAGAACCACAAGCCAGGCTCCGGCTGCCGGCACAGCCCGCTCACAGCGGCTTCATTCCAGCAGTTTAAATTATTTGACAGAAACAAGAGTCTGGAAGAGCAGCAAGAGGCCGGGCAGAGGCCAGCGTGTGTCTGAACGCAGAGGGGACCCTTGACATTGTTTAACACCATCAGCGGTTTGGGCTAGCGGCCAACGCCCAGGATTAGGAGCCAGGAGTTCCCAAGCTTTAACCTCAGCTGTGCCCGTGACTCCCTTGGGGATGGAGGGCAAGTCACCTCCGCTTCCTCCCTGGGACGCCCTGTCTGAAAGGGGCATGACAAAGCAGGGTAGGGCGAGGGGTGACGACACGCAAAGGGCTGGGCAGACTGATCGTGCCGAGTGCGAGCGGAAGATTCTTGCCACACGTCACAGAAGATATAGGAAAGCCCCAGAGCCGAGTGCACGTTTCCCGCTTGTCTGACACTCGCCATGAAGGCGTCAGTGCCGAGCCCGGTGGGGTCATCGCCCCTGCAAGCAAGAGCCGCAGAAATGCTACAAGCTGCCAGGACTTCAACAAAAGTCGTCCACAGCGTAAAGTGAAAACCTGAGAGCCAGTGGAGACGGGGCAAGTCTCTGGCCTGCATCACACAGGGGGTCAGGCTAGGTGATCCCAATGGTCCCCTTGAGTGACAGCGGCTGTAAAACCCCTCGCTGTGGTGCCTGCAGATTAAACGGAGATGCCAGGACCAAGGTGGTGCCAGCAAGGGGTACCAATGCTGTGGCTGGGAATGCTGCCCTCCCTTCTCAGAGCTGGGCAGGGGGGGTTACCAGCCTGCCTAGGGTGATACTCACATGCCGCCAATGGCAACGGTTGCACAGGTTCGCTCCGAGAAGGCAGGCACGGTCTCCGTAGCGGTGCTGGCGGGCCTGATGTAGTCCACAGTGACGTTCACCTGCAAGAGAGGGCCCAGGGGTGTGAGACTTCGTAAACCACCAGAGCACGTGATAAAGACAGAGCGAGCCTGGGGTGGATCTCTGAGCATGACCCACCCCATTCTCCTCTCCCTTCACAAGCCAGCCCTCCTGCCCACCGCCAGAATCAACCCCATCCGATGGAAGCGTGCACTTCCCAGCCTCCTGCTAGCCAGGGCAGTACGCTGGAAGCGTAACGTCTGGCAGGTCAGCAGCGGATGAACAGCGGAGAACATGATGCACCAGGAGCTTCCAGGTTTCACGAGCCGCACAGAACTTGGCTGCTGCAGTCCGTGGCTTGTGGAGGCAAACGCAGCTCCAGCGTTTGGGCCGTCAGAGGAACAATGACCCCGCATGGCTGCTTCCCGGCCCCAAACGCACGAGACGCAGCAGGGCACCGGCACGGCGGAACAGGAGATTCTGAATGTCCAGACAGGGTTTGATGCCCTGCCCGAGCCCACAGACTCCCACGGTTTGCCCAATGCCAGGCCAAACCTGAAACGTTATGTCAACTAGACACAGCTCTGAGACGACTGACAGCAGGACTAACAAGTGGGCAGCTGGCAGAGCTGGTGACCTGTTACTCATCAGCTGGGTGTTGAGAACCAGCTGTAAATCATGGCCTGGGAAAACATCCCACACCCCTTCGCCTCGCAGTAAAATACGTAAGTCACCATCGGCAGCACCGTACTGTCATTAGGACTGGGTTCACAAACCACTTCACACCCATGTATCTGGAGCTAGGGGCTAACGTTCGTCCACACTAGACAACAAGGACGTCGTAAAAGCCTGGTGCAGACAGGCGAGAGGGAGCATCATCTTGTTAGCTCGTCAGCTCAGAGTCCAAGCTCCCACTGGGGCCCACCATGTCCAGCTGAAACATGTTAACTACAACTTACCCTGTCTACACTGGGATTGTTACCTTGTAAAAAAACACCCCCCCGGGTGAAAACCCTGGGCCCCGCAGAGTCAGCGACAACACCCCCATGGTCTTTGACGGGGCCAGACCCCCACCTTTATCTCCCAGTACAGAAAGCCCCCAGATGGCCAGCCCGGGCTTCCCAAGGTTGAAGCTTCTGGGCATGGTGTCCGAGTGACTGCACGATACAAACCGCTCCGGGCTGAAGCAGCTCTCACCCCGGTGCCAGCTCTCTGCACAGGGACAACTTTTACCCTCCCAGAGGCTCCTGTGTCCAGGGCTGGGGGAGCTGTTCCTGCCCCATTTGCCCTCCCTACAAGCTAGGTCACCCCCTGCACAAACACTCCCGGGGATGCTGCTGTGCAGGGGAAAGGGCCCAGCTGGTCCAGTTCCATTGATGTTCACGTTCAAGAAGGCTCCAAGTGATGCAAGTCATGGAGGAGCCGCAGCGGAGGAAATCTCAACCCAGCCTCTTTTACACAGGCCCACGTGGAAGGAGCGGGCGGGAGATCCTGAATGCCGGGGTCAGAGGCCAACGTTTTCGAGTGACTCCTGGCCTTCGGTGCCCAACTTGATGCACTGAAGCAACGGTTCCCAACCTCGGGGGCGGAGAGGGCAGCAAAGATTCCAGGGCGTCCATGAGGCTTCGTTAACATTGACGTCATTTAGACCCCCAGGCGCAGCAGTGTCAAGCTCCACGCCAGCCGAAGCGGAGCAGCAGCCCCACGCTCCACTCCTGCTGGAGCGTAGGAACGGCCCCCTCAGCCCCACGCCGGTGAGGCCCTGGGCCAACCCGCCAGGGCCCATCTCCATTACCCACAGTCCATGAAGGACCACACAGGGCGTGCGGTGGCGGCTGCTCCAGGGAAGGTGTAGCTTCTTGCCCAGGTCAGAGTCTAGGATTCTTATTATTATTATTATGTAATGTAGTTTGTTGTTATTATTCTCTGTGTTTATGGCCAGTGAGGGGATGGGGCGGAGGGTGGGAGGGGTGCATTTCACCTAGTGTGAACTAGTGGGGCTCTCACTCAAAAAGGCTGGGACCCACTGCGTTAAAGGAGCCTGATCGTCCCAGGCGCCATGCTCAGCGCTTTTTGAAAAGCGGGCTCCTTTCCCCAGGAACTGGCAGACCGGATCAGAGCCCAGATGCTGATCTGCTCCCGCATCCTGTCACTGACACCCAGCACCTGCTGCTTCACAGAAAGGGGCAAGAAAGGCCTTGAGGCACAGAGAGGGGGATGATCTGCCCTCTCCGTGAAGGTCTCATCCCAAACTAGAATAAAGGTTGGTTTGAACCCTCCCACAGGGGCTATCTCCCTTCCAAAACTCTTCTTCCAGCATTAACTATCACCACGCTGGGTGTTCTTGTTATCCAGATAACCGTCCAAGCCAACTTTGACCCTTGCTGAATTCAGCTTCCTGCGGCAGGGAGTTCCACACACCCAACAAACATCCTGGGACAAAATACTTGCTTTTCTCTGTTCCGAACAGACCTCCTGTCAGTTATACTGAATGCCCCCTTGGCACTCTGTGTTATGTATGAGACAAGGAGAACAGAAGCTCTAACCTGTCAGGTTGAGCACCCAGAATAAATGAGCACATTTTGGGCATCCTGACAATCAATTATCAAATCACCAACAGAATTCAGACGCAGTTAGCTCTGCACAATCGCAGAACCATAGAAGACGAGAGTTGGAAAGGACCTCAGGAGGTATCTGGTCCTGCCCCTGCTCAAAGCAGGACCAACCTCAGCTATATCATCCCAGCCAGGGCTTTGTCAAGCAGCAGCTTAAAAACCTCTAAGGATGGAGATTCCACCACCTCCCTAGGTAACCCATTCCAGTGCTTCACCACCCGCCTAGTGAAAAACATTTTCCTAATATCCAACCTAGACCTCCCCCACTGCAACTTGAGACCATTGCTCCTTGTTTTGTCATCTGCCACCACTGAGAACAGCCTAGCTCCATCCTCCCTGGAACCCCCTTTCAGGTAGTTAAAGGCTGCTATCAAATCCCCCCTCATTCTTCTCTTTTGCAGACTAAACAAGCCTAGTTCCTTCAGCCTCTCCTCATAAGTCTTGTGCTCTAGCCCCCTAACGATTTTTGTTCCCTTCACTGGATTCTCTCCAAACTTGTCCACATCCTGCCTGTAGTGGGAGGCCCAAAACAGGACACAATAATCCAGATGTGGTGTCACCAGTGCCGAATACAGAAGAATAATCACTTCCCTCAATCTGCTGGCAATGCTCCTACTAATGCAGCCCAATATGCTATTAGCCTTCTTGACAACCAGGGCACACTGCTGACTCATATCCAGCTTTTTATCCACTGTTACCCCCAGGTCCTTTTCTGCAGAACTGCTGCCTAGCTCGTCGGTCCCCAGTCTGTAGCTGTGCATGGGATTCTTCCGTCCTACGTGCAGGACTCTGCACTTTCCTTCTTGAACCTCATCAGATTTCTTTTGGCCCAAACCTCCAATTTGTCTAGGTCACTCTGTATCCTATCCCTGCCCTCCAGTGTATCTACCACTCCCCCTAGCTTAGTGTCATCTGCAGACTTGCTGAGGGTGCAATCTACCCCATCCTCCAGATCATTAATGAAGATGTTGAACAAACCGGCCCCAGGACTGACCCCTGGGGCACTCCGCTTGTGACCATTGCCAGCTAGACATGGAGCCATTGATCGCTACTCATTGAACCTGATGACCTAGCCAGTTCTCTATCCACCCTATAGTCCTTTCATCCAACCCATACGTCTTTAACTTGCTGGCAAGAATACTGTGGGAGACTATCAAAAGCTTTGCTAAAGTCAAGGTACATCACATCCGCCGCTCTCCCCACATGCACAATGCAACGCAATGGTACAAGCGTCCGATCCAGCACCGGCGCGTTTGAACAGCAATTCTCAAGTGCAATGGAAGGGGCAGCACAAGAGGGGCTCGGGGAATTTAAATTTAAGGCATGAAGCGTTTGAACAAAGCCTGTTCTCTAATTCATTCCAACATCTACATTTCTATGTAAATCCAACTTAATCCGGTTGCTTTGCTTACTCCAAAACCTCACTCCCCCACATTTTAACTGCCACTTAATCCAGATAAAGCCGAGGTTATTGTGGTATTTGGGGGATGGAGACAGGAGAGGGGGTTAAGCAGCAAGCACTCTGCCTTGCTGGGAGACGTTTCCCAGCAGCAGCAAAGGCAGAGGCTGCGGGGTGGGAATGGCCCGGGCGTTTCTACCGCTGGAGCAGGCTAAGTGCCCACGCCCAGTCTGCACCAGCGCCACTCTCCCAGGGGAGAGCCAGCCATTCCCAACGCAGACGAGGCCCTGGAGCTGCCAGGCGCACTTCGTGGCCCAGTTACTGGGACCGTGACTCAGACGACCCAGGCCTCTGACAGCCCAAGGCAGAATCGCTGGATGCAGCCCCAGTTCTCACACGTGCTCTGCAATCCACCCTGCCTGACACTGGCTCTGGGGACAGGCTCCAGCCCACAGAGCCCGACCCAGGTTGGGGCCTGGCTCCCTGGGAAAGAGGCAGCAGCTATCAGCCGTGGCACTGAGCGGCAGCTCCCTGTAGGTAATGGAGAGGCAGCGGGGGGGGCTCCAGGTTTCAGAGCGGCCCTCAGCCAAGGAATGGGCCTAACAGGTCATGCTCCAAGACTGGTTCCCCAGGCTGCGCTTTTCCCAGACTGGTTTCTGGGGAGGGAAGGGGGAAGCAGCTGGTTTGAGGGAGAAAACGTGTCAGTGGGAGGCAGAGAGGGTGATTACTTCCCAGCAGGGCAGAACCAGGCAACAAAAAGGACACACACACAGATCTCCCTTGGCATGTCACCAACCCCAAAGCGTCTCAGATGCTCCCACGGCTAACCCAGCTCTGTCTCAGGGCTCCTTCACTGAAGCATCCAGGCACCTTGCACATGAAGCAGATCAGCAATAGCCGAGTCTCTAGTGGAGTCTACAGCTCTTCTCCCTCGGCCGGAGATAAAAGCCTCGATAATCACCCTGTCCATTCCAAGGAGCAGAGCGAGGGCTTCCACCAAGGAGATCGGGGAGATTCCAGCCTGTTTCCAGGTCTCAGCTGTGCTCTGCAGCCACCCAGCAGGAGGAATATTTCACACATTCCCCTTCCTCCCCCCCGGGTAAGTTTTTTCTTTTACACCTTGTACTTTGAGTTAGCACCTTCGTTCTGCTTTCAGCCTCCAGTGATCCAGCGAAAAGGAAGCAGGAGACACACAGGCGTCAAGTTCATCAATGTTACAAGAGTATCTTTAAAACCCTTTCAACTGTCGGCTCTTTACAAGCCTGGCTTTTTAAAGGAGCATAAAAATGCAAAAAGGTATGATTGAGTCAAACACTGCTGCCATCCGCTCACTGGCTCCTACAACCGATCTAATCATGTTTTGGAAGCAGCAAGAAGGAACTCTGTCAGGAGAGAGCCAATTAAGGGGAGAGGTGAAAGTAATTCCTCCTGGTGGAAGTATTGTCATAACAAGTACAGGGGGAAGCAGGGGGAGACGATTACTTCGAAAACCAGAGAGGAAATTCAAACGACCAAAATGCTTTTCCAACACCACCACAGCTCAGCAGGGAGGAGCAGCGCATTGAGGGGACACCCTGCCCAGAATTAGGCAATGGCTTTTGGCTACTGAGAGGGGACAGGCAGCAGACCCAGAGTTGATTCAAAGGTACACCAGCCATCCTCTGCTCACCCCAAGCAGCAGCTATGGGGAAGGGCATCTCCCATTCACCCCCCAACACCTGGTCCCCGTCATGTTTGGGGTGCGATGAACACACAAGGGGTACGCAGCACAAAGGGTCGTTGCATGTCACCTCTCAAGACACAGGTTCAAATCCCAAAGGGAGGGAATGAGTATGGTGGTTTGCGTGTCTAGGGAACCCCAGCCCACAATTCCACGTACCACAGCAATTCGGCATGGATGGTTGCATCGGCCCCAGACAGCAGGTTCAGGTGCACTGCAGAGCCGCCATCCCCCCGCACTAGGCCAGCACGATTGAATCCTTCACTAACTATTCTTAGCAACATTCACTCCCCCTGGACAAAAAAATTGCACCAATTCCCTCCACGTTCAATCTGATGGGACTCCAAATTGTTCGCATCCAGGCTGACACCACTTCCTTTCTAATGCCGCTTTCAGAGGCAGGGACGCAACAATCGGATTCCCACTTTACTCAGCAGCTAAAGAACACAGCCAAAGCATTGAGACCAAGGGTGGAGAGAACCACGCGGGCCAGTGACTGTAACCAACGCACAGCTGAGATTAAGGAGGTTGCAATGATCGACCAGCGAGTCAGGGAGCCTTTGCGAAGCGTGAAATGTTCTGCATAACCAGAGCCAAGTGGGCCACGTTAGGGTCCCAGCTGCACCCCGAGCAACAAGCAATGGCTGGGCCGTTGCCATCACACCTGGGTGGGGGGAGAACTGCTCCGTGGAAAGATCAGCACCCCCTGAAAAACGAACATGTGCAAGAACCAGCGTGTGGTCTAGCAAACAAAGCCTGACTCAGCAGTCAGGAAAGCTGGGATCGGATTCTTGGCCGTCACCGATTCGCAGCATGGCCTTTGGTAACTCACGTACGGCCCCGTTGTCAGTGAACACAGCGGGTGCTGACCGCTGCTAAGACGCAGTCTGTACCTCAGCCGCTCCAACAGAAATGGAGATGACGCTCCAGTATTTCCCTACCTACCTCCCAGGGCACGGCGGGTTAGAGTCTGCGCAGCGCCAGGCCTGGCGATGAAAGGTGCTATGAAAGTGCCTATTATGCTATTACTGAACATACATCTCTTCAGAACGGCAATGTTATTATGGTATCAAAGAACCCCAAAGGGGCTCCGAGAACAGCAGCCAGCAACATTACAGCAGCAGGAGGCTGCTACAAACCAGAAATTAAAACCGAAGCGTAATTAGCATTTTGGTCCCGTTCCTCTTAGTTCCCCACCACCAGGCCATAGATTTGCCGTGCGTCTCTAACCCCCGGAATTTGCACTTCTTGGCATCCGGGCAGGGGCTGCCAGCTAACTGAAATTACACGGAGGGAACACTAAACTGTATCCCAAACCTTGGTTTCTTCCCACCCCAATCCCATCAGATCCTGACATCCTCCCCCGCCAGCCCCTCCTCAATCCCAACCTGCAGCCCCCTGCTAGACCAGCCCTATCCACCCCCACAGCCCCCCAGCTTTGCCAACGTCCCTCACTGCTGCCCCACAGCCCCCACTACTCTTCCGGCCCTGAATTCCCCATGCAGTTCTACCAACCCACGTCAGCCACTCGCAGCCTGCAGCACCCTGGCTCCCCGAGGCCTTTCGAAAGCAGAGCCTGCTCTGGGCGCTGATTGCGATAGATGTGTGGGGCATGACGGGCCGGTGTTGCTATCACCTGTCACTGAGAGAGTCTAACACCTACGTCTCCTGCATTAGCTCTTGGCACACGGGACGTGGTACGATGTTAGACCAGCCCTCGCGCTGTGGCTGGGATCAGAACTTGCCTCCGTTCAGCCCGCTGTGGGGTGTACGCTGCTGCACTCTCTACGGGCTCTATGGGACTGACACTTCCCCAGAGCTAATGGCAGCATGCACCTGGGCTGGCTGTTTCTTTCACACCCTGAACGGCGTCCCACTCCTGCCCTCAGAGGGTAATGCTAACTCCAGCCACGCTCCATTTGCACCAGTGGATCGTCAGCTCGCGTTCAAAGAGCCCACAGCCCAGTGCCAACTGGATCGTTATGAGTATCCTGTAACTAACAGTTATAGCCAGGACACGGCCCCCGCCCTGAACCGCTTACCAGCCCAAACACGTGATGTAAGAGGGGATACACGCCTCCGGGCCCCGTTTTTACACACCCCATTTGCAGTTCAAAGCAGGGGCCCCGTTCTCTAGGTGCTTCGACAGCCTCCGCCACGTCGCAGTCCCTGAGCACCCCACATGCAGAGGTTTGTCTTCGCAACACACCAGTGTTGAGAGTCTATCTTCACGTCCCTCCATGTCCCCATTTGACAGATGGGGAACAGCAGCAGAGAGATGGAGCGACCCTTGGGGAGCCAGTGGGGAAACAACACCAGAACCCAGGCCCCAGCGAGCGAAGACCTCCTAGCACCTGCGCTCCCAAACCAGCCGTGCAAGGAGGCGAGGCTGGAGCAGTGTCAGGAAGGGGCTGAGCGTGCTGTTAGGAGGAGGCCTATCTAAATGCAGCGTCTGCAGCAACCTGCGCGCAGGAGGCTGTCAGCTGGGCCCAGCACCCACGTAAGTGGCCATTACTGTCACCCGGCAGACCTGCACCGGGTAAATATTTTATGGGGAAAAACACTTCATAGAAACAAAGGGCGACGTGCTCGTCAGCCTGGGCGCCGGAGCGTGGCCAGCTCCTCCTGCAGCCGGGCTTGCGCTATGCTGATGCCGTGCACAAAGCGTGTCCTTCCAAGCAGTGGAAGGTCTTCGCACAAAGGCGTTCTCAGTTCTCTGCCCAGGGCCCGAATGTGCATTTACCGGGTCACGGCCAGTTCTACTAGTGACCTGTCAGCTCCTGCCCCGCCCTCACCCCAGCCCCCCCACGTGCACCCCCGCACCGAGACAAACGCCTTGGACCCATGGCTCCCTACTAACAAAGCCGGCGGTTGTGCCAGCCAAGGCATCCATTTGCCCTCAACCCCCTGAATGCCAGCCAGCGACTAGCCCTGGCCTCCCTCCATGCTACAGCCAGTGTCGATAGCGGTCGTCTACCGGCGAGTTTCCAAGGTCAGCTGCAGTCAGTGTGAATTAAATCACTCCGGCAGTTCTCCTCCCTGGAGGAGATCCAGCCCCAAGAAGAATGGCACTACACAGAGATCGGTTTGCCTTTGTTCAGCCGGTGCGCTCGGCGTCACCCTCCCTTCCCTCGCGCCCAGGAAATCTCCTGGGATTATTACCCAAAAACATCTCCCCCCCATGCAGGGAATGTGCGTTCCTGATTAATGAGCTGCCTGCGCTCTGCAGGAGAAGTCTGGGGAGGAGGAAAGGTCAGCACAACTGGAGGAGGGGAGCCATCTCCTCGTCTCCGCCGCTTTCTCCATCCCAGTGAGGCTGGACGGGCACTGGGGGGAGAATTTCTGGCAGGGGACTCAAGCCGCTGAATCAAATTAAAGGGTCTTGCTGACATGGTCATGCCCCGGGACGGGGGATGCGTCCTTTTAAATGGCTGGCTCTGCGGACCACCCACAAGGACAAGCCAAGCCAATTAACATGCGGACGGATTTCACAAGGCAGGGGGCAGAGCGCCTTTGAGAGCTGCTCCTGTTTCCAAGGGCAGCTTGGGCTGAATGGAGGAGAAGGAAGGAGACAGCCCCCTCTGCCCACAGCCGTTTTAAACGTGCGACACGGAGCGTTACGGGGCCTGCCAAGCCTGCATTATTCCCACTCTGCACCAGCGACCTCTCCCCGGAGCCTTCTCCCATCCCACGCTCCACGAGGGCCAGCGCGGCTCAGCAACGCTGCTGCCGGAGCATGGCCCGAGCCAGGCGCGAGGATGACAACGGGCCACCGGCACGCCGACTGGGGCCGGGCGGGGCTCCCAGGTGACACGGGCAGACACGCAGAGCTCCCCGAAGGGATGCTGCTCTCCCTGGGAAAGTGTCACTAGCCGTTGGGAGCTTGAGGAAGAGAGGAGCTGCCTGTCTACAGTCAGCCTCACAGAGGAGCCGGTGCAGCGTGCCAGCCGCCTACCCACCCCTGCCAGCTGCACCTCCTCCCACCCAGCTCTCCCCAACGGCAGCCCCCTCCTTCCCACCCCAGGGTGGCTGCCTTGCGTATGAGCCCATCCCAACCACTGGCTTCTCTCCCAGCCCCAGCCTCCCAGGGTGGCTTTCAGCAACGACACCGAAGCTTGTGCCCTGGAGGTTGGTGAAACGGGGAACTCACCCAGGACTGGAGGGAGCTCTGAGCCAAGCTGGGGCGTTTCATTTACAAGACCCCCACCTCCTCCACCTAGGAGCTGGGATGAAGGGAGACCAGCTGGGGTGATTTGGACGTGTCTGGACCAGAGCTCAGCGCCCCAAGCTGCTGAGCACCCCTGGAATCGCTGCACTCAGACCCCGTCTCCGCCCCTGCACACCCAGCCTCTCCCAGCATGCACTGGGTGATCGCAAACCCTGGTCTGGGTTTGCTGGGGAGGGTGGGCTCTGAAGTCCTGCTCAGGCGCCAGAAGGGATCTTGCCAGTACGTCGCATGCAGCAGGAGACTGCGTTTCCCAGCCCTGGAACGTCACCAGAACGCCACTGCCGGAGAGCCGCTGGATCCTCTCTAGGGCTGCAGGAAGCGCCTGGCTGAACCGTGCCATCAAAGCCAAGGGGCCCACCCCTTTCCAGGGCATCCTCACCCGCCCGGTCCTGAGCTCCCCGTACAAGAGCTGACGTTGAGGACGCCTGCCTGAGCGCGCTCGGCTAACCCGCGCCCCAGGAGCTCCGGCGCGCCAGCGGTTTGCTGTACAGTGGGCTGGCTGTTACCGAGTGCACATCAGCTCCTGGGGCAGCGTACGCAGAGCCTGGCGCGCAGGTTGTCTGGTCCCTCGACACCGGGGGGGGCCAGCACGTTGCCAGCAATGGGGCAAGCCTTTCAAAAACCAGCAGTGACAATCATTCACTGCCCCAACGGGACTCCAGACCAAGCGCGCTTCGTTCCCCAGGCAAGCCCCTGGTCTCTTTGGCAGCCCTGCAGATTCAGACGGGTTGAGTTGGGCTCTTTTCATTTCGCGTGGCATTCCCAGGACCGAAACCCCCCTGGGACAAACCCTGCCGCCGAGTATTTAACAGGCATATTACTGTAGCTCCTGGGACCTCTGGTCATGGGCCAGGACCCCCCACGCTAGGTGCTGTACAGACGCACGGTCCCTGCCCCAAGGAGTTTACAACGTCAGCACCTCTGTGCTCTGCAGCGAGCAGGCCCCAGGGCGATAAGGACACCGGCGGTCGTCGTAAAGCGCGGTGCCAGGAGCACTACAGATTAGGGCTGGTTTTATTTGCGAGCCCTGCAGCTGCAGCGCACGGAGACATGCATCGAGGCAGGAGGCAGGATCCAGCTCACTCCCTACAGACGAGCCAGCTCCGCGGCAGTCACAGGGATAAGCAGTAGGAGGAATATTCCCGTCAGGCAAGTGGGCAGCTGCAGCCCACGCACAAGGAGCAGCAGGGATGCAGTGTGAGGAGGGGTCGTTTTTACAGCCACTTTTCAGAGCGCAGCGGACCGTCCTGCTCTGTCCCGACCCCAGGGCTGGGCTGAGCAGGTGGACGCTGCTGTCTACGGCTCCGGGGAAGCGAAGGCTCCCTTCGAACAGATTTCTCCCCATCACCACGCAGCTCAGTCGAGGTTTAGTGAGTTCCTGGTCTCACTACCTGCAGGTGAGGAAATAGCCGCTTCTGAGCCATCCAGGGAGCAGCAAAGGCTGGCACCGCGGGCCGCCTCTCCCTGCAGTGGAAGCAAGGAAGGATTTCCCTCCGACCCTTCTCCGGTTTCATCCGGCAGGACAGTGCACTATCTGGGGTAGGGACCTGGGCTCTTTCTGCAACAGCTGCATTAGGTACCAGGCACACGGGCTTTTCCCCTACGCCAAGGAGGGCTGGATCGCTCCTAAGACCTGGCTTGTGTATAGGGACTCCGCATGAGAACAGCCGGCCCGTTTCACAGGCAGGGAAGCAGGCCCGCCGAGGGGATCAGATTGGCTCACAGTCAGTGGCAGAAGAGGCCAGCCGGGCTCTGTTCCTGGGTCATGGTGTGGCACAGCTGGCGGCAGCATGTCTCCCAGCCCAGCTCAACGGGCTGGGGCTTGCAATCCTGTGCTGACAGTAGCTGTGTAGATGTTGTGGCTTGGGCTGGAGCTGACACCCTGGGAGGAGGGTGGGCTTCAGAGCCCGAGGCCCACCGTGTACTCGGCCACTTCCAGCGCGGCAGTGTGAGCCCGTCTTCCCACTGGGGCTCGGAGACTCTCTGCCACGGGCTGCCGCTCGCCGTGCAGATGCATGGCACGGAGCTCGCACACGCTGCAGGAGGCATCCAAGCAGAACAGCTGGTGGCCTGGGCTGCCCGCCTCTGATGAGAGTCGTTTCAGGGGCCAACGCCCTCCGCGTTGCTCAGCGCTTCTTTGGCACAGCCGTGCACCAAGTGCGGTGCCGGCAGCTTGGCGGAGCGAGCGGAAGAGGAGGCAGCAGGGAAGAGAAGTTCCCACCTGCCTGTATCGGGCTTATAATTTCCACAGCTCCCCCCTCAGCCAGGTCACCGGCGCCCAGGCCAGGGCCCACAGGGACAGGAGAGGCAGTTTCCCTGCCCAGGGTTTTTCCACCCAGGACGCCGCTGAAATGACTGCTCCCGCTCAGCAGCCACGCTCCCTAAGAGAGGAGCCCGGCTTCCCAAGACCACTACGGCAAGCTGAGCTACGCCACGGCCGCCCACACACGGAGCAGCTGCTCGCCGGCCCCGCGCCTTGCACGCTGACTGCGTAGAGATCTGAGGCAGGCAGGCGGGGCCCAGGGGGAGTCCTACACGTCACAGCCTCCAGTCCGGGGGAGCAGGATGCCATGAAGGACAAGAGGGGACACCACTTTCCTGCCAGAGTCCCTGGACTAAGCCCCAATCTCCCCCCTTTCCCCAAGCAAGTGGCGGCTGTGGGGTAGAGGAGGCTGAACTACCCAGAGCGGCTGGGAAGCGCAGTGGGAAAAGGCTCGGCCGCCCCGGCCCAGTCCGCTCTCCAGCCCAGTCTGCACCCTAGGTCTCCTTTTTCCAGCATGGAGATGCAAACCTGTGGTCGCGTTAGATGAAGCTCAGTGACGGCGCCCAGCAGAGGGGACAGGCTCCAGCAAACAGCACGGGGGTACGACCGGGCCAGGGGAGCACGTCAAGAGACCACCCCGTTAGCAGTGCTCGAATGGGGATGCCCAGTTCTGCAGCTGAGCGCTCAAAGACGGCGCGGGAGCCCTCCCCGAGACGCCCACTTTGGGACGTGGGCTCCGCTCAGGGTTAGACGGTTCCCTGCCTGACCGTGCCGGTTACCCCATCGCTGCCCAGTTCAGGGGTTCTAACAACTTCCCATGAAGCAGCCAGTCCTGACCACTGGGGGAGGCTGGTTTCGATGGATCTCCTGGCCTGGCCTTCCTGTGTTCCTGCCTTTCCCAGCTTCGGGGACCAGCTTATTTAACAAGCTCCCGCCGCACATTTCAATCCACCCGCCATCTGGCCTCTGGCCTCCCCTCACCAGCCCGGCATCGTCTAATTGGGTGCAAAGGTGCGACAAGCCAACCCACCCCTCCCCACACAGCTCAGCCTGCGTGCATTACCAGGTGCTGCCGATAGCCACCCCACCCCAAGCCTTAGGGTGTGACGGTCAAAGCCATCCGTGGCACAGGGGATGCTCTGTTCTGCCCGCCCCTGACTGGACAGGCGTTATGGCACAGAACAAAAGGTGTCCTGCCGCGGGACGCTGGCGGCTGTCGACGCCTCCCCCGGAGCACCCAGCCCCTCCTCCCAGGGCGCTTTCTGGCAGATTAATTTAATTGAACCAGATTCCAACGCCAAGCTTCATGCTCTGAACATCCCATCACGGCGCCCACACGCCATTCGCCCGTCAATTGCCCAGAAAGCGCCTGTCTCGTCAGCTTCAAACTGGGAAACATCTGCCTTCCTCAGCTCTCGGGACTGCTGCCCACGGCGCTGCGGAGAAGCCCCACGGAGGCTGGGGTGGGGGGCGAGGAACGCAGCACTCGGGATGCAGGACCGCGGTGCTGAAGCCGAGACGGACACGCTCGTCCCGCACACTTGCCCGGCTCACTCCCCCCGCTGGCTCTCCGCCGCCGCTACACAGCTGTCTTTGGTTCTGCTGCTCTGCCGTGCCAAGTGCAGAGATCTCAGCCTACTGCTTGCAAGCTCTCCTCCCTCGCCCAGCAGCGGCGTCCCTACAGCTGTCTGTAGGGCTGTCCTTCCTGTCCTAAGTTTAGGGGCCATCATTACCTGGCGCCGGGAGAGCTGCAACTCTGTTCTTCCCTGCACGAGCGCCATCAGCCAGAGAAGCAGCTCAGGAAGTGCCCAGGTTTCCTTTGTGAAACACCTGGTTACCCTCTTGAGTAGAAACACCTCCTACCTCCACTGCCGGGGACTGACCCCCAGGGCTGATCACTCATCACCATCCAACTAGCTCTGCACTCACTCGGCACTAGGGGTTTCCCAAGAGCGTGCACGTTTCTAGGGCAGGACAAAGGCTGGGGCAAGCTTTGCCATTTTCCTAACGCTGCCCCGTGGGACAGCCACCTCCCCATAGCTCCGAGGCACCTGACGTGGTGAGACACCAGGCCACCACACGGCAGCCAAAAGCTGCCTCAGCGCAAGCCGTGCCGCAGAACAACTATCATGCGCAGGCCTGAAATGAGATTGCAAGATTCGTGAGCGACCTGTCAGCACCACTGTTATAGAGACAGCACAGACATCTCGGGACTAATCTACGCTTAAAACAGACAACGGCACAGACGTATCGGCACAGCCGTATCGGCACAGCCGTGCGGCTGCAGGGGCGCTCGTGTGGCTGTGTTACGTCGACAGGAGAGAGCTCTCCTGCCAACATCATAAAACCAGGTCAACGAGTGGCGGTAGCGGTGTCTCCCACCGACACAGCGCGGTCCACGCAAGCGTTTGTGCCAGCAAAATTGACGTCCGTGTTTTTTCACACCTGTTTTGCGGGCACAAGTGCTAGTGCAGCCAAGGCCTCGGTGGCTTTGTTGGCAATCTGGTCCATGTGTCCCTTTCACGGCTTTACGAAGTGCTGCTGAAGGCGCATCCGCAGTGTTCCCAGCCCCACTTTCGCATCTTATTTCCAGATAAGCGGCCCCCCTTCCACAGACTCTTTGCTCTTTGTTCCAGCCTCATGCCCGTGGTTTTGCATGTTAATAGTCTCGTTTGGAGATATCCACTGGAGCCCAGCTCAGCCAGCTTTCAATTTCCTACCGTTGGCCATTAACCCCCGTCACCTCCAATGCGAGAGACTGGCTGGTGGTTACTCTCCCCCCCCGAACGCAGCCTTTGGTGGCTGCATGCATGTGTCAGAGTGATTAAGCCACACAAAATGGAAGATCTGAACCAGATACGTTTGCATCTTTGATTCCTCCTTTAAAGTGGGATGTGATGGAAGCCAATCACACAGGATGCACCAAAGCACAGGAAATGCCCTGAATTTTATGAACATCTCAAGGGACATCCCGAACCTTTGCAAAACCAGGGGCACTAATGCCTGGGAGTTTAGGAGATTTGCATTTAGTATCATCTCCTCAATTTAGCTTCTGTCTCGATGGATTCCCAAGCTCTCTCGGGTTGAAGCCTGAAAGAACAGTCTTGCAGAGCAGAGCAGAGGAGCTATGCATGAGCAGAGCGGCAGTGGTGCCCCAGGATATAACTGACCTTGGAAAGCCAGCGTCCTGGTTAGAGCTCAGAAAAATCAGTGCTGCAGTGGTACAATGGGAGTGCCTGGCAGTCATGTTTGGAAAAAACATCTGCAGGAAGAAAATGGATGCACGGGGGAAGGGAGAGGGAGAACAGTCCCATGTTTCTCATCACAGATTTGGGGGGAGGGAAGAAATACCCCCCGATTCCCTTCTCACCCCTGTACCACCAGCCATTTCAGCCTTCGACAAACAGTCAATCTAGATGGGGCTGGAGACCTCCTCCTTGGCTTGTTGCCTTCTCTCTTTCCCTTCACTTGTTTACACCCAATTCACTCAGGTATTATTTGTTCCTAAAACTAGTCAAATCAAGTTAGGAGAGACAAGCTGGCTCCCAGGTTTCCCCGACTCTCAGGAACAGCTGGATCTCAGAAGGGTCTGAAAGAGCCCCATCTCCCCACCAAGTCTGGATGTTTATATGAATGATGAAGATCTGTATTACCGTGGTAACCCCACCAGCGCTGCCCCAGTTGTTAGTATGGGTCTATTGGAAGGGGGGAGGCTTTCACAGCACCTTTGAGTGAGGTATATTGCAAGACACTAGGGGGTTTTGCACCAGCAGAGATGCCGGCACACATGCTCTGCATCACTGGAGAGCAGCTTGCAGTGGTGCACGCTACCCCGGTCTGATGCTCTGGGATGCTACAGCAGCACAAACAGCTTTGCACCCGTGCAGCCAGCGACACTAGCAGATTTGGTGCGGTTACATCGGTGCAAACACACACACGCAACACACCAGCCGAACTGTTTATCCAGAGCAGCAAACAGCTCCTGAATGGATCCGTGGACAGAAAAGCAGAAGTCACTTATCCCTGATCTTTATGATCTCCCATCTGAGTCCTCCCAGCAAGCACTTGGGCTTTTTTAGCAAGCTCCAACAGGCTGCTTCCTTCGGTTCAGTCCAACTCTCCCTTCGTTCTTAGCAAAACTTTTTTTTTCCCCCATGAGACTTGTTCAGTGTCAGACTGAGTTGAGGCAACAGCGTTGCAGCAGCAGCAGCCTCCCGGCCTCCTGGGAGGGGAAATCGGAGAATCAGATGCCTACCCCGGAGCTGTGAGTTGAGGCAGCCCCCTAAGAAGTACTACAGGGATGTTAGCTCCAGAAGAGGAATGGAGAGAGCCAGTGTTACCATGAAGAGCGGCAGGAACGCAATGCCCTGGCGCTGTGCATGGAACCCACACAAAGAATTCTGGGAGACTGGACACACACATCCTGACAGTTCACAATCCCTCTGGCCCATCACCTCTGGTTCTCATGGCTGTTCAGCTCTGGAGAGGAAGCGCTGGCTGTGTGGCTAATTCCTGGCTAGTCCCACAGGAAGCTTGTGGGCCCTTGGCCAAGTCAAACCGCCTCACTTCCCCACCTGTAAAATGGGGCTAAGCCTGCCTTTCTTCGACTCTCTGTCTCGTCTATTTAGACGGTAAGCTCTCCAGGTCAGGGACCATCTCACTACACGCTCATACAGCACCTAGGCAATGGGCTCAGGTTCCAGGTGAGGCCTCTGGACATCACTATGAAGAAGGAAACGCAGACAACTCTTGCGGCAGTAGTCGTCCAGGCTAAACTGAAACCCACAGAGCTCCAGGAAAAAGAAAAAAAGGGTTTTTTTTATTTTTTTTAATATCAGAAAAAGCACACGATCATTATTAAGTTACAAGAGATGCCGGCACCGCACGTTGTCAGCTGTCACGAAGTTTACAGACTGTCAGTAACAAACAGCGAAAATTGCCTGTCAGTAAAATATCTGCAAAAAAAAATGCACAACAGTGGAAAACCAAGGTTACTTCCCAGTAACTGCTGTTCGAGACGTGCTGCTCACGTCCATTCCACTATAGGTGAGTGCACGCCTCCGTGCACGGCTACCGGAACTTTTTTCCACCGAGCAGATCCCGTAGGGCCGGCTCTGGTGCCCCCGGGAGCCCCGCGCCCATGCCGCGGTATATGAGGCGCTGCCGGCCCTACGCCCCCTCAGTCCCTTCTTTCTGCCGACTCCGGCAGCAGGGACGGAGGGTGGGCGTGGAATGGACATGAGCAACACATCTCGAAGAACAGCAGTTACTGGTAAGTAACCTTGTTTTCTTCTTCGAGTGATTGCTCGTGTCCATTCCACTCTAGGTGATTAAATAGCCATACCTCGGAGGTGGGTCGGAGTTACCAGTGAGCTGCTCCCAGCACGGCTCTGCCGAATCCCACGTCCTCTCTCACCTGCTGGACGATGGCGTAGTGGGACGTGAAGGTGTGGACCAATGACCAGGTGGCGGCTTTGCAGATGTCCTGCAGGGGCACTCTCTCCAGGAAGGCTGTCGACGAGGTTTGAGCTCTGGTTGAGTGTGCTGCGATGGTTCCTGGAAGCGGCACCTTCACCCGCTTGTAGAAGAACTTGATGCAGGATGTGATCCACGAGGAGATGCGCTGGGTGGAGACAGGTGAGCCTTTCATCCGGTCGGCCACTGTGGCGAAGAGCTGCGTCGATTTCCAGAACAGCTTTGTACACTCAATGTAGTAGGCCAGGGCTCATCTCATGTCCAGCAAGTGCCATGTCCTCTCCTCCTCCGAACCGTGCAATTTGGGAAAAACACGGGGAGAAAAATATCTTGTTACAATGAAATTGGGAAACCACCTTGGGCAGGAAGGCTTGGTGCAGCCTTAACTGCACCGTATCCTTATAGAATACAGTGCAAGGGGGCTCCGAGATCAAGGCCCTAATTTCGGAGACCCTCCTAGCCAAGGTAATGGCCACCAGGAAGGCTACCTTCCATGAAAGCATGAGCAGGGGTCATGAAGCCACGGGTTCAAAGGGGGGCCCTGAGAGTCTCAGAGGTTAAGATCCCAGGGAGGCACCGGGTCACGGACCTGCGGATACAGCCTCTCCACCCCCTTGAGGAACCTGACCGACATGGGATGGGAGAACAGGGATCTCCCCTCTAGCAGCTGGTGGAAGGCTGAAATGGCTGCCAGGTGAACCTTCAACGAGGCCAGTGCCAGACCCTGGAGCTGGTACTCCAGGATCGCCTGTATACCCCGGGACTCCGCCCAAGAGGTAAACCGCCTCCACTTATCCCGATTCACGACCTGCGTAGAAGGTTTCCTGCTGCCCAGCAGGACTTGCTGGACCTGCACCGAGCAGGCTCTCTCCCCGTGTCAGCCACAGAGCCTCCAGGCCGTGAGGTGCAAGGAGTCCAGGTCCGGGTGCAACAGGCGACTGTGGTCCTGGGAGAGAAGGTCGTGCCTCCTTGGGAGCTCCAGGGGCGGGGCGATCGAGAGGTCCAGCAGTATGCTGAACCAGGGCTGTCTCAGCCAGGCCAGAGTGATGGAGTATAACATCCACCCTGTCCCTCTATTTTCAGCAGGACCTTGGGCAGGAGCGGAATGGGCAGGAACACGTACATGAGGGTCCCCGTCCAGTCGATAATGAACACGTCGGAAATCGACCCAGTCTCACGACCCCGGAGCAAGCAGAACCTCGGGCACTTCATGTTCCAGGCCGACGCGAATAGGTCCAGTTGGGGAACGCCCCACTTCCGGAAGATCGTAGTCGCCAACTCCGAGTGCAACGACCTGCTGAGGCCATCCGCCTCGTTGTTCCGCACTCCCAGGAGGTGAGAGGCAGTCAGGTGGAAATCATGCCTCACGGCGAAGTCCCACAGGCGGATGGCTTCCTTGCAGAGGGCCGAGGAGCACGCTCCCCCCTGCCTGTTTATGTAAAACATAGCTACGGTGTTGTCCATCAGCACCTGCACCACTCTGCCTGTCAGGAATCGGAGAAACACCTTGCACGCTAGGCGAATGGCCCTCAGCTCCTTCACGCTGATGTGCAGGCGCCTCTCCTCCACCGACCAGAGCCCCCGAGTGCCAAGGTTGGCGGTGATGTGGGCTCCCCATCTTACATCCGAAGCATCGGCGATTAGGGTAACCAATGGGACCAGTTCCCTGAATGGAACGCCCTTCAACACTGCACTGGGAGACCTCCACCAGTCTAGGAGAGGCTAGGACTGGCGAGGGAACTGTGACCACCCGGTTCAATGGGTGTCTGCTCGGCACATACACCGAGGCCAACCACGCCTGAAGCGGCCTGAGACTCAGGCGAGCTGGTCTCACTATGTATGTGCAGGCTGCCGTGTGGCTTAACAGCTGTAGGCAGTGCCTGGCTGTTGTTGTGGGGCCTCGGTGCAGCTGGGAGATGATAGAGACCATCGCCTCGAAACGTGGCTGAGGCAGGAAGGCTCTGGCCAGGGAGGCGTCCAGGGAGGCCCCAATGAATTCTATGTGCTGCACTGGGGTAGTGTGAACTTCTGCTCGTTTGTGAGCAGTCCCAGCCTGCAGCACGTGGAGCAAGTGAGGGTCACGCTCTCCTGCACGTGGGACCTGGACCTGCCTCTGATCAGCCAATCGTCCAGGTCAGGGAAGATTTGCACACCCTTTCATCTCAGGTGGGCTGCCGTGCACTTGGTGAACATCCTTGGAGCCGAAGAGAGGCCAAAGGGCAGGGCTGTAAATTGGTAGTGGGAGCCAGCCACCATGAAGCAGAGGAAGCGCCTGTGGCTGGGGAGGATGGACACATGGAAGTATGCGTCCTTGAGGTCGAGGGCAGCAAACCAGTCTCCTGGATCCAGGAAAGGGATAATGGAAGCTAGGGAAACCATGCGAAACCTGATCCGTTTGACATATTTGTTTAGATGACGCAGGTCTAATATGGGTCTCAGACCCCCCTTCGCCTTGGGGATGAGGAAGTACCTCCGATAGAACCCCTGCCCCCTTCTGTCTTGAGGAACCATTTCCACCGCTCCTATGTTGAGGAAGGTGTAAGAGGAGTTGCTCGTGAGAGGGATCCCTGAAGAGGGACGTAGGGGGTGGGTTGTTGGGGCCATGCCTGCTGCCTGGAAGCCTGGGGCGTGTACCGGCCCAGGGAGCGAAGCGTGGCCCTGGAGTCCTTCAGACCGTGCCGCTTCGCATCGGTCTGATCGGAGAAGAGGGCCGACCCGTCAAAGGGGAAGTCCTGGCTTAATTGCGGCACCTCCTGGGACAGGCCCGAGGACTGCAGCCACGAGCACCTTCTCATGGCAATGGCAGAAGCTATGGCCCTACCCGCCGAGTCAGCAGCGTCACTGGACGTTTGGAGCGCTGCACTAGCCACCGTGATTCCTTCATCCAGGATAGTGATGGAGTCTGCGGCCTGGTCCTGGGGCAGGGCCTCAGCGAACCGCCTGAGGGAGTCCCACAAACTAAAATTACATCTCCCCAGGAGGGCCTGATGGTTGGCAATCCTGCACTGCAGGGCTGCCGTGGAATACATTTTTCTCCCAAACAAATCCAGCTTTTTGCCGTCTTTGTTCTTGGGTGTGGACCCTGGCTGACCTTGCCTGTCACGCTGGTTGGCTGCGTCTACCACCAGGGTTCCCGGGGCCGGGTGAGTGAACAAATACTCGAACCCTTTGGCCGGGACAGAATACTTTTTCTCAGCCACCTTCAACATGGGGCAACCGAGGAAGGGGTTTGACACAGGGCCTTAACAATTTTGAGGAACCTATTGGGGACTGGTAGGGCCACCATCGCTGGGGCAGCCGCGGCCAGCACATTGAAGAGGGTAGCATCAGCCTCCTCTAACTCCTTCGCCTCCAGCTCCTGGAGCACCCTGAAATCCTGCAGTGGCGCCGAGTGGTCCCGGGAAACTGCCTCATCCAGGGAGGAGGAAGAGGATGCCGAGGCGTGTCCTGCGGGTGCACCCCCTCCTGGCAAAGGGATGCACCCGTAGAGGGCCCTCCATGGGGTCCGACTCCTCATCTGAGGAATGGTGTATATGGGCCTTCTCCTGTGCTGGAGGCATGGACTGTACCCCCGATGACAGGATGGATTGGGGCCCCAGCCTCTGGCCCAATAAGGCCATTGTTGCAGCCATTGTCCCTGGGGCCAACCTGGGGCTGACTGCCACCTGCTGTGACGCCTTGTGAGGGCATCAGCTCTCCCACCAACTTCCCCCCGGGGAGACCCTGAGCCACTAGACCAGCGGTCCCATGGCCATCCTCGGTCCCAGGTGCCATGCCGGGGACCGCCCTCTCGACGCCTCTGACGTGGACAACGACGAGGACCACCTCTGTCGCCGCGAGCAGTGCCGACGGACGGAGGCGCACTCCAAAGTGCTCTCGGTACCGGAGCGTCGTCTCAGTACCGAGGACTTACAGCGCCACTTGCCCCCCGGTGATCAAGACCGGCGCTGCTCCGAAACCGCGGTGCCGAGCTGGACTCCAGCAACCGGGTTCGGCATTGGGGACTGGAGCAGGAGGTGTCTGAGCAGCACCTGACAGACCTCGACCGGTGCTGCCTCTTGGCCAGCACTGCCTCTGGTACCAGAGACCAACGTCGGCGCTGAGGGAGACTCCGAATCCTGAGTCGAAGCAGGCCAGCTCGGCAGAGATCTTCCTCCCCATACTGGGGATCTCCACCGCCCTTCGGGGGGCGGGTTTGCCCCAGGACACCTGCCCCTTCTCCCTCAGCGGAGGGGGGGGGCGGAGGTGGCGTGGGCAAGGCCAACAAGGCTCTTGCCACCTGAAAAGCCTCTGGTGTCGACGGCACCGGTAGAGCACTCTCCCACTCCCAGGAATCAGGGGAGGTTCCTGCTCGGAGATGCAGGCACCAGAGAAGACTTGACGGGCTGAGTTCGGTGCATCTCTGCAGGGGACTGTCCGTGCTCTGCTTCTTCCTCTTCGGCACCGGGGATGTTGCTCGGTGCCGAGTTGAGCCCGGTGCCGGCAGTACACTCTACACCGAGGTGACGCTCGGTGCCATGGAGCGGGACGGCTCGGACGCTGGGCGGAGCACTGCCTCCATGAGCAGGGCTTTTAACCCAATCTCTCAGTCCTTCTGAGTCCGCAGTTTATAGCCCTGCAGATCTTACATTTCTCTTTCCTGTGCTCTTCCCCCAAGCACTTAAGGCACCGATCATGGGGGTCACTGAGCAGGGAAAGCCTTCCCGCAGGAGGCACACGGCTTGAATCCAGGCGACCGGGGCATAGCCCGGCCGCTTTAAGTCCCACAGGGACTTACTTATCTAACTACACTTAACTACTTAAAACTACCTAAAGTACTTTGAATATCAAAGAGTTCAAAGAAGGACTGGCACTCGCAGAGAGCAAGGCTAGTTCCAGCAACCGTCACGGGCGGAAAGAAGGAACCGAGGGGGCGTAGGGTCAGCAGCGCTTAATATACCGCGGCACTGGAGGCACTGGAGCCGGCCCTACAGGATCTGCTAAGGGAAAAAAAGTTCCAGGAACCAGTGCATGCTGGCGTGCACTCACCTATAGTGGAATGGACATGAGCAATCACTCGAAGAAGAAAGGAAAATATTCAAGGAGGAAGGATTTTCCTTATTCAAGCACCCTTCTCTGTTTTCCAGCAGTGAGCTGAACGGGAAGCCTGCTCTGAGACGCTGTCAGCTTTCACGCCGGGAATTCGGCTCCCACAGCCCAAAAGAGCAGATTTCTTAAATGCAGCACCTGACCAGAAGCAGAAGGCAGACAAATCCAAATGCTTCGAAGTCAAAGGCTTCCGCTTTCCAAGTCCTTCTGTACATCGCTCCGTGTTTGCTGGCTGCTGGCAGAGGACAGAGGTTCTCGCCATCCGTCCGAGTGGCGGCCCATTCCTGCCCAGTGGAGGCACTGTCCCTGGCTCCGCAGGTAGACAGACTGCTGTTCCGGGCCAGGACAAGGACACCCCACCACCCCCAAAGGAACAAGTACAGAGATGGCCAAAGAGTTTCAGTGCTTCAGAGGCAACCATTCTCCTCACGGGGGGCAAAGGTCCAAAGACTTTAGCCCGTAACAACGCCCACCTCGCTGTAAGTACTGCCCCACTGCAGGACAGCTTAGTGCACGCTTATCGCCAGCTTATCACGTGCTGGGACCGCCAGTCTCCACAAACAGTGGCTCCATCTTAAAGACAGACACCCCCTTATTTCTTCCTAGCCCCAGAGTAAAGCATTAGCCAGACTGGGACCCCCGGTATCAGATGCTACAGACACACCGTGACCTGAAGAGCTTACCGCCTAAACAGACAAAGGCTGGGAGAAAGGAAGGATCACTGTCCCCATTTCACAGAGAGGGAACAAAGGCACAGAACAATTCAGGCCAAAATGTCAGGGGTGGCTAGTGATTTTGGGTGCTCAGCACCCACCTGCTGAGAATCGGGACCCTTTAAATTATCGCTCTGGGACACCCCAAGTCCAGCTGGATGTGTATGTGAGAACATGGTACCCAGTTTCTCAGCCTCTCCCCGTGGCCATTAGTCCTTCCTGTCCTCTGGCTAACAGGCCAGGCTGTGCCTGTGTCTAACATGCCCTGCACACCTGCAGCATGGTGGAACCACACCGCTGTGAGGAACGACCCTGCTCTGCCTGAGGGGGATGGACCAGATCTGCGCTCTCCGATCTCCAAGACAGGGCAATCAAGGACACGTCCTCTGGTCACTTCAGCTCCAGACTGAGCTGGGGGGTGCTTGGCACTGCAATTTCCACTGAGCCGTCTACGGAGGCCCCCCTGCACGTTCATTTGCAGAGCCTGCCTCCCCCCCCCCACACACACAGTCCATTAGAGGAAGGATAGCCGCATGCCAGCAGGTGCTCAGCATTCCAGCCTGATGAGAACAAAGCGACAGTAGCTCAAACCCCAAATTGTGCAGCCATTACGGATTCAGTCTGCAGACACAAACCAGCAGCAGAGCTGCTCCCCGAAGCACAGGAAGGCTGGACCAGCAGCGAGACTCTCAGAACCCAGCCCGCCCTCCCCCACGGAGGATGCAATTTGTGTCATGAACTGCAGGAGACTAATGGATGTTACTTTCAAGAGCCAGGCGGAGGGGCCTGCTCCTTCAGCAGCTTTCTTCAGACCTAGGAACTGGAGGGAGAAGCAAGAGCTGAATGAACAAGGCTGAACCACTGCCCCCCCCCGCCGTTGGCCCCGGCAGGAGGAACAAGCTCGCTCTTGAGCGGCAGTCAGTTCCAGAGGAGACTCCCCTGCTGCACATGCAGCCCTGGGACTCTCCCCCACGGAGTCTGCACCAGGGCTGCCAGGAGGTTTGAGGAAATGCCTCTTGCAAGGTGTGCGCAGGGGGAGGGTTTGCTTTGACAGGACACAGACCCCCTCTCCCCGCTGACAATCCCCATGACACGCTGAACAAATCCAGACATCCCCCCCCCACTCTCTGAATTTCCTTCAGCTGCCTGCAAGCCGGAGCTGCAGGGAGCGTGTTCGATGGGTAACGTCTCCCCCAGGGCAGCCCCATCGGAATCCGGGAAGATCCCTAGAGCGGGTGCCCGGCTGGGCCTGCGTGACAGCGGGCAGAGCACGAGGGCTGCTCTCAGAGGGTGGGGAAGGATCGCTTTGCCCCCGCGCTCTGGGGACACGAGGTGTGTGGTGCAGAGCTTCCTGCAGAGCAGCCGTGGCTGTCCCTGGGAGGGAGGAGATACCGCTCCGTTACAGCGAACATACTCCGACACCCCGCTCCAGAGTGCGCACTTGTCTATCTGCACGGCCACAGCCTGCTTCCTCTGCACACCAGGCCCTTCCTGCCACGGCCCCGGCCTCCCCACGCCGGCAGAGCATCCGCAGACGCAGGGACCTACAATGGTTTCCCGCCGGGAGGACTGTTTCAGGCTGACTTCTCTCGTGCCATCTCTCTCCACCCACATGATTAATCCCCACAGGCTAATTAGAGGGAAGGGCCAACAGCGACCATTTAGATCCTAGTCAATTGCCTGCGCGATGGCATCATTAAAAAAGCTGCTTAACGGCCGTGTGTGCCCAACGCTAAAGATCGATAGACCGTATCTGTGCAGAGCCACCCGTGTCACTGACACAGATTTATCCCCTTGCAGGAGTCTGCCTCACGCCAATCCAGGCTGCATCACAGCCGCAGCACCAGAAGGGCTGGGCAGCCGGGGGAGGGGAGGGGGAGGCAAATTCCACAGAGAGGGCTCACTTGGCGAAGTATTTCTCAACCATTGCATGGTGCCTCTGTTACACCAGCCCTCCTGCCTCTGACAAACTGCCAGCCCACTGCTGAGGAGAGCACCCGCGTGCACAGCACTACAGAGACGTGGCTCTCAAGCGCTCCCAGCCCGGGATCCCCTGCACAGAGCTCCCTCTCCCCACACCGCCGGGCTGGAACCCTGCTCCACTTTGCCATTCAGAAAGGGCGAGGTGCCTGTGACCCAACGAGCTTTTCCCAGCACTCAGGTGCCGGACCAAGGGCCGCCCGTCTGAGCTAGCGCATCGTTTATGCGCAGGTATTATCGTGGGGCAGCTTGTGTTATTCAGAGGCCAGACCAGATGATCACAATGGTCCCCTCTGGCCTTTTGATCTGCGGAGCTGCAGTTACTAACACTACACAGGGCATCCCAGAGCCCTGCCTTGGAGTCTCAGGTGGTTACAGAGACCTGCAGGGGATCACCTCCATTGCACAACTGGCCAGGGGCACCATGGGGGGGGGCCTTCCTTCACCCATGGGGTACATAGCTGCTGCCTGAGATAGGATGTGGACTTTATGGACTGACAGTCCAATCAGGCATGGCAGAGGCCACCAAGAAAAACAAGAAAAACAACGAGGTCTGTTTGCGAGAGCCAGTGCTCCATAAAAATCAGAGCTTCATAAAACTTCATGTCACTGTGATGAAAGGGCAAGACAGAAAATATATCATACGCTATCTATCTATCTCCAGGGCTCTGGGAATTTGTCTGTGGTTAACAGCAGCCCACATCTATTCTTAACACAATGAGTAGTCTACAAACCACAACAGCAAACTGGCCAGCACAGCCACCAGAGCATGGGAAACAGGACCACGCCCAGGGCAGGCTTTTTCATCTTCTCCTTTACCACGTCAGTCAGCAGCCTGGCGTTTGGTCTGAAAAGCAGATTTCGTGCAGGGGGAGGGAGCTGGCTGCTAATTTGTACGATGGGAGCACCCAGAGGGTGTCACTCCGCGAAGCACTGAACGGACATAGTGAGAGAATCTCTCTCCCATGGACTTTACCTTCCATGGAGGAGAGCTGACGGAAGTAATAGCCTCATTTTACAGGGGGGAACGAGAGAGATTCAGTGACTGGCCCAGGGTCGGACTAGAAATACAGCCCAAGTTGTTCACACTGCTGGTTCTTAACCACTGGAACAGCTGACCCAGAGATGGGATTGCCAAGACTGAATGAATGACCCTTTCTAAAGGGCCGCTCCAGCCCAGCAGAAGTGATGGGCTTGATGCAGGAACCCCTGGGTGACATCCCCAGGACCTGCACTCCGCAGGTCGGACTACAGCCCAGCAGGCCCTGACCTTAAAATCTAGGAGTAAAACGGGCAGCTTGTGGCACAGACGACAACTGAATCCCCCCACTCCTAGTCCCGTGCCTGCGCCACCGGACCATCGTACCTTGAGATCAACAACCTTGAGCTGGAGAAGGCAGGACCCTGGCTAGCCAGCAATCCCAGCGTGGAGGAACAAACTGACGCTCAGCTAGGCAGATACTACATGGTGCAGGAGTAAGCACAGGGATTATCCCACGCGGGCAGGAAGAAAACGATGCTTAGATCTACAGGCATTTCAGAGGAACCACGGACACAGGAAGCAGGGCCCACAGAGAAAGGTGCAGGGGACCAGACGTGTCCAAAGAGGAGAAACATGAGAATCTCCCAACCCAACACCCAAGGCCCTGTCAGAGAGAGAGAGTGGGGGAGAACCCCTTGCTAGCCAGTGGAAACAGAGCAGGGAGGGCTGGACTTGTGAGGCAGCCACTGTCGGGGGAAGCGTGCACCTCCACAAACACGGAGCAAGGGAACCAACTGCCAGGGGAGGTCATGGAAGTGACACTTCGAGCCAGAGCTGAGACAAGAGCAGTCTGTCCCGCTGCTGTTCAGAGGGGACGGGTCCCCGAGGGGTCCTGACCAAGTCAGACAAGTCCCCTTCCGCTAGCCACCAACTCCACGCGGTGCTTTATACTGGACAAACATCTGCTTCTTGCTTTCAGCCACCCCGACGCCCCCCGTGAACAAAAGCTAACCCCCCGGGGCAGCCCTTCCCTCCGGGGCCGTGCGCGGCGTCTGCAGGCTCCGTTCTGCATCACTCCCAGCACGCAGGAGGGAGAGTAAAGCTGGGCATTCCCTTAGGAAGGGGCCCGCCGTGCAGAGGAGTGAACGGCACAGCTGCTTCGGGAGGAAGAGCTCTGCTCCGAGACCAGCTGCTCCTTGCTTCAGTGCTGATGGATGCACATCGTCCCTTCCCAGAGAGGCTGCGCTAGGGGGCAGCACTCCGGAGACACCCAGATATCAGGGTGATGGGCACAGCACAAGAGGCAGCGGCAGCCTGGAGGGGCTGATCCTCCTCCCTGCCATTGCCTCTAGCCAGGATCCCGCCGTCTGCGTGGGTTCGTTCCCTGGCGGTGCAGAGGCCTCGGGGGCGCAGGGGAGTGATTCAGGGGTCGGAAGCAGCTTTTACCGCTATCGATGATGAGCTTCTCAGGCAGAGCAGCAGCAACCTGGCAGCATTTTTGGAGGGATAAAGGAGAGGATGGAGTGACTTGATGTATCTACAGACCCTGCCTCAGGATGGCTCTCCTTGGAGCACCAGCTCAGGCTCCCGCAGCCATCTGCATTACTGCTAGCCCCGTCTTTGGGGTCACCTCACAGAGACAAGCCACTCGGTCCCTGGCCCACCCCAGAAACGCTGCTCACCAGCAGCAGAGCTCTGAGCCACTGCAGCTCTGACCTAGGAGATGAAGGATGGTCCAGCGGGTAGGGCACTAGCCAGGGATTTGAGACCTAAGTCCCTGCTCTGCCACTGATTCCATGTCCTTGGGCAAGTCACTTCATCTGTGGAGCCTCACTTCCCCTGTGTGCACCATGGGGGGGGAATAGCACTTCCCTGCCTCACAGGAGGGGTTGTGAGGATCAGCACTTCGAAGATGGCGAGGTACTACAGTGATGGCAGCCAGATAAGCACTTACAACAGACCCAGGGATCTCACACTGGGCGGAGACGCTGCTCTGTGGAATATTTCTTCTCTTCATCCTTTTCTCTCATCTGCTTTAATTATAAACTTTTTGGAGCCAGTGCCTCACATAATAAAGCCCTCGACCTCTAGGTGTTGCTGACTTTTTTTTTAAATGGGCTGAGACCCAATGAAACTCATTTCACCAGGGTGCCTCTTTTCCTAGCCTAGAAGGCAGCCCATGCCCAGAACTGGACGTTTCTTTCCCAGGCCCCGCGATGCATCAGTGCCAGGGAAGGAAGAGGCACCTACGAGGAGCTGCGTTAGCAGCAAGCTGCAGTTTAACAAGGAGTTCGATATATTGAAAGAGCAGTAAATAGCAGCAAGACACTGATGTATTTAGCGCCGATTCATTTCAGCTCTGTGGTGCTGGTGCTCCACCTCCAAACTAGAGAGGGGAGGAAAGAGTCAGAACACAGCCACCCCCCCTTCCCCCGCCCTCATTTAGCGTTCGAGGAAATAATCAGCGAGGTTTCAAACAGAGAAATGTTAATTCACTCCCTACCAGCCTGACAAATCCCATGGCTAAACCGGTGTTTAAGCAGCACCCTTCGTGGTTTGCAGGAAGGCGGGGCGCAGGAGACAGAGGAGAACTTAGATCGGTTCATTCCCAGAGCAGAGGAGTAAGCAAGCCAGCTAGACGGACAGACACAAGCCCGCGACAGCACTACAACCAGGGACGCCCCTCCATTGCTGCCGGGAAGGAGGTGGGCTAGGAAGTGACACAGGTCTGCGTCAGGGGGCCAGGCTGGGGGTCCCACCGGCAATGGCTGAATTCATTCTCCAGTGCTGGCACAGAACACCCAGGAGGGGGCTAGAAAACGAACCTTTGGTGGTGGCTGCCTCCCAGAAAACCTACGCTGCAAGTCACAACGCTCCAGTTGGCCTCACTCCTCATGTTTCTGCCACACCCGTCAGCCCAAGCGATCTGACATCACCACAAATGACGCGCACAGGCAGACCGCTCATGAGAGAAAGCACGGCCCAGCCGTTAGGACAATGGCCTGGGACTCAGGAGACCTGGATTCAATTCCCGGCTCCGCCACCGACTCCTGGCGTGACTTGGCCAAGTCACTTTTAGCCCCTCTGGGTAGGTCTACACAACAAGGGGGCACCCGCAGCTGGCCCGTGCCAGCCGATGGGCTCGCGGGGCTGTTTCACTGGTGTGGAAACATCTGGGCTCAGGCTGGAGCCCGGGTTCTAGGACCTGTGAGAGGTGCGCGGGTCCCGGAGCCCAGGCTCCAACCCCAGCCCAGATGTCAACACAGCAATGAAACAGCCCCGCAGGCCGAGCCGAGTCAGCCGGCACAGGCCAGCCATGGGTGGTTCTTTGCTCTGGAGACACGTTCTGTGCCTCGGTTCCTCATTTATACACGGGGGTCACAGAGCTGCGCAAGGGGACGCGCGTATACTACGGGGACGGAAGGCCTAATGAGTAAGGATGTTCAGGAGGTCCCCGATTCTGTGACTTTCAGAGACCTCCATGACATTTTCTGCTTCAGGATGGCAGCCCCTGAGCTGTCAGCTGCTGCGGAGGTGGGTGCCAGACCCCGCGCACACACAACGGGGCTCGGGCCCTCATCTCCCCGCCCCCGGGCTTCAATCGTCCCCCCCATCAGCTCCCCAGCCTCCTTATTTTTAGAAAGAGTCACAGACAGATCACTGGCTTCCATGAATTTTTGTTTATTGCGCGTAACCTGTCCGTTCCTTTTCGTAACAACAACAGTGACAAAATCTCAACCTTACTAATAAGTCCGACAGACACCTCATCTCTAATTACACAGTACACAGAGAAATCATTTCCCCTGCCAACGAAAGGCAGCCCCCTCTGGGATGAGACGTGGCAGCTGTTCAAACATCCGCACGGTAAGGCTGCGCAACAGGTAAAAGAAAAGCATGATCAATCTCCTACCCAACTCCATCTGCTGCAGGGTTCCACGCTGCAGCCCATCACAATAGTATCTGAGCACCCAATAGCCAAGTCCCGAGTGGACGTCACGGCGTCTCAGGCACTTCTCCCTCTCTGGAGAAGGACTCTGCTTGGGGTTTGATATTTTAGGTTTGAATTTAATTTGGGTGGGGGCAGATGAAGTGAAAGCGGTGCTTAGATCAGCAGAGCAATCAGTTTGTCCCCCCCCCCACACACACACACACACACACACACACACACACACACACACACACTATTTCCATTGCTTTGTGCCAAGACAGCCTGAACCCCCACCGCAGGGAAGGGAAAGCTCCCATGCCTGTTAACCAGCACCCATCGCTGAGGTACACCCAGGTATTACTGTCAGCACAGATAGCCATCAAGATGCTGACTGATAATATCGTTTGCTTATCTGTTTTCCCGAGTCCCAGGAAATCTCTGGCTGCATTTGAGGCTGTCACCGCTCCTGCTACATTTACCAACTGTATTGCAGTAGCACCCAGAACATGCTCTGTGCTGTCCAAAAAGACAGCGCAGCATTCCCTGTCCTTAACAGTTTGTAATCTGCAGAGATGAAAAAGGATGGAGGAGCAAAGGGTTGAAGCCGATGAAGCAAGCAGAGGACCGGACTCAGGTCACATGGATCCCATTTTCTGCAACAGTCCTCACCGCAGGTCAGCAGCAGGATTTGAACCTACAACTTTAGCTCCGTAGCAGCCCAGATCTTGACAAATGAAGCTAGAGGAAAAACTCCACTGGCTGACAAGCAGCAGTAGGTGATCACTAGTGGCTGGGGGGCTGTAAGCTCCTGGAGCAGGGCCTGTTTTTATCACGAGTTTGTATAGCTGGACCCTGAAGCTGATCCCCCAGAAAACTGTCAGGAGAGGAGCTGAATCTGAGGTTCCTGTCAGAGAAGGAAGCCAGGAGGGCATGAATTGAGACCTGGGCAGAGAGACAGGAGCTGCAGCAGAGCCCTGGAGAGCCCTGAAGCCAAGAGACAGGCTTAGTTTACACTAGGAACGCATGTTGGTATAATTACGTCACCCGAGTATGTGGAAAATCCACATCCCGAGTGACATTACAGCAACCTAACCCCCGGCGTCGTCAGCCCCACGTCGACAGGGGGCTTCTCCCGTGACCCGGCTACTGCCTCGTGGGGAGGTGGTGTACCTACGCCGTCTCCTCTCAGTGCTACGGTGCAGCGGCAGCACGGACAGTGCAGACAGACGCAGAGCCTTTTACCTGGCCGGGCGGCGAATCAATGGGGCGGCATGGCTGGGACAGCCAGTGAGGGGATTCGAGCAGGTGTATTTCAGCGGGAATGGGGCGAGGCAAGGTTAGCGTCGGAACAGAGATGAACTGGACCAAGGAGGGGAGAGCCGGCTTGAACTAGTGACCTGTCAGGCAGGAAATACGAAGGGGTGGAAGAGCAACTGGAGTCCAGTCACACAGCCTGGAGGTGAGCAAGGAGGAGGAAGGGAAGCTGGCCGCGGTCACAGAAAGGAGGAAGGTGTTGGGACGGTGGAGAAGTGGTCTGGCCGAGGGGGCTGGGAGGGAAGGTCAGTTCTGGCCAGGTTCGGTCTGAGAAGCAGGTGACACCCAGAATGAAACAGCAGAGATGTGCGATTGGCCGAGGGAGGCGGACCCAGGTCCGCAACACGGCTGGACACCAGCAGCTCATTTCACAGAGCAGTGAGGGGCAGGATTGTACATCATTTTAAAGAGCTTTACTGCCCGTTAAAGGACTCTGGAGAAAAATAACCCCCGACATTACCACCACATTTCACCCGCAGGGTCGTAAAGAACTTTACAAATTATCGTATACCAAGACAGGGGTCGCTCCTGGGGCACATGCGCGGAAACGCAGCCACCTCTGCGCTGGGAAGCTGCAGCTTTGTAACAGCAAACAGTAACGCCATCCACAGATGTAGGGCAGAGAGTGAAGAACCACGTTACCAGAAGCTGTAAAGGGAACTTGAGGTACCCACAGCATCATTACCCCACTGGGAATCCAGCCAAGGCATCAGAATTAAACACCCGGATTCCCACAGAAAGCGTGGCCTGAGCTTTAATCACTGCACAGGTCAGACCTTGGTTGGAAGTGTGCAGTTCCTGCAGCACAGTGCCCCCTCGTGCCACGCTCGTGTACTGGCTCAGCATCCACTTTGCGGGGAGGGAGCACCAGCTCTTGACTCAAGGTCACCTGCATTTTCCTGGGAGGTCTCCCATCCGGCACTAACCGAGCCCCACCCTGCTTAACCGACGTAGCTGCAAGGAAGCAGGGGACAACGTCAACCCCTGCAACCGCTCCCCTGCACGCGAGATCTGGTGCATCAACTCCTCTGGGGTGAGAGCAAAGGCCAGGTGAGGAAATTCTCATCCCGAGCCGCAGACCCAGGCGGGCTCACTGGGAACGGCAAGAAAAGAGTCTGCTGATCAAACAGACAGCAACACCGAGAGCTGAGCCCGGACTAATCATTCCTAATATTCTATTCATCAATCTTGAATGGGCTGATCACATTCATCTGGAGCTGCTGCCAGGAGCCATCTCTCCCCGGATGTGTCACAGCGGGAAGCCCTGCCAATTCCTTCCCCGCAATGGAAGTGTCAGAACCGCTCAGTGCTGCTCCAGGCAGGAGCCGGCCCAGTAACCCACCACCACCACCTCAGGAGAGACGGGCGCAGCATGCAGTGCAGCAAGGTCCCTGGAGACCCGCTCTCCTCCCTACCCTGGGACCAAGGCCAGGGCAGGTGGGATGTTAACACCCACTGGCAGAGTGCAGCCTGTCCCTCCCCCGGACACCGAGGGCCTGCTCAGCCAGGCAGGGGCTCTGCAAAAACTAAGCCAAGCATCTGGATGAGCAGGGAGCATATGGCACATCCCTACTGCATGGAGATGCCAGCTGCCGCTCGCCGCGCTGAGCCCAGATGGGAGGAGGTACAGAGGGACCAGGGTCTGAACAGGAACCAACGCACTGGGCCAGGCCCTCACCCCACACGCTCCCAGGGGAGGGAGAGTTCACAGCAACCTCCACCTTCCAGCAGGGCAGCAGACCCCACGGCCAGGGCCCAGATGCACTGGGCCATTCTGCTCCTCTTGGAGGCGTAGCAAGTGCACAGCACCTTGGCTCCATCCCCTCCTTCACCCAAAAGCACTATCAGAGGGCGAGCACTTCCACAGCATCGGAACAGCTACCGGCAGGGTGCCAACGGGGCAGCCGCTTTGCGCCTGCAGCGCCACGCTCCCAAGAGGGAGGGACGCACTAGGCTAGGTGGACGAGCCACAAAGCTCTTTGCTCAGACTGTCGCATGGGAGCTTCGATGGCCGCAAGTTACTGGACCCTTGGTTTTCCACAGCCCCCGCCCAGCACCATTCTGGGACACCAGATCCGGCGCTGGCTGGGAGCATGCAGCACTGTCTCCCCAACCCCAATCTCACCCCTCAGCACGCAGAGAGGCGCTCACAGACGCCGCCTCTGCAGCGCTGGCCATTCATGCATCCCCGGATGCTGCAATGGCTGCTTATCCTGATCCTCATCTCCTCAGCGTCACTGCACGCCTCCCTCTCTGCCCATCCAGCTGCTGGCTCACCTTGCACAGCGACTGGGCTCCCCGGGGCAGTGACCGCCTCCCGGTGATGTGTCCCGAGCCCAGCAGGCAGGCCACAGGCTGCTCAGTGCAAGCACCATCTCAGCAGCAACACGGACACACAGCCCGGCAAGGAACGCCAGCTGTGCCAACTGCCCTATTCTCTGGGGGCGGAACAAACCCTGCCCCGTGACTGACCCCCTCGCTCCCGGCTGGTGAGACCCATTGGGGCATTACCACACCCACGGTAACAGGTCGTTAGCACAGCAGCCTTGGGCTCTGGTTACTTGGATTCAGTTCCTGGCTCCGCCACAGATTTTCTTGTGTGACCTTAGGGAAGTCACTTCGCCTCTGTGTGTCTGAGCTCCTCTGTACAATTGGGAGACCAGCACTGCCCTGCCGCGTGGGGGGGAGGGGGAATGGAGTGAGGATAAATACACTGAAGACTGAGATGCTCAGGGGGATAAACACTGAAGACAGAAATACTCAGCTCAGAGGCAGCCTGCTTGAACATACTCCACATTAGCCCAATCAGTAGCTACAGCATCATGCACCCATAGGCAAAGAGGAGTGAGCAGTCTAAACGCCGACCCACCCTGTTCCAGTTCATTTGGAAACGATCAGCCTTCCACGCAATTCACTATCGGGGTCTGGGGGTTTGTAATATGTTAACCGGGACAAGCGAGTTTGCAGCGAAGATTGATCCCGACAGCAAGCCATGTGAAGGCAAGGACGAGCTGCCTCATCTAAGCCTGTCATTTTTAATCAAAACGCACTTCCAACCTCTAGGGACTGTTTTGATCATTAACGTAAAGGACTTTTTCATCGCTTAACTCAATCAAATTAATCCGAAGTGAAAAACGTGGAGCTGACAAAGGAAATATTTAGAAAGCAAACCGTGCAACATCAAAGGCGATCAGAAACAGGACTCCCAAGGCTACCCAAAGAGCAAAGCACCGAGAGACGGCTGGAGAGTGCGGCAGTGAAATGCACGGCCCAGGCAATGTGCTACAACAAGGTTATTGGGGGGGTGTAAAAATGGAGGCCATTTTAACTTGCAACCACATATCTATTTGCTTCAATTTAGGATGTCACTAGCTTCTCACCAGCCACTCCGGGAGCAGGAAACGCTGCCCTATTGACTGTCTTTCCTGGCTCCTTTCCTGCTGGGGGACTCTGAAGCAAACACGTTTCACGGAGGGAAGCACTGGTGACTATTTCTTCCCCCTACCCTGACCCTGTGTCAGTCTAGCCACCCACACTGAATCCACCTTCCCCAGAACACACCCGGCTCAGACCACGATCTAGCACCGCAACCTTCATCCAGTTCAAAGGGCCCAGAAATGAACTTTGTGCAGCTCTGCAGAGGAGGGATTTTGAGGTGGGGGAGCAGCAACCACAGAGGGAAGGAGCAGATCGGTGGGAGCAGAGGCACACTCATGGGAGGCGGCAGGGCTGCAGCAGCTAGGGAGGAAGGAGAGCAATGTCAGAGGCTGCTCTGCGGCCATGCCCCATGAGGGGGGAGAAGAAAAAGCCATTATGGCTCCTCAGCTCTTCCCAGGACAGGCCCTGCTGTACTACGGCCAGAGGGAGCAGAGAGAACCCAGACCTGGGAGAAAAGACTCTGGTTCTGTGCTGAGAGAGGGCAGGTTACCGTGGGTCAGGGTCAAGGCAGAGGATTTAGACTCAGAATTAGGCCAGAAGGGACCATCGTGATCATCTGAGTCTGACCTCCCGCACATCGCAGCCCACTGAAGCTCGCCCACCCACTCCCGGAACAAGCCCATAACCCCCGGCTGAGTTACTGAAGTCCTCAAATCTCGACGTAAAGCTGTTGTGTTAGAGAGAGCGCACCATTCACTCTGGTTCAAACCAGCAAGTGAGCCCATGGCGCCAGGAAACCCCCAGGGATTTGTGAAGGTGAGCGGCAGAGGTGGTAAGGCTCTGCCTTTTATAAATAGAGGAAGGAAACCTAACAGCAATTCCTCAGAAGGGTTTTGCGGCTCAATATTAACACTAGAAATTCAGGTCCTGCCGAGCCTGTTGTTCCTGAAGAATAACTATGGGCAACTGGAGAGCTGATGTCAGCACAGACACCAAGGTAGTGCGAGCTGGCGAAGGGCGAAGGATTTCTAGCCAGCTAAAGCTCTGGGATGTGTTTCATGCCTGCCAGACACCCGGGGGAGGGAAGGGGGCAGACATGGGGCAGGGGGGTTAAAGCCTCGAAGGTAGGAAAAGTGAAAAATCCACACCCAAGACCTTCAAGGTGTTTCCCAATAAGACTAGCAAGAGAAGACGTGACATCATCACCACTATTTAAAAGGGGAAGGTGTCTTTACAAAGACTTCAGGTACTTCCAAGGAAGCAAGAAGGGCTCCCCACAAAGAAAGCGGGGAGTGACCCGTGGCCGAGCGCAGGGAGCTGGGAGAGGGGGCACTGAAGATGATGGGAAAAGTCACTGATGTGCCCAGGGAAACAGACCGATGACATGTAGGTGACAAGCTGCCAGTGTGACGCTGTGGCCAAAAAAGCTCATGTGATCCATGGATGCATAAAGCAGGGAATCTCGAGTGGGAGCAGAGAGGTCATTTTAACTCGGTATTTGGCACCGGTGTGACCCCTGCTGGGATGCGTGCAGTTCTGGTGTCCACAACTCAAGGAGGACGCTGATAAATTGGACAGCAATCAGAGAAGAGCCACGAGAATGGCTGAAGGATATTGGAAAACATGCCTGATAATCAGACACTCACGCAGCTTAATCTGTTTAGCTGAACAAAGAGAAGGTGAATTACGGGGTGAATTGATCACAGTCTAAGAACCGATACGGGGAACGAAGGTTTGATCACGGGCTCTTCAGTCTAGCAGAGAAAGAAAGAAAGAGGTCTAACACCATCCAATGGCTGGAAGTTGAAGCTAGACAAATTCAGACTGGAAATAAGGTGTAAACTTAACAGTGAGCGCAATTAACTATTGGAACAATTGACCAAGATCATGGTGGATTCTCTATCAATGGCAATTTTTAAATCAAGATTGGATGTTTTTCTAGATTTGCCCTAGGAATTATTTGGGGGTGGGGAAGTCCTCAGCAAGAGAGAGACAGACAGACAGACCCCCACCCACCCACCCCCCGGAGTCGTTAAATCAAGACCGCAAGTGACGGAGAACCAGAGTTCAGAAGTAGAAGAGACTTGATGTGGCTAGTGAGTGAGTGAGGAGAAAATTGGTTCTCAGCTTATGCGAGTTCCCTATAGCCGCACGCCCGGAGCAGCACACTGAGGTTTAACTTGACTAGGCCACTGCGTAACACGGCAAACCAGAGACACGCTGAATGTCATTTTCTTGTTGCATGTTTTGGTAGCTGTGCAGGAGGGATTTGTAAAGTTGCTTATGCATCAAACAGTTAGAAAGCAGCAGGGAAGCTGGAAGCAAGGTGCACAGGCAGCAACAAAGCAGTGGAGAGAAGGGGGTCACGCAGGAGTGTTTCTGAAGGGACTGGCTATTGGGGTACATCCCAGGGGCAGCAGAGATGAAGGAGAACAAGCCAGTGGGGGAGTGGAAAGAGTTTAAGCCGGGAAAGGAGAGACAAAGGCATGGAAGACCAAAAAAGGATTACCAGCACCTTAAGCTTTGAAGTGGCCAAGACATCTCTGCCTGTTGGCTAATCCCACAGGAGGAGGAGACTGGCCTGGTCACTGCTTTGAGACACAGATGGGGAAGAGTGAGCTGGTTTGGGCACAAAACCGCCAGCATCGGTGAGTGACATGCTCCCTCCGCCAGGGCCCTGAGAACTGCTCCCTGTTCCACGACGCTGCAATTCTGAGGGGACGCGAGATCCGCCCCGAGGCGGAGAAGGGATTTCGTGGGAAGCAGTCTCTACTCTTAGCTGAAGCTCCCAGACGCAGTATTTTGATTTCGAATGACAAGAGAGGAGGTATTACAAACAGTCGTAGGTGCCCCCACATCAACGCCAACCCAGCCCACCGGACAAGGAGCTGCAAGTTCTCTGCTCAGCGGCACCGTGTTACCGTTGGCTGCTGAGGCATTTCAACGCGTTACAGATTCCTACATTCGGAACAGCGCAGTACTGGAGAGCTCCTGCCACAGCCACCGTGACAAATGTCTCAGCAGCCCCCGACACCACACAGCAACGGTCACACACAAATCATCTTCTTGCCAGCTGCTGCTGCCACGCCCACCCTCAGTCTAAGCTGGGCTGAAGACTGGTAACCAGTCACGTTAAGTACCTGCGCAGTTCCAAGATCCCACACAGAGATTATTCTGACTGTTGGTGTGAGTCAGCAGATCAACTGGGTCCCGTTCGTTTCGACCCAGAATATCAGAAGAGTTTCAGCCTCTCTCTGAAAGGCAGCCGGACAGGGACAGAGAAGTTCCACCAGCAGCAAAGGTTGGAACAGCCAAATTCAGGAGCTCGCTCCCGCAGAAAGCTTGCAGGTTAACAGTAAAGGATTCCCCTTAATCATCTTCTCTAAGGGCCCTGGTGGCACCTACCCTATCAGCTCACTGCAGGAGGAGTGCGTAACATTCACACCAGCCCTTCCTCTGCCCCCGCAGAGGGGGCCACTCCCAGGGAGACTCCCACGGGCGGGCGCACACAGGGCTTGCCCTTACACACTAGCCCTTACACACCAGCCCTTCTGCTCGGCAGCCACGCGGTGCAGGGGGAACCCACAGATAACCCTTCCTGGCTTCCCCTCATCAGCTGAGGCTGTGCAGAAAGGGCACCCACCTGTACAGAGCCGAACGCAGGGGCTCCGACAGCTCTGCCTGACCTACCCAAGATACCGGCAGTAAGCCGAACACCAGCATGACTAATTCAAGAGCAACTCCAGCCAAAGCTGGTCCCGGGGGGACACCTTCCCCCCCCCACCTCACCTTGCAGGCCAGCTGCATTACGTGATCCATGAAAACTGCAAGAACAGCTCTCCCTCCAACGCTACCCTGGGGGCAAGAGGAGGATTGTTTTGGCTGGCATCATCTAAAGTCAAATCAGAGGCAGCACAGCCTTTCGAAGAGTTCATCCTGCAATCACAGCCATTCTTCCGGCCTCACCTTTCAGAGCGGCAGCCCTTAACCTCATACCCAGGGACCAACACATTGTCAGACCTGCCTCCAAAACAAAGCCCAGGTTCCGTGAGGGATGGAGGTGCTTGTAAGCACATAATTAAGACAACTTCAGTAGATCACGGGCCGCCTAAGTGCCACAATTCCACGTAAGCACTTCTCCGAAGAACCCACATTTGCCTAAATTAAACATAAGCACATTGGTTGCTAACGAGCTCTGTGGAGACAGCAGCCAGGCCAGGGTCTCCCGCACACGCTGTCCTGGGTGTAACAAGATGACACTGAAACAGATACCGCAGCAGCAGGAGAGGCCTCGGCCCTCCGAGAGATATCGTCTGGTGATTAGATTTTAAAGCAGGCTTTCGAGAGGCAGAGCCTCAGGGCTCACACCCGAGTGTTATTGACATATTGTTAAAAAGCTTTGGAGCCTGATTAGCTGGGCTTGGAGAAAGAGATTCAAAGGGTTTTGCTGGCTTTCATCATCACTTTGCGAAGTGCTTCAGCACTTCAGCTGGAGCCATGCCTTGCAAGGGGCAACTTCTCCCAGCGACGCCCCCCAAGGTCCCTTGCGCAGAGGTAATTGGAGCTGTTCTGCTGCCAGTGAAAACCCCTGTGCTGCATCAAGGGGAAGCAGTGTCTACACACCTGCCCAAAGAGCCTGCCTGACAAACTATCTTCCTTTGCTCTGTACAGCACCAAGCACAGTAAGCACCTTTATCATAGCTGGAATGAGGCCACCTCGCTAAACAATTCCCTTTAACACCTCACTGCCACCCTTTCCAAATGAAAGCTCCTTCTGTTAGGCTGATATTTGCCATGTTGGGTCTCTGTCCCAGGAGATCTGGGGTCTTAGGTCTAAACAAAATCGCTGCAGCCATTTCCTGAGTGAGAAAAATGACAGACTTCTCCCCAGTTAAAAAAAACCCTGCATAGCTTTTTAATATATAAACAAGTATGTGAAATGGAAAGATGCAATTAGGCATGGAAATAGTCCTCAATGAGCAGCAATGAGCTGACTTGCTACGGAGGAAATTGATTTATTTGACCATTTTATGTGCATTTGAAAATTGCATCCGAAGCACGTGCATCGGTAGTAAAGTGCATATTATGCTCTTCATTCCCCAGAATTGCTCTAAACCAGCTCAGAAAAATATGCCAGGAAAACAAGGAACTAGAAGGGAGGAAAAAAATAATGAAGTTACACTGTATTATTGTAGAAACAGTATGCAATAACGTAACTGGGGACTGGATCATAACAGGACACAGAGACAGAGTTAAGGTGGTGGTATTAAGTTTTCACACCGTGGGGGCTCCTAGAGGCCCCGCATGAGATCAGGCCCCTACCGTGCTAGGCGCTGTACACACACAGTAAGAAACATTCCCTGCCCTGCAGGCTACAATCTAAACAGGCAACGCAGAAAGGGGAGGAAAAACAGAAGCACAGAGAAGCGACTTGCCGAAGGTCGGACAGCAGGTCAATGGCAGGGCTGAAAATAGAAGCCAATATCCCAGGGCTGAATGCTGAATCATGCAACATAGTCACTGCATGCGTCTTGTCATACCGAGTAAGGACAGCTTCTACCTTCCCCGCCACATTCAATCGCTGGCATGTCGCCCTCCTGATAGATCCACGCATTCACCAGTGACACAGAAAGGACATGCCCTGGGTTCCGAGCCCAGAGCTCTCAATGTTCATTGCAGCAGATAGCTAAGAGCAAAACCCCAAGGACAGAGAGGAACGTACTCTCTAGCATGCAGCCAGCTATCCACGAACCAGAGGCTTGCTCTTCGCCTGCATGTTTTAGTGCCCATGGTGTGCTTGCTTCTCTTTAGCACTGGGTCCTTTTCTTTGGCTAGAAGCCCTCTTTCCGTTCCCTAAAACGAAGGGTAACCCTCCTGTATTTCTCTCCAGCACCTTTTACCCCCGAGAGCTTGTGTGTGGGGGGATTCTTCACCCCTCCCAGCACATGCAGCCCTGTCTGGAGTGGAAAAGCAGCAACAGCATTAGCACCAGTCAGTTCTGTTCCGCTCCCTAAACTTCTCCTGGGCTCACTCAGGACAAGGGATAAAGCGGCTATGAAATCTATCCCCAGCCAAGGGCTGCGTTCACCTCCCATTCCCAGGGGCAGCACCTCCTGAGGCATCAACGTTGTCCCAAGGGCATGGAGCGTGCCACCAGACATTTTCAGCACCTCTTCGAGAAGCCCCTGGGTTTTCCTTGGTCTGAGTCTGCTCAGTCCAGCAGAGCCAAGATGGCGGCAGCTCTAGCCTGCTGGTCTGTAGGTTGCTCCAACAAGCAGTTTCTAAATCTGGATCCTGTCTCTTACCTTCTTCCCGATCAGCTTCTTCCGCAGGAACTCCCGGGCCTCAAACATGTATGGAATGTCGTAGAGGGGGCGCAGCTTCCTGTTCTTGTCCTGCAACGAAGCAGAAAACAGACACCCAAATAAACTTGGCAGCAGCGAAAAGTGAAGGCGCAGCCGGCCAGTCTATGCACTGCACCAGAGGCCGTGAACAGCAGAAGTGACCAGAGCAGCACGGAAAACAGGAGAAGAGGCTGTCCCCTGGGGCGTTCGTGTATTTAATCCTTCAGGGCTTCTCTCTGATCACAAGGGCTTGACTGTTCAGTGAATTTGACCAAATAGCTACTGAGCAAGCGCCACTCCAGAAGAAACTCCTCATGTGGACACATGATTCTGGAATAAGACACTTTATTCTGAAATAATGACTGCACTTCCAAAGTGGAGTAATGATGGAATAAATTGATGGTATTTCAGGACACAGTGTCTCTGCACAGGGCAATTTTATCATGTAGACAAGCCCCAAGAATCAGACTGGAGGGACCCGTATCTTCCCTTCACTCCTCCCGCCAGTGTAGGATTGCCCAGAACGAGAGGCTGGAATGGGAATGAAGGGCAATGCCTGGTGGCACCAGCGGAGGCCCCCAGCCTGCCAGAGGCCCATCGTTCCTGATCAGGCCTGGCAGGGGTCACCCGTAGGCCTCTTCCAGCATCAGACTCGGATTCCAGCACTAGCAGCCCCACAGCTCCTGGCCTGTTGGGGCATGCGCTCCCTGGAATGGCCGGTTCAGCTGGTTTCTCAGCAGAACTCAACAGCAGCTCAGTGATGAAAGGGCTGGGGGTGGCTTTTCGTGCAGGGATCCATTGCCTAGGATGAATGTTCATGCTCATTCATAAGGCGGGAGCTCACTGCAGCCAGGCTCTATCGCCAGGCACATTTCGTGTCCAAAGCATCGCAGCTCCAGACTGCGCAGCACCCAGGGCACTTCCCAGAGGGGACGGGGAAGGAATCGAAGGCCTAGATTTAAGTAGCCTTTGCACACAGCACCTTCAGTCCCACCCATGCGGTTTCCCCCTCCCTGCCAAAACACTAAAAGAGGCTCCTTAATTAAGAGAACCAGGCAAGCCCAGTGCATGTCCTCTGCTCACGCAGGCTTTGGTGGAAAAGTTGCTCATCAGGCGAGCTCGTTATCAGCTGGTGATTAATAGCACTTGTGGGATGCGACACCAACGAAAAGGACTCACAGGGCATCTCGCCACAAACCAGTTACCGCTGTCTACCAGCATCTTAAGGCATCTTGTGCCAATAAAGACTCTTCAAAGAGCAAGAGGGGAAAAGTTTCCAGCAGAAACAGCGGCTGAGCGATGCCAGCAGCTGCCACACAGTCAGAGCAGGAGGGGCAGCAGGGAGTTTTAGTAAGGGGGAAGCTAGAAATCTGAAGGCAAACACATCTACCAGACTAGGAAGCACTGCAAGGGGGGAAGCACTATTAATGCCTCTTTACAACTGGACCTGGAAAGTCCAGGAAGTGAACGACAGAGGACTTTAAATCTGTTTTGAGAGCGACTCCCACGAGCTGAGACCTAGCAAACTTGTCTCAGTTCCTAGTGGGCAAATCTGCACATGACAGAACCCCACCAGCTGGACCCCTTGTGGACAGGCCCAGAAGCGGGGCCAAGGACAGTGGACTCCCCTCAGTTCTAGAGGTGTCACCCCCTTGACCCACAAGTTAAAGCAGCAGTTCCCAAACGTTTTCCCTGCATGAGCCCACGTTCAGATGTCTCGTTTCCCCACCACCCCAGACAGCATGGAAGTTGCCATTTAAAAATGGCATCCTCCCTGCAGTGTGAGCTCTCACGCGTACGTGCAGGCTCACGCAGCAAGGGGGCTGCCATTTTGCTTTACGAAGCAGCGTCCCCTGGGCTGCAGAAGCTCTCTCACCAACGGTGCGTGCGAGGTCAGGCTGCGGGGAGGGCGCCCTTCTGTAGAGCAAAATCGCTTCCCCCGGGCGACGTGACCTCGGGCATGCGGTGTGTGTGCGGTCACGCCAGGCAGAGGAGGAGGCCCTATTGTAAAATGGCATCCTCTGCACGCTCAGGATGGCTGTGAACCCATCTGCTGGGGTCACGACCCAGTCTGGGAAGTGCTGGGCGAGGGCCTGCCGGTGGGGAAGCCGGCACTGGAACAGCCCACACCACTCACATTTTTAAGGCCAGAAGGGACCGTTCTGATCATCTAGTCTGAGAGGAAGAGGGATGCAGTGGATAAGGCAGAAGGGTCACGTCTCTGCTCCACCACAGAGCTCCCAGGACCCCCCAGGCAAGACTCACAGTTGCCCTGTGGAAAGTGGGACAGGAGCACAGCCCTCCGGGCAGGGGTGTTTGGGGACAAATACCAGACAGCGTGTGAAGCGCTCCGATACTGCAGGGATGGGGCCAGACAAGCTGCCAGGCTGCTGAGACCACTGTCTCCAAGCTGACCATTGCTGTCTCCCCGTTTCCATCCACGCCGGTCTGCAGACAGCCATTGCCACATGACTAGGCAGACTGGGAGCGCTTTGTGGCAGAGGCCGTCTGTGTCCAGCAGCTAGCACAAAGGGGTCCAGTTCATGACTGGGGCTCCGAGGTGCTCTGGTGATATAAATAAATAAATACAGCTGTCCTGATCTACCAAGGACAGGCTAGAGAATCTCACCCAGGGACCCCTGCAGGGAGAAGGGTATTGGGGCTCAGGACCGGTGCTATGCACGGGAGGGTCCAATACTACCCACAAGTACCAGAACCACCTGGAAACGTTAATGGGTAAACCAACGCAGCTCTCTACCACCGCCATCGTAGCTCCTTCGGTTCAGTCTTCTCAGGACTCGATCCCTGCTGCAGGCTTCCTGTTACACTCAGAACTGCAGCTAGCTTCCATCCGAGACTCGTGTAAAACAACGGAAACGAACGGGGAGAGCTGAGCCCACGCACTGCTCCCAGCCCGCCCTTAGCAACGGCTCCGATTGCACGCAGGAGGTACAGCAAACCTCCAACCGGATGGAAAAGGCCTATTACGCCATCTATTCCACCCTCGGCAGGACAACCCGGACGCAGGCCTCCGACCTCCCTAACGCTGCAACCTACGGCACACTCTTCGCCTGCTGGCTGCCGGCTCATTAACAAGGCTTTTCTGCTGCAGCCTGAGTAATGGACATTAAACACCACAGAACGTCTCACCCCACAGAAGATGTAACCCAAGGAGCAAACTGTCAAGAGCCGAGTCTCTCAATGGCTAGCTCAAAAACTGCTCAGCACCTGCTGAGGAAAGTCCAAGGCCATGGAAAGAAAGAGGCTGGACTCTGAGTGCAAAGAGGTGGAGGCTGAAACACACATCAAGGAAATGAAGAGTTATTCGGCAGATCCAGTTGCACACATGCCCCCCTGCAAAGTGTGCAATCATCCTGCACCCCCCACTGCTGCTGCTGTCTGCCACGCTCACTCGTGTCTGGGTCGCAGCGCCCAGCGCTGCACTCATGGTGGGTAAGCTCTGGAACCCCGGGAGGCACTGGTCCCTATTATAAAGGTAAGAGGTGCCACAGAAGTGAGTTTAATACAGCCTTTCTAAGAACGAATGGCAGGACCAATACCCAATACAGGCTGGGAACAATCTCTAGCCACTAGCGCAGGCAACTGGGAATCGGAGCAGTTGGGTTTTATTCCTGCCTCCACCACTGACGCTCTGCATAACCTTGGCCCAGTCACCTCCCACACTGGTCCCCAGAGCCTAAATTGGTTTCTCTTAAGGTCTCAGCACAAGAGCTTTGGGGAAGGTGTGGGAGGGAGGGAAGGAGGATGAGTGGCTGGCATGACGTAGGTAGAGCCTCGGTTTCCTGGGGGTCGGGAGCAGACAAGGGGAAATCTAGAAGGGTTTCAGTCGGAGAGAACTGGTCCCATTTACCATAGTGTGTTTTATTGCTACAGACGGTACACAGGCCCAGGGCATGGAGCAGGCACACTGCAGCACGTCTAGATGGAGTGCTGTATCACCACACCCCAGAGCACCGTAGGCCCAGAGCTTGATTCTGTTATATTGATTCTATGTGAAATACCCTTATTCTTCTGGTACCTGACAAACCACCACAGCAGTCTGTGCGGCTTCACATTTTGGGTCTGTAGGGTGATCTGCTCACTATTAATACGTTGTCCGAAACTAACATCTAGCCATTGATTATCCTGTTCACAAAGTTACTAAAGATCATCCTGTAAAACGGTTGCTATCATTGAAGTACACATGTTTTAAAATTACTGTTTAAAGTAACATCAGCAAAAGTTCTAAAACAGATTCAGTGTTAAATGATGGTGTTTTGTAATAGCAGAGACTATTTTAAATAAAAGAAGTGTTGTTGTTTCTGAAGGATACTTGCCTCTTCCAGTTACAAGTTAAGTAAATGTTAAGAAATCAGTGTGTAAATAGATGAATGAGTGATGTGTATGAGAGAGAGAGAGAGAGAGACACACACACACACACACACACACACACACACACACACCAGGGAGTGATGGAGAAAGGCGCAGGCCTCGGATGTTTAAGGGAGTAAAGATAACTTCTACGAGATGGCCAAAGATTGCCCACCCTGATGACCTTGGGATCCACCTCAAAAAACAAAAACAAAAAAACTATAACAAACAGTCATACTTGCAAAATATAAATTAATAATCACACCAAAATGCAAATGCAACATAAAGCAAAACCCATAAAATGGCATAAAACTGAACCCCTACCTATAACAAAAAACACAAAATAAAGAATTCAGGTTTGGTTCTACAATCATCCTCCAGGAGCATGTGCGCACCGGCAGACCCCTGCTCCCTCCTTCATGCCTTAGCCACCTGGCCAGTGGACTAACAAGCAACTAAGGCTGGTAATGATACTCCATCTTTGTAGATCTGTGTGCATGCACACAACTGCTTTTTGAAATTTTTGCATTCACAATAAACATGGCATTCTGCTTTGTCCCCCTAAATAAGATCCTGTTCTGCTTATAAAACCACCACTACCAAGAGATGAGCTAGTCCAACAGGTCCTCAAGGAATCCATTCTGAGGCACTTGGGGGAGAGGAAGGTGATCAGGAACAGTCAACATGAATTCACCAAGGGAAAGTCATGCCTGACCAACCTGATTGCCTTCTATGAAGAGGTGACTGGCTCTGGGGATGTAGGGAAAGCGGTGGACATGATATACCTGGACTTTAGCAAAGCTTTTGATATGGTCTCTCACAGTATTCTTATCAGCAAGTTAAAGAAGTATGGGTTGGATGAATGAACTATAAAATGAATCAAGAACTGGCTAGAGCATAGGGCTCAACGAGTAGTGATCAATGGCTCCATGTCTAGCTGGCAACCGGTCACAAGCGGAGTGCCCCAGGAGTTGATGCTGGGGCCAGTTTTGTTCAACATCTTCATTAATGATCTGGAGGATGGGGTAGATTGCACCCTCAGCAAGTTTGCAGATGACACTAAGCTGGGGGGAGTGGTAGATACCCTGCAAGGTAGGGACAGGATACAGAGTGACCTAGACAAATTGGAGGATTGGGCCAAAAGAAATCTGATGAGGTTCAGCAAGGACAAGTGCAAAGTCCTGCACTTAGGACGGAAGAATCCCATACACAGCTACAGACTGGAGACCGACGGGCTAGGCAGCAGTTCTGCAGAAAAGGACCTGGGGTTTACAGTGGACAAGAAGCTGGATATGAGTCAGCAGTGTGCCCTGGTTGCCAAGAAGGCTAATAGCATATTGGGCTACATTAGTAGGAGCACTGCCAGCAGATCGCGGGAAGTGATTATTCCCCTTTATTCGGCATTGGTGAGGCCACAGTTGTAGTATTGTGTCTAGTTTTGAGCCCCCGACTACAGAAAGGATGTGGACAAGTTGGACAGAGTCCAGCGGAGGACAACAAAAGTTATTAGGGGGCTGGAGCACAAGACTTATGAGGAAAGGCTGAGGGAACTGGGTTTGTTTAGTCTGCAGAAGAGAAGAATGAGGGGGGATTTGATATTGGGCTTTAACTACCTGAAGGCAGGTTGCAGGAAGGATGGAGCTAGGCTGTTCTCAGTGGTGGCAGGTGACAGAACAAGGGGCAATGGTCTCAAGTTGCAGTGGGGGAGGTCTAGGCTGGGTATTAGGACAAACTTTTTCCCTAGGAGGGTGGTGAAGCACTGGAATGGGTTACCTAGGGAGGTGGTGGAATCTCCATCCTCAGAGGTTTTTAAGGCCCGGCTTGATAAAGGCCTGGCTGGGATGATTTAGTTGGGGTTGGTCCTGCTTTGAGCAGGGAGTTGGATTAGATAACTTCGGAGATCCCTTCCAATCCTAATCTTCTATAATTCTAACAGGCCCTGGCTAGGTGGGGGTATCTGCATCTGGGCCTCCAACAGCAGGGTCCAAATGGGAACTCCAACACTAGACAGGCCAGGTGCACCTCCTGGTCCTCATATGAACCATTACTCAGAGCAGAAACCAAGTGCCAGAACCTCAGTCATGTCTGGCCCTCAGCTGGGGTGGGGAGTGAGTCCAAAATTCAAGAAGTCTGATGGGGTTCCAGCGCTGGAAGCAGCCTGGTAATGGGATAACTCCAGAAGATCCCACTCCCCCTTGACCAGTTGTGATTTGCTATCCCTAATGGTGAGTACGAGGCTGGTGCAAATCGCAGGCGTCCTTCCTCTGCACACTGCGGCTGCCCCAGGAACCTCTGTTCTCCTGGACACTACTCCCGCCCTCCACCAAGAGATGCCTGCACCGAGGGGCAGGAGGTGCTGAGGGGCACTGGCTGAGGGACAGATGTCCATGCCAAGGCGCATCAAGCTCACGTACTTTTTGTTTACGAAGCTACTTGCAGAGGCGGACCGGGACTCGGTTTTACATGAAGGTCTTCAGTAAAAACCACAATGATGTTTACAAACAGGGACATTTCATAACCCCCAGCAGCCAAGAACTGATCTACAGTGACCCAGATTTAATTGTTCTGTTTTTCTGCCCTGAAGTGCAGGTTCCCTAGGTGAGGAGACGCACGTCACTCACCCTGCTGTGACAGGTCTGTTACAATGAGTTGTCGCCCGCATGCCCCTGGCTCCCAAGCGACTCTCAGTCCAACCCCCCTTCCAGGGAAGCAAGCTGCTGCTCTCTTTCCATGCCAGGGAGATGTAGTGCTGCCCTTGCAGCCCCAGCTGGGGTTACGCGATCATGCAGGAGTCCTGACGTAACTGAGCGCTGCTATCGAAACCTCCCAATGCCAGTAGCTCGGAGCAAAAACAAGCTGCAGCCTTCTCTGGCCACCAATTGCCAAGTGCTTCCCCCAGAGCTGAAGGCACCATATTGTAGGAACAAGGCTCCCTCCGGCTGGCTGGCTTCCAGTCTCTTAACGACTTGCAACTTCTTCCACACGCTGCCCAGACAGCGAGCTGCATGGAAACACCTCGAGGTGCACGGTAGAGAACATTTACACGGGGGCAAGCTCATGGCCCACACGGCTCTTTGCTCGGTGTTCTGACGCACACCGTCACTTGGCCAACAGACCACGGGCATGTGGCTGCCAACGCTTTTGATGGGTTTCTAACTGTGTCCAAAGGCCGGCAGCCCCATCAGGAGTTTGAAGCTGTTCTAGAGGAGAGCCAGGCCCCTGCTAACTTCAGGCCCAGACAAGCTGGTTGAAGCCCTAGTAAAGAACAGAATTAGACATGTCGATAGACATGATTTATTGGGAGTAGAGCCAACACAGATTTCGTCAAGAGAAATCATGCCTTACCAATCTACTAGAATTCTTTGAGGGGGTCTACATACTTGATCCAGAGGACATAATGTACTTGGACTTTCAGAAAACCTTTGACAAGGTCCCTCACCAAAGCCTCTTGAGCAAAGTAAGCAGTCATGAGGTAAGAGGGAAGGTCCTCTCCTGGATCAGAAACTGGTTAAAAGAAATTAAACAAAGGGTAGGAATAAATGGCCAGTTTTCACAGTGGAGAGAGGTAAATAGTGGTGTCCCCCAGGGATCTGTACTGGGAGCAGCGCTGTGCAACATATTCATAAATGATCTGGAAAAAGGGGTAAAGAGTCAGGTGGCAAAGTTTGCAGATACAAAACTACTCAAGATAGTTAAGTGCAAAGCTGACTGAAAGAGTTACAAAGGGATCTCACCAAACTGGGTGACTGGGCAAGAAAATGGCAGATGAAATTCAATGTTGATAAATGCAAACAAATGCATATTGGAAAATATAATCCCAACTGTACATACAGAGTGATGGGGTCTAAATTACCTGTTACCGCTCCAGAAAGATCTTGGCGTCGTCATGGCTAGTTCTCTGAAAACATCCACTCAATGAGCAACGGCAGTCAAAAAAAGCTAACCGAATGTTGGGAACCATCAGGAAAGGGATAGATAAGACAGAAAATATATCATCGCTATGCAAATCCATGGTATGCCCACACTGCAAAAACTGCAGGCTGTTCTGGACAACCCATCTCAAAAAAAGATCTATTAGAATTGGAAAAAGTACAGAGAATGTACAACAAAAATGATCAGCTGTCTGGAAGAAATTCCACGAGGAGAGCAAAAAAAATTGAGAATGTACGGCTTGGAAAAAAGACAATGGACAGGGGATAGGATAGATGTCTATTAGATCGTGAATGGCTTGGAGAAAGTGAATAAGGAAGTGTAATTTACCCCTTCACATAAACACACAAACCAGTGGTCACACAATGAAATTCACAGGCAGCAGGTTTAAAACAAACAGAAGGAAGAACTTCTTCACACAGCGCACAGACAACCTGGGGAACTCTTTGCCAGAGGATGTTGTGAAGGGCAAAAGTATAACTGGGTTCAAAAAGAATTAGATAAGTTCCCAGAGGACAGGTCCATCACTGGCTATTAGGCAGGACAGTCAGGGATAACCCCGTGCTCTGGGTGTCCCTACACCCCTGACTGCCAGAAGCTGGGACTGGACAGCAGGGGGTGGATCACTCAATAACTGCCCTGTTCTGTTCATTCCCTCCGAAGGCTCTGGCACTAGCCACTGTCAGAAGACAGGATGCAGGGCTAGATGGCTCACTGGTCTGACAGAGCAGCCTCTCTCATGTTATGTTCTTCCTCTCTTACCAGCAGGATTAGGCCACAGCCGGGGTTTCCAAGAGCTGGTCGTGTGGCCGCGTAGAGCTCCCCCTAACGAAGGCTACACGGTTAGGTAGAAAATGAAAACCATGCCAGAAGCCACAACTGTACGGTCACATGACAACACAGCCTTCCCATCTCAACTTGGGGTGGGAGAATGGCAGGGGACTGCTACCTAACATAGCTTCCTTCCAGCCCCATGGCCGTAAAAGGAAGGAAGCAGCAGAGCAGGTCTTGTGACAGAGCGGTTGCTCCCAGCAAGGCCACAGATCTGAGGAAGGGGGCCTGGATGCAACGAGCACCCAACTGATGGACAGTCCCCCAACCACCAGCAAGGCCTGGTAGTCTGAGGAGACCTTTGAACACTGGAACACACAGCAAAGCCATTCAGAGCTGCTGGCTGGGCGAGGCAGGACATCAACCAAGGTCACGTTTGCATTTATAGCACTCTACCAAAGCGCCTCACAGGACAACACCCAAACTACAATGATGTTGCATACTGTGGAAATGCAGCCACCACTGAGGTGGAACGCAGAAGCTGTTCACTTCCTACCTTTAGGTATCACATAGCATCGCCAGGCCCTTTTGGACACAGTGCCCAATTTACAGCTGCTGCTAGGGTTCAGAGCAGCAGATTCACCCACACCAGAATTGGTTCTGACCTTGTGCCCAACGCACCCACTCTCAAGAGAAGAACTCTGGGATTTGCACTGATGTCAGGAACTCCAGGAGACCATTCCCGCAGCAGAGGAGCGTACCCCAGCATGACTCTGGGAGTCTGTTCAGTACTGAGTCAGAAGGCAGAGTGCCAGCTATCCAAGCACCACCATCACTTCCCGCTAGCTTTCTCTGAAGGTCTCCCAAAGACCAGCCATGCTGAGCTTGCGAGACCAAACGGAGTTACCGGGCAAGGCAGCTAGAAAAATCCTCAATAGCAGCAGCTCCGAGTTGCTATTTTATATGCACTTTCCCACCAGGAATCCAGCCCAGCTCCCTTGTCTGGCAGGCGGCAGCTGCACAAGCAGATCCCACCTTTCTCACGCATCTCATTCACCCACGGTGCCCACTACAGTGATTTTCTGACAAACTGACTGGTTCGCTGCACTGTCGTGGTTACAAATATCTGCTGGTGACTTGCCAAGGTTTGAACAGTTCCACCGTAGCAAAAAAAGAGGAAGCAATAAGAACCAAAGCAAATTTAGGCAGCTTCATGTCCTTGCAGGGGTTCTGCCCGTTATCTCTAGCGCACAGCCCTGCATGCCATTCTGCAAAACTCACAAAGAATTAAACCACCATTTTCATGATCATCATGTAAAGGGGGTTCTCTTTAGAGACTGCTCTTCTACTCAATTACACCTTCAATCACAGACAGACCATTTCAAAAAGCATTTGCCATTGCTAGCAAGGATACTGTGAGCAAAAAAAGAAACCAAACATTAGCTTTTAACTGTATGGATTTCAGCAGCAGCTGAAGTGTTTAAAGACTGAAAAGCCACTATGAGTAGCAAGCCATGTGGTGCATGCTCTCGCTCTACAATTTTGCAGCTATAGGAAAAAAAAAAGCAGTGCTGTCCTTTTCCTGTGGCGTTTAGGTCTGTAAACAGTCACAGTGGTATTGGGGGGGGAAAACAAACTACTCTGCTAGGAGCCAAGACTTGAAGGATCGACATTCCCGCCAACGACCTCCCAAACCCGACATGCTGAGAATTTTGACCGTGGAGTGCAGTCGAACTTTGAACCAACAGACTTGGAATCACTGCACAGAAATCGTTGGAGGCAGTGCTCTTGTTCCCCCTTAGAGAAGGCTGATCAGACTGCCCTGGAACACGGAGCCCAGGCAGACACACCTCCGTCCCATCGGCATTCACACCTGTGCTCAAATACCACCAGAGACAACGGAAGGGGACATGGAGCAGACGCGATGAAGTGGAAGGGCTGAATTATTTAGGAAGCCAAAAAGAGAGAAGAGTCAGCTCACCGAGGGAGCACCAACCACTGAGCCTTAGCTCCAACAGAAGCAGCAGCAGATCCTGTTCCCATTGTCATGAGGCTCAATATCTTAGGATGCTTTGAGGTTCTCTACTTCCCCACCACACCCTACCTTCTTCTCAGCTTCGGCCAACAGGCAGGGTTTGCATCTGGCAGACAGACAGTTCCACAAGCAAGGGCCAAGCACAGAACGAGCTGGGCCTCCAGTTCCCCAGCCTTTCAAACCCAGGGGACTCAGCTGGACATGGAGCTGGCGCCAGTAGCGGCAGGTCGCGTGCTGAGTGCACGGAGCGCTGGTGTGAAGCGGTCTTAGTAGAAAGCCCTGCTCACGAGGAAACGCCTGCATGTCAGACCAGCTGAGGTTTGACTGGCCTGGTCTGTCTTGCAACAGTCCGACACCTGCATTAGTCTGATAATCGGAGGGCCCCGGCCGGGGGCAGCCGACAGCCTGGCTACCTCCTCCAAGCGCTCCCTTCTTCCTGCTGGCATCACTGCCACCTTGCCCAGGGCTGGGCCACAGCCGGCTCTTCAACCAAGCGCTCCTCTACTAACACCAGGGTCTGAGTCACAGTGAACAGCGCTGGCCACCACACCTGAAGGGCAATGGCACAGCCCTCTCCCCTCGGGGTACTGAAACGAAGACAGGGCCCTGAGGAACATCCTGCAAGACGACAGCCCCATGCAGCTCCTGCAGGGATGCGCTGGGCGTGACTGCCTCCATCTGTGACTGGCACAAAGCAGCACAGGTCCCAAGAGGCGGCACGGAGCGAAGTGGGGGCAGCAATCACACCCTAAGGGGACAATAATCTCCGGCTGCCAGCCTGAGGGCAGGACCCTGCTCCTCTTCAGAGACGTGGCTGGGGAGGCTGGGCATGTAGCCAATGCAGCCAGCCACCTTCTCCTACATCCCCATGGGATGGAGGCGTTTTGGCCAACAGTGCTAGTGTCCAATCAGCCAGGAGACTAGTCTCCCAAGCCCTGTCCTCCCACTCAGACAGACAGCGGCCACCTAACGTGCGGCCATTCTAGCACAGCCGGGACGAGGCCAGGCAATGCCACCGGGCAGCTCTGAGCGGGGGGGAGAACGGCACTGTGCTGCACCCCATCCAGTGCAATACACAGCAGGGCACAGATCACCCGGGCGTGGAGCTGGAGTGACCACAAGGGCACAAAACCAAGAGCTTTGCTTCGGCAGCTTGATCCCACCAGGTGAAGGCAAAAAAGTCAGCTAAGAGACCCCAACAAATCCACGTCCACCACACGCAAGGAACCGTCTTCACATGCCCAGGCCGTGGTGGTGATCAGGTAAAATGCAAAGGAAGGAACTCTTTTTGCTGGCTGAAGCCACAAACCCGTAGAAATAACACAAGGCCCAGGTACTACGAAGATGCTCAGGGGGAATTTGGGCTGCAGACTGCCTTCTCGGTCGGCGCTGTGTGCACAGCACCGTGGGCCCGACGCTGGACTGGAGGCCCTAGGTGCTGCAGCAATACACACACCTAGTAATGAAGCCCCAGCGCTTAAATCAGGAACCGAATGAACTCGTCCAGTGTTTGACAGTGACGGGGGGCAGAGCAGAAACCCAGCAGACTCTGAAGAGCGCCTCTTAGCTAGCGAAGCGGGGGAATCGGAGGGAAGAATAAATTGAAAAGAATGAGATAAGGCAAGAGCAGCAGGAAATGAAGGAAATGAATCAGATGGGAGAGAAAGCGAACGAAGACGCAACAGCAATTTCACTCCCCATTTTTCCCATAATGAATGAGCCTTTGATAGGGTTTTATTATTTCCTGCGTACCCCTCCCTCCCTACACCCCAGCGTGCACCTCATTCAGCACTTCTGCCCACTCCCAAGGTGTGGTGACACATGGGGCAAGATGAGGAAAGGGGTTGAAAGTTAGCACCTAAAAAAGCCCGCAGCCCCAGGCCCAACACGTCACTGCCGCCTCTCCACTCCCCAGCCATCGGAGTGCTAAGCACCGGGCACTCAAGGACTCGGCGGGTTTAGTTCTATAGTTCCTGCTGGTTGGTTTGTCAGGGTTTTCAAACACTTACTCACTGGCAGGGACTCAGACTGCCCTTCTCCCACCCTCCACTCCCTTTGAACTGACCAGCAGGAGATAGAGGCGGCCAATCCTATCCAGACTGTGATCATTTAAGGTGTCTTTTTGTTAAGCCAACTCAATCTACTACAAACATCTGCACCAGGGAACCTGGCCCTTGCTTCTTGTTCAAGCAGTGAATCTGATGCCCCCTGAAAAGGCCAGGACGAGAGAATCTAGGACAAACAATTGGCACTTCACGTTTCCTAGCAAAAGAAATGGCTCTATCTTTTTTAAGATGCTTTTAAAATAAGAAAGCAACAGCGCTTTCTGACACCACATGACACCAGGCAGAAAGCAGACAGGGTAAAAAGGGTCTTCAAGACAACCGGGATGACTGTGGAGTCCTTTGTTCTGGAATGGCTAATCTATACAGATATTAAACTGACAATTTGCTGAATGAAAGACACTTAATGTGCAGCTCAAATGAGCAAATGAAAGCAAGAAGGAGCAAAATAAATAGTGTTGCCAGACAGAACCCTCACTTTACACATCCAGACCCTCTCAAGCTCAGGCATAAACACGAATCTTTTGCACAAAGGGAAACCATCTGCTTTCAGAAGAGACAATTTCCAAACAGAAACCCGAACTAATGGAGGTCTGAGAGCAGGCTCTGCTGAATGGGAATGGAAGTGACTAGAGGAATCTCCAAGAGACTGGCACAGGACAGTCTAGTCCCTTCCGGAGTTTTATTCCCATCAACTGGATCCAAACCTGCAAGTTCATAATTAACCAACTGGCCCAAAAATAAAAAGTTTTCTAGCAATGGACAGGGACAGTCTAAAAACAGTTGATGCATTCAGATAAGATACTTCCATCACTTCAAATGACAGGTTACTAGCCAGCTGAAAGCTTTCCACCAGTGCAATGAACTACCACACTCCTCACATGGCTCTGGGGTCACAACTCTGACAATCTGACTCTCTCCCTGTGTCATCCACTGTATGCAATTCAGACAGCCTGATTCATAGACTTTTTTTGCATGAGAGGATGACACATTATGCACACTTTCTACCCTCTCCTCGGAGGTAGAAGGGGAGCAGAGAGGATGGAAGCATTTCCATTTTTTAGCTGGTGCCAAAAAAATCTAAAGATCTGGCATGGGGCTGGAGTCAAGCCAGGCGACAAATCCTGCAGCGCTTCCGAATGAATCTGAATTCTGTTGTTGCAAGGCATGCAGTCGTCTCCCTGATACGGCTTCCTCGCCTTGCCAGCCTCGGTGCTCCAAGGTCTAAATCAGGCTACCAGTGCACATATTTTATCTTACAGATCCAAGGGACTTTCAGGCTGTATTTAAAAAACAGCCTACATTCGCCTCCTCCCGTGGTGGCATTCCAGGGGCACTCGTTTTAGCCCTGCGGAGCAGAGATGACTAACGTATGTCACAGTCCAGTGCCATAAATCAGCCATCTACAGCAACAACCATCACCCCACTGAAATTTTGGGCAGAGTCAGGAAGTGAACGGAACAACAACTAGCCCAGCCAGCCTTCTGATACAGCACACCGCTCGCACTGCCATGTCGGGACTGCTCTGCCCCTTGCCATCCCTTTCCAGCCCCACAATCCAAGCAGAAGGGCTGCAAGGATTTAACATGGAGCGTCCGGCTGGCAAGAGGGCGTAGGTCGCTCCTGAGACGCAGAGACACGCAGTCTTATTTGAGGAGCTATTCCCCATGTTCAGGCTCCGTAACAGCACAGTAAGGCAGCTGGCAGGTATTAAGAATCGGGAGGTGGCGGTCAGGAGCTCGGCACTTTCACACCTGTGCATCGTAGACGGTCCCAGAATTCCACTAGAGGGAATGCTTTCCATAGGATCCCGTTACCCCGGGCACTGCCCCAGATATGACCAAGCCAGAAGAGGAAACAAACCAAATCACCACCTACTGATTGCTCCTTGGCGCCCTAGATTTATTTTTTTAAATGTACACAATGGCCTCAGCGTGCACCGTGCTCCACAGAGAGAAGACGACCCTGCTGTGAACGCTTTATAGCAAGGTTGGCACTCCTTTGCAGCTCATTGCAATGGGTTTCCAACTCAACACCTCACCAGTTCTGAGGAGGAGACGACCCCCTCAGTATTTTTTTTTCTTTTTGCCCAGAGATGCGATCAAACCCTTTGCCAAACGCAGACAGTCGTGACAGCGTCACACCACAAGGCAGCGAGGCCCCGTGGATGGGGAGTCAGCAGACTGGAGTCTAGTGCATAGATTGCAAACGCCTGGCAGCAGGGTCTTTGCACCAGCACGGTACAACGCTGAGCATGTCGTAAGCATTTAGCCGACCTTCCTAGCCCATTGTGCCTAGACATGCAATCACAGGGGCTGAACTCTACCAGAGACACCAGATCAAAGCCCTGCATCGTCAGAGCACAACAGAACACATCACCACAGCAAGGTAACCCTTTTCCAGGCCTTCAGGAGGCTGGTCCTGTATTTTGCTGACTCTCTAAAGCTTCGGGGGCTTTACATCAGACCTTTAAGACCACGGAGACGATTTGTAATTTCATAGTAGCCTGCACGGCACAAGACTTTCCAAACATAGAATGCAGAATTAATGCCGACACTGCCCGCCGTATCTTTCTAATTGCACAAAGCCCAACTGACACCCTGCTCTGGAAGAGCATGTGGCTGTATCCGAGATCATCCCATTCAAAAGACGACTCAAGCCAAAGCTAAATAGGTTTCTTTCTGCTGGCTGCTCCCTTGCATGACTATAGGTACAGGAAGCTACAGAGTGTGTGTTACCAACTCCTTATGTTGTAGCTGAAGCTTTCCACTTCACCCCTGTAATAAACTATTTAAGACGCCACATCAGTGACCATTTCTGTGCAGATGTGATCAGACTCTTTTCAAAAATACTGTACGTCTCCACGTCATCGATTCCCCCCACCTAGCTGCCAAGTCTGTCTAGGTATTTATCTCAAACCTCAGATACTTATGTCCCCTATCAAAGCATCTCTGCATCTCCAATTATTAATGGATTTTAGCCTGGGATGTAGGGAAGCAGTAACCCTGTTTTACAGAGAGAAGGGAGCACAGGGTAGATTCAGTGACTTGCCCCTCATCACATAGGAAATGTGAATAAGCCAGGAATTGAAAAGTCTCCTGAATTCCTGGCCCAGTGCATCTACCCTTCACTATCTATAGGCCTCCATGTACCTGAGTCTGCCATTTAGAATCCCGCCTTCAGCCCAACACAGAGCTGGGCACTTTCCTTCACCTCCCAGGGTGATGTTCTTGTAGGCACCAACTCTTGTGTGGGAACAGAGAAGCGGAATGCAGGCTCTGGCTACTTAAGTGAAACGGATTTTCAGTGGCTTTCCTTTGAAACAAGCTTGCAATGAAGTCTGAAAAGAACTTATTGACCAAGGAAGGGTCTTTATGAAACTTGAACAAGTTCACACTTTAACGTTTCACGGTAAACATCACTCAGACCCTCGTCTAGCACACCACATATTCAAAGCACTCCACAAACACTAATTAATCCTCATGAACCAACTCCAAATTTATTGCTTATTTAAGTGTCTGTCTGGCACAGGCTGTTACATTCTGCATCCCACTGAGCACAACATTTGAGGAGGAGGATGAAAAAAAGCAGTGTCATCTCATGTGGATGTTTAAGAATTGGAAACGTAAGCCCTAAACCTCCCACCCAAGCCAGCATCAGCAAAGCCTGGGGCTCCGAGATGCCAGCGCCAATTAAGGTGAACGGGGAAGAGATCAGATGAAGCCTCTCCTCCATTAGTTAGCAGATAAATAACCCCTGCGAAGTTAAGAAACGTGCAAGCAGGGAGATCGCGGCAGCCTTGATCCGCTTTGCAGGCGGCTACAGTCAGGTATGGCAGGTGGTGAGACAAGATGTGCTTCCAGGGGGTCACGATTCCAAGAAACCAACCCCCCACGTGGCTGCTTTCTTATTCATCTGTACAGTGGCACAGCACCATGGGCCCTGATCCTTGCCTGCGGTTGCCGACACCCTCACATTTCGAAGTCCCTGAAGCTAAGAGGGATTTGGGGCAAACTTTCCACTGAGCTTTGTCTGGTGGGACAAGCCATCACGCCTGTCATTTGATTAGCGACTGAGTTGTGGTTCTTTAAAACCAATTTTAATTGCAATGAGAAGAGGAAACCCTATCTGGAATTGGAAGTCAAATGATTAAAAGCCTCTTCTCAAAAGCTGCGGTAGCCTCTATGGAAAAAAGACCAAATTAAACCTTTGCCTTAAAAGAAAGTTACCTCCAAAGCCATGCAAGCCTCCATTTAATTTATGCTCGGCTCAGAGTTCAGCAGCTATACGCAGCCAAGCCTGGACGAGGGGCCAAGTCTGCCTTATTACGTAACTACACAGGCGCACACGCAGAGCAGCACTGCGCTTCGACTGGCGTGCGGGGAGGGAGTCGTGTTCATCAGAACCAATCATTGTCTAACGCAGCGTCCAGAGTGCCTCCTTCCAGATTTCAGCCAAGTGCTGATCTCCTAAGAGTTTCACATGGTGAGATAGAAAAGTCCAATTAGCACACACCGGAGCACAAGGCAGAGTAAAGAAAAGAATCATGGGATCCAACAACCCAGCCTTTGCAGGATATCTATAAAACACACACAAGCCTTTTGTAATGCCTAGAACAACTAAAATTCAATGATCTGTGCCAAGAGTCGGATAATAGAAACATTTAAGTGTCCAGTACATATTGCCCTTAAACACTATCCTGTCAGCCGCCATTAAATACCGTTTTACTAGCCTGTAAAAATGATATTTCATATCAGAGGGAAATGCACCGCAGATCATTCTGGGAAGCCGTTCAAGAATTTGGACACACATTTGAGGTTCTGCAAATAAACATTAAAAATCAATAGAACAGCAAGGATGCTAACTAAATTCTATGACTATCAAACATCCAGCAATTATATTCACATATAAAGATATTGCTTTTTTAAATTACTTTTTAGCACAAGTGCCTGACCGGCAATAGCTTTCCTGAAAGCTGCCCCGACATTCCAGCTCACTGAAGATTGTGTCTCGTCTTCCCCATCGCTCTTCCTCCTTCTCCAACCTACCGAGCCTTGGTGACATGACATCTTCGAGGTCAGCAGCTTGTCCCGGCCTTCGGATAGTGTTTAGGGCATCTTATTGATGTCCATCTCTGAAAAGATGTCAGGCGAGCCAGGACGGTAACAGACATTAGCCAAATCCATCCTCAACCATGCAACCTTCCAAATCAGTTACCGTGGCCCAGACGTGTTATTGAAACAAAGAACTGAATGAGCAAGAGACAACCAACAGCTCAGGCTGTTTTATGACATCCCGAGAAGGAGGAGCTGCTAGGCACTGGCTCTCTCTGCTGAACATGGATCTACTGTAGGTCACACACCAAAGTATAAGGGCAGGGGTGAAAGGAACTTCGTGGTAGCAAAGTAAGTTTCCTCACAAGGCAAAAACCCACAAATGTGTCTTGTTAAAACCCCCATCTCTTGGGGGATGGTGCAGAGAACCAGCTCTTCAGGCAGAGGGCAATTCTGGAGGCCTCGTGTGTTTTGGGTAAGAGTCGAGGGAGCTACAAACCAGACAAACTGTGCAGCCGATGTAATCAATACTCTCGGACGGTACCCGCCCCACCATGCTCTTCGACTGTCCACACCACTTCTATTAGGAGGAACTCAGAACTGCTGATCCCACTTTAATGTCTGTCGGCACGCCACGTGACGCCATCGGGCCACGGCCGTGTCACTCACAGGAAGCCCCTGTCCCCTTCGGGTAATGACTGCTCATCTCGAATAAAGCTTCGGAGCTCTGACAAGGCTGAAGGAGGGGAGGGGAAATTCGAGAGGTCAGCCTTCATTTCTGTAACCGTGGACAACTGGCTTGCAGCCTTCTGGGAATTCTACCCGTAGCTCTACATATCAAAACGCAAAAGGGGCCCATCACAAACAGCCCAGTTATCTTGCAAGGCTCAGATGGAGATTACATAATCCCCACACACCGATCTGCTTCTCACACACTTCCACAGGGGCTTTCCCCCAGCTGACAAGGAGAAAAGCAGCTACCGGCTACAAAAAAAATAAAAGCTATATTTAATTTAAGGTGCAGCGTGAGAGGGATAAAATGTTATTAGCTGGAAGGGTCAACAGGTTTATTTTATATTGATAGGTGGGGGTGGGAATTCGTAAGGCCTCACTCCAGGGAAGCGGAGGCAGAGACTTGTAAATGAGAAATCAATAGAATAGTATTGTTTCCTAGCACGCCGTCAGGAGACGGGCTCCGGAATTGGAAAAACAAGTGGGCTTTTTATTTAAAACTAACATGCAACATCTGGGAAGTGGGTTGCGGCCAGAGATGCCTAAGGCAGAAGGCTTTAAAAAAGCCGTTGCAGCTCCCAGATCCACAGACGGTCTCTTACCAGGCTCTGCACAGAAGTATTAAGTGCCAGGATTCAGGATTCCTCCCACCCCCTCTTCCCGCTCAAACACCACGCGTACAACTTGAAATAGCTAATAGGCTGATTGAATTACGGCTCTTGTCAAATTAAAATCATTACATTGCAGAGTAGCCAATTAAAGTCTATTTTCAGCAAACTAACAACCCATATCTGCCAGGAAGGGCTGTAACCTACGACCGAGTTTGAAACAGAAAATGCTTTCACTTCTCAAACGGCCCGAAGACACCCTTCTCTCCAGCCAGCGTGAGCCTCCGAGGGGCCCGCAGTCTCCAGCGGCGCCTCTGTTCTGCGATGGCGGCACAGAGACCCAGCTTGCTTTTCGGCCTGCATGCAATGCAGGTAAATACTGCAGCACGAGGCTGCTCACTGCAAGTTGCGCACCCTTCAGACCATGTGTCTTTACACTTCAATTGCACCTAACGAAAACTGCTGCTCTCCAGGTTACGATCCTTTTTTAATTAACTTTCCCCGTTAGCAAATAAAGGGAACTTCAGACACAATCACCATCAGCCAAGCGAACGAGGTTAGCGTGCGTGTATGGGAGGAGTCATTCCGAACCACCGAGCCCAGTCCATCACAGCCGTAAGAAAAACAAGCAAAGGAGGGGCATTGGAGGAAGGACATCCGGTGTTCTTAGACTCCGCTGGGCTGGGGAACTGACCCGCTGGAACGGGGGGAACTGCCCTGCAGGGAGGGGCAATAGAAAGCGTCAGATTGACTAGCAATGGCTATAAGTGCTCCCAAAGGCAGCACACCATATCTCCCCCCCACACACACCCCTTTGGCCTGTCTGGCCTACACTAACTCACAGGGCATGGTCTTACCCCACACTGCACCCAGCAGTGACAGGCCGAGCCTGATGGCATTACAGCAGCACCCAGAGGCCCTAGCGTGGCACACGCCCTCCTTGGGTGGGACGCGGGTCAGCTAACCACCTTTTGAAGGTGAGCAGAGGAATCTCAGGCTTGCAGGAAGGAGCTGCTCCCCCATGCTGCAGGCTCAGGAGGCAGCAGACACGATGGGAGGCAGGGGGCAGATCTGGTTCTAGCTGCACACAGGGGGTGCCCCAGGGAACGCTACCGCTTAAGTCGCAGCAGGGAAGAGGGGAGGGGTTGAAGCAGGAACGCAGCGGCGAGCTCAACGGCCCTGAGCTATTTCTGAAGAAGAGCCGAGACTGGCGAGGTCTGGGGAGAGACGGAAGAGGAGACGATCGGCAAGCACCGTGCTCAGCCACGGGGATGTCGCTGGGAGGGACGCTCACTGGTTGCAGGAGGGAAGCAGAGCCTCGATTGCAGTCTGATCCCGTCCTATCTTGGCACCGGGGTCCAGGCCAGAAGTTCCCTGGCAAGAGTCTCCGTTCTCCAGGGTCCCGTCAGAGCCCAGAAGATCACTGCTCTTCCGCAGGGCTCACAACCCCTCCATGCTGGAGGGCTGGCTCCCTTTCAGACAAAGCCCTTTGGAGCTCAGCAGCTCCCCTCCCACAGTTACCTAGAGGGACCACTGCTGTGCGCAGAAGGCGCTCCCTTTCCATGGGATCCCAGCTCCCAGGGCCGTACAGCACAGGACAGACAGACCGTTCCTGCCCCATGGACAGAAACAGCGTTTCAGTATCAGTGCCAACTACCTGCTAAGCTGCTAGTATCCCAAATCACCTTTAGCAAGAAGGCTGCAGCTGGCTCTTCCCCAGCCACTGGAAGAGCGCCCCTTCTTTGAGCCGGGGGACTCTGGCTGAATAGAAGGGGCCGGTCTCCCCTTTAAGATCATCGTAAATCTTAGGCCTGGGCTTACACTTAAAAATTAGGTCAACCTAACTATATCACTCAGGGGTGTGAAAAAACTCACCCCCCTAGAGTGCAGGCCTAACCCCCAGTAGAGACGCAGCTCTACCGTGAAGCAAATTCTTCCATCCACCCAGAGACAGCCTCTCAGGGTGGTGGATTGACTCCAACGATGGAAAACCTTGTCCATCAATGTAGGACGCATCTACATCATGGCCCTACCACAGCGTAACTGCAGCGGCAGTGCTTTGGTGTAGACGGGTCCCGCAGTGCTGAAAGGCGTTTCCCACTGCTGTAGTACTGTGCGACCTCAGTTACGAGCTGACCGGTCAGCCACACGCCTCCTTTGGAGCCGGAAGTGTGCGATCAGGCAGCAGCAGAGACAAAAAGCCAATACTGCACAGGAGTGCATGAAACGTAAGTTACTAAAAAAAAATGAAGGGAAAGTTTTAAAAAGATGGGTCAAGATAAGGGAACTTTGTACTTGTTTCGTTTAGAACCCTAGAAGATGAGGGTTGGAGGGACCTCAGGAGGTATCTAGTCCCACCCCCATTCAAAGCAGGGCCAACCCCAATTAAACCATCCCAGCCAGGGCTTTGTCAAGCTGGGCCTTAAAAGCCTCTAAGGACGGAGATCCCACCACCTCCCTAGGTAACCCATTCCATGCTTACATTTACATTAAGGTGGTTAAAAGCAGCATTCTGCTTCTGCGAAGTAACATCTCAAAGCTGTGTTAAGTCAACGTTCAGCTGTAAACCAAACGTTTCGTTCAGAGTCACGAAAAGCCTCCATTCCCGAGGTGTTCATAACGCTGAGCTTCTACTAGAAGCACAGCCCCTGGAAAGGCCATCGCTAGCTTGACAGAAGAATGCTTGCAAAGTTTTAGGTGTAGACCAGACCTTAGCCATGTCCACGCTACCACTTGTCAGTATAACTTATGTCACGCAGGGGTGTGAAAAAACCACCTCCCTGAGCGACGTATGTTACATCCACAGACGCGCCGGTGTGGACACTGCTGGGTCAGCAGGAGAGCTTCTTCCACCAACACTGCTATCGCTGCTCGTGGCAGTGGTTTTACTACGGCGGCGAGAGAGCTCTCTGCTGTCTGCATAGCGTCTTCACCAGACGCGCTGAAGCGGCACAGCTGTGTCAGTGCCGCTGCAGCCCTGTACACGTAGACATGGCCGTAGCGCTTTCTGTCCCAGTCAAACACCCAGTTCATGCAGTCAGCCTGCTGCGAGTTCTTGTCAAAGGCAGAAAAGGACAGTGATCCCATTAAAATAAACACACGTGAATTAGGGAGAGGTTCTTAGGCACGGTTTCATCATAAACGTGAGGAGACTCCCCACAGAGGCTGGTGGAGCAGTGACTTCGAGTGTCTACAGTTCTGCAGGCTGCATTTCAGATGCCCAGCGTCCCGCATTTACCTGGACATGTCGTTCTCAAACAGCACGAGATGACCCCATGGCAAATTAACAAAGGGAGGGAGGAGCAGCCCCACCTGATGGGCACCTCTGGACACTGCCCTGTTATGATCAGCAAGTGAAAGGAGAGACTTGGTCCTGCCTCCAGGATCCTGCAGTCTCATGGGAACCTGCATTTCGCGATGGACTCCTGTCACTTGGAGACAGTGGTTTGCTAACCAGCACAAGATGCTGGTGAAAGTTTAAGACGTGTTCCTCTCCCCATCACTCTGGTCTTTACTGCACAGCCCCTCCATCAACTCCAAGTGTCTGCCAAATACCTTTCCTTTCCTCCTGCCCCGCTCCCACAGCGGCAGCAAGCGTACGGCGTAAACAAGTCCTCTCCGCCAACAGGATAAACACACATGCACATACACGCCCGCCCAATGATAGCTTGGGGCTTTAGTGGCGCCTGAGGCCCAAAACGGGGAGAGGCTCTCGGGGAAGACGGCCCCCCCTGCAGTGAGCACAGTCCCATGTTCATTTCACTTGTGCATTATCGTGTGCCACATTCAGTCTGGCCCCAGGTGTAGGCTGCAAACCACCACTGTTCCCTCTTCCCAGACGGGGTGCGTCCGCAGCAGATGGTGAGGGCTGCCTTTGATTTTAAGCAAGGGGATTGAGGGAGAGCAATATCCCCTTCACCTGAATTTCTGGGGAATTCTCCCCCCTTGCCCCTCATCACATGCACATCATCTTCCGGCTTTGTTTGGGCCAAGGAGAGTAAAGTTTTCAAGCTCCCCCAGAGGGAAAGATTGCCTCAAAGAACCCAGACCCCACGCTAAGTCTGCTCTGTGCACGGAGGTTCTGCGTTCCTGCGTTACAGACAGGGAAGTCCTAGTAGAGACATGCAGACTCAGCAAAGGGGCCAGTTGCCAGGCTTAAGATCACTGCCTGTCATGCCCAAGGGACAGCGTATCCCTTCCCCTGCTCTGAATCCAAGGCAGTCTGCTGCTAACCAGACAAACTTCGTAACCTGCGAATGGCCGCGGGTCAGACCCAGGGTCCATCTAGCCCAGCATCCTCTCTTCCGACAGTGGCCAGCGCCGGGTGCTTCAGGGGGATGAACAGAGCAGAGCGATATCGAGTGATCCATTAGGTTCTAGCAGTCAAGAGGTTTAGGAACACTCGGAGCATGGAGTTGTCCCCCTGACCTCCTTGGCTGATTTCCTGGAGGACAGGTCCCTCAATGGCTCTTAGTTCTCTCTTGAACCGCGTTATACTTTTGGCCTTCACAACATCCCCTGGCAAGGGGTTCCACAGATCGACTCTGCGTTGTGTGAAGTGCTTCCTTTGGTTTTGAACCTGCTGCCTATTAATTTCATTGGGTGACCCCTAGTTCTTGTGTTATATGTAGGGGTAAAGAACATTTCCTTGTTCACTTTCTCCACACCAGTCACAATTTTACAGACCTCTGTCAGATACTTTGCAGCTTATAAAAAGATGACTAAGGGGGTGTCTTTCATTTCTCCTCATAGGGCAGCTGTTCTATGCCCCTTATAATTTGCATTGCCCTTCTCTGTACTTTTTCCAATTCTAATATATCTTTGTATTGAGGGGGTGACCGGAACGGCACACAGTATTCAAGATGTGGGCACACCATGGATTTATCAAGTGGCAGTATGATATTTTCTGATATTGCATTTACCACCACTGATTTTTCTCTGTCATTTTGTTACCCAGTCACCCAGTTTTGAGAGATCCCTTTGGAACTCTCAGTTAAGTCCAAAGCAGACTGCGATCTGAAATAGTTTTGTATCACTTGCAAACTTTGCCACCTCACTGTTCACCCCTTTTTCCAGACCATTTACGAGTATGCTGAACAGAACTGGTCCCAGTACAGACCCCTGGGGCACCATGTTATTTCTCTCTCCGCTGTACAAACTGATCATTTATTCCTACCCTTTACTTCCAATCCTTTAACCAGACGCTGATCCAGCAGAGAAACTTCCCTCTTAGCCCATGACCGCTTAACTTCGCTTAAGAGCCTTCGGTGAGGGATCACCCTTGTGTACACCTGTTTCTTCTCAGAACATGCCTGGGCCAGCGCACCACAGAGGGGAAAACTCCATCAGGCCGGATTATTTTCTCTGAGAGGAGTTTCAGAGGCTTTGTAACCCACGACTACTGGAATTCCGGGAAGGACATGGCGAAGGTGAGTGCACAAGGAGGCCAGGATCGCTCCCCTGCAACATCCGCCCGCACCTTGTAGAATCTATCGCAGTGGTGCCCAACCTTTTTGGCTCGAGAGCCACAGAGATAATTTTTAGAGCCCTGAAAGGCTACTAGTCTCCACCCACCAGCCTGCCAGCCCCCACTGCAGGCAGACGGAAGGAGTTCAGCTGATCTCCCGTCCCCTGGCTGCAGCAGGGAAACTGCATGCATCCTGTAGCCCTGTGTACTCCACCTGGGTCCCTGGGCAGTGGCTCCCTTCTGCAGCCAGGGGGACGTGAGATCAGTGGTCCCCTCCCTCTGGCTCCAGCAGGGACCCCAGCGCCTAGGGACCCAGGCAGAGCACTTTGCCCTGCTCCCTGCTACAGCTAGGGAGAGGGGAGTGCTGATCTCCTGTCCCCTTGGCTGCAGGAAGGAGGCTGCACCAGTCTCAGTCCCGCAGCAACACGCCCTGCCTGGGTCCTTAGGCAGTGGCTCCTTTCTGCTGCCAGCAAGAGGGGAGCCGTGGACCACTTTGAAAATGCCTGCGGGCCACTTTCAGCCCCCAGGCCACAGAGGTTGGGAACCACGGATCTGTTGCATTACAAGCAACTATGGCTTCTGCCATCTGAAGTCTGCTCATCGCAGCTCCACATCTCTGTGACACAACCGGCATTTGCAGAGCTACACATCCCTGCTGTGAGACTTGGAGCCCCGGCTCTTTGTTTGCATCTCTCACTTGGCAGGCTGGATTGCAGGTGGGTAGCAATCCCTATTACAGATGAACTAATTAGGAAGTTCATTATTTGTTAACTAATTAGCATAACATCAACTCAACGTGACACATGAGACTAGACGATTCAAAATGAAAGTCAAGCTGACGCAGCAAGATGACTAAATAACTTTCAGGGCAGCCAACCACTCAGACATTAGGCTGCATACGGAGAGGCTAACCTAGCAAATAGGGAGATAAGAAGGTGGGTGTCAGATCATTCCCCCCCCCCCATTATCTTTCCAGGCCTAAAATCCAGAGTCAGTCATGGATGCACTGTGGCTGCGTGTTCAGGCGGCCATGGAGGACCACAAACGGTTGCACGCCTGGTAACGTATCCGAGATGAAGTCACTACCAGAGTGACCTGCAAACCATCTTTGGAGCTAGAAGGAATGTACCTGAATTCCCTTCATCACTCGAGTTCTTCCTCTCAGTCACTGGCTTTACCCTGGAGCCATCCACACTCAGTTACTTAGCAAGTCAGCGTTTCGGGCTGGAAGGGAAACCAGGCCATCTAGTCTCACCACCTGCACGTCACGGGTCACTAAACCCCACCGTTACCCCTGTATTCAGCCGAATAACCGGCTGCATTACAGCTCTCAGGGGACCGAACTCTGTGCCGCAGGCGGAGCACAGGAGGGACCACGCTGCACAAATGGCCACAGCGACTGCAGTGATGGACACCAGTTTGGTGAGATGTGCCCAGAGGCTAGCATGAACAGACACCTCCTCCCCCTCCCCCAGACAGAGAGGGTTCCAGATGGTTTTAAAGGTAGCAACATCTGTAAATGTAGCCTTTCCCGACGTTACTTCAGCCTCATCTGAAAACATCCGCCTTTCCTAGAAACATTGGAAATGACTACCACCATCGCCTCCATTCCAAGCCCCACGGCCGAGCCCCAGGTCATTGGGTTGTTCTGGGTGCTGACAAAGTCGCCCATGTCCCTGTGGACTCGGGGTCTGCTCTCAAAGAGAGCATGATGCTGCCACAGTGGGAAAGGCCATGCAGCAGCCTGGTGCTAGGTCTCAACCCCCAACTTTTCTGTTCTTTCAGTTCCCTCCATCCCTTCCTTCAAAAGCCAGTGCCCCCAGCTCATTTCCAGAGCCTGCTTCCAGCCCTTCCCCAGCAGCTCATTCTAAATAGATCTGCCCCATGTACTGGTTTACTCACTGATTCCCTGCACTCACAGCACGGCCTTTAAAGCCCCCTTTCACAAGGCTGGAGAAGCTGCCTGTTCCTGGCTCCTTTCAGATCAGTTCTCCATCCAGCGCATTTCACCTCCTCTTCCCAGCCCTGTGCTCTCAGCCCTGTGCCTCTAATGGGCACCCTCGGCAAACATGCTCCTGAAAATCTAAACTGACTGCATCCTTGAGCTCTGCTGGCAGCAATATCTGCAGAGAATTCCTCCTCCTTAGCTATGCATGGCCTCCTTCCCTGCCTGAAGCCACACTCGCTACCTCTTTACTCAATAGCTGCTCTTCCAGCCGTTCTCCCAGCACACCCTTTCACACGCTTCCCGTATTTTTCTACCCGCATCCATCCCAGAAACCTGTTTCTTCCCAGGTGCTCTCAAACATTAATCTGCTTCAGCACTGGCAATGCACCTTCACTCTCTCGCTAGAACAACTTATTTCCATCCTCTGGGTCTTCAAACATTTTAATCTGACTTTTTTTTTTTTTTTTTTTTTTTTTTTTTTTTAAGATCAGTTCCAAGGGCAGAGCGCCTCTCGTCCTGCACCAAGCACACGGTTAGCATTAACCCCCACACACAATGGCGCATGCGAAGTACCAGCAGGGTTGCTCAAGAAGTGAGGCGCGTCAACTCATCCTTTGTGGATCTCAAAGGACGTTGCACTCCAAACACCCACAGAGCCTCAGGACGTGTTTGTGAGGGGTCAGGAGCCTCATTCTATGGTGAAACGGATGCAGAGTGAAGGGACTCACCCAAGGTCAGAGTGCGACAAAACACCAGCTACCTTGATGGCCAGTCGCTGCTCTTATCCCAGACCATGGACCCTCGGTCTCCTCACAGACCCTGAGCCAGGGTGTGTGAGGTGAAGGGAGTATGCCAGGGAACCGGAAGCTCAGAGTGAGCCAAGCTTTAGGAGAGGGAGAGGCAGCTGGGGCCCACTGCAGACAACCTTTGATCCACACGCTACCCGGGGAAGCTGGAGCTACCTCTGAGTAGGGAAATGCAGAGGGAGGGAGGGGTCGAGGCCTCCCACAGACAGCTATCAGACACCAGCAGCCTGGTGGACCTGAACTGCATGAAAAACCCAGTCATCTGGGGTTGTGTCTGACCGCAGAGGAAGCGTGAATGCTGAAGAGGATGGTCGCCAAGACAGTTCATGAACAGCATACCACACAGTGCGTTCCCAGGCTCCCCCGGCCCTGCACAGGGCTCTGACGGCAAGCTCCATGCCTCTGCTACACGGCTTAGTGGGAAATCCATTATGGAAGACAAACAGATCTGCCACCGCAAACATGACAGCGAGCTCCTTCGGATATAATGAGCGCTTCCCACACAGAGGCCGGTGACGACGAGAGAAGACGAAGCGGGCCTGCAAAACACGCTGCCTCCAAACAGAGGGACAAGTTTTCACACTGGGGCCTCCATTTTGCAAATAACTTTGGCCTGCACAAACCCCGGGGCGTGCATTTTATTGTAGCATTCTCTCAGGCAGGCCTGGGTAACAATTCACCTGCAAGCACAAACATCGGGGCTGTATCTAGGGAAGGTGTCGAATGGCCCCTATTCGTGTAGCATAGCTACGCGCCCCCCTCTAACGTACATGGCCTCATAGCCCCATCGTGCAGCAGTGTAATGCTCGCCCCCTGTACAAAGGGGAACCGAGGCCCAGAGGCGCCGAGAGACTGGTCTGAAGTCACACAGGAAGTGTGTGGGAAAGCTGGGAATGGAGCCCTGGTCTCCCGAGGGGCTTGGAGACAGCAGCTGGACTTGTTAGACAAGCCTGACCCTGTCCAGTAGCCACCTCATCCTTGGGACACCTCTACTGGGAGGGTCCGCGCCCCCCCCAGCCCTTCCCCACAAAGGGGGGGCATGACCCATGTAACGAAGCCTAAATGGACGGTCCCAGAGCTGGGTCTTTGGGTGATCTTGCCCAAGTCAGCTCCTCTGTGGATGTACAGCACTGAATATCTAACTCCACTGTTTCGGTTTCCTTTCTGTAAGTGCTGAGCTGCTAAGTACTGTTTCTGTTACCTCCGGTCCTGTCTAGTCTGTCTGCAAGCTCTTCTGGCACCGTGGTCCTGACCAAACTGTCCGTAAAGGGCTGAGCACGCTATGGGCGCTTGGTACCAAGACAACAGGTGCTTCAAACACTTCAGAGCACTGAGGAAATGTAGGGGGTCTGCGCGGGGGCTGGGCTGGAAGGACTTTTAAACTTCAGTACAAGTTAGAGTCCTTGGCACCCCCTATGGATCTGCCGGATGATGGGCAAAAGCAAGACTCCTGTCCACCATAACCACCCGCCCTGGGCTCTGCGTCTGAGGACAGTGTATGAACAGGTTCACATACTTAAGGATCAAGCTGCATGGCTGACATGCCTGCAGAGAATCTCAGTCTGCCTACTCCATGCCTGGTCTCACCAGCTTCAATCAATGCATCCCCTCTGGGTCCCCCCCCTCCTCAGACAGCGTTACACGAATTATCGGTCACATTTTACATTGATGTGATTACAAGCCACGATTAATGTATCGATTGCCCCCCGACCTCGCAGCAGGATAAATCAGGCACAAAGAATCTATAGCAATCGATCGATTGCACTGAACACGGTGCTAGGACGTCGGCGGTATGGAATCCTAGTCATGGCTGCAGACAGCCAACTGCTAATGGGTTTGATTCAACATTTCCGCTATTGCCCTTGTGCTTGTCCCTCCCCCAGAGAGCAGTTTGAAACAAGCTCCTTCCCAGCCTATTCGAGGAAGAGGTTAAAGAAAAGATTAAAGCAGCCCAGTGGATATTTATGCAGGTAACAAGAACATCCAGAGTTACAGCAGAAAGAAGATTAAAACACCCACACACTCTGGAAGACTATACACCCTCATGCTTCAGGGCATGAGGTGACCTCTAATTAATGGGGATCAGGAGGAAGCTTCCCCTGGCAGCTGTAATCCCACAGCTGTTACTGCAGACTCTTCTGTAACCCCTTCTGAAGTATCTGGTGCAGGCCTCAGTCAGAGGCTAGATGGACCACTAGTCCGACCCAGTAGTGCAATTCCTTTGCTCATCAGGACACATCTGAATTCTAATGAGACGCACTCTTCAGCCAATCACAAACCCACGTGATCATTAAAAAAATTCCTGGTTCGACTGGCTATGCATTTCAGCAAACAGACCCCAGCTCTCCAGCAGAGTGGTCACAGGGTGCATTTCGTGGGCTCACTCATTACCGTAAAGGAGGATTCGACTAAAAGGATTCTCAGAGCACGGCCAGAACTGAGCAGGGCAGAGTTACTGCAGACTCCAAACTCATGAAAGCAGCAGCACTTACCCTTTCTACTTCCCCAACACTCTGGACGCTGTTTAGTGTCAAGTCAATGACAATCAAAGTGTGCCAATTAGCATATGGTACACTTCACAGCCTGCGGTAGGGCAGGGTGGGGCGTCCCGTCCCTGCCTCCTGGCTGGCTAAAAGACTCTCTCTTGTAGCAGAACGAACAAAATCGAAGGGGACGGTTAATGTGCTTCCCTGGAATTCTGCCAGCCAAGAAACAGCCTCAGCCGAGGAATTCAAAAACCCTTAATTCACGACAGCAGCAGCTTTAGAAGGCAGTGAAGGGATTTGGTGAAGTACACGGCTGGAATGACAAGTGACAGGGAGCATTCGGTTAGGGAGGCCACCTGTGAGGCAGGAATCCAAGTCTCCGCTGCAGGAGACACCAGGTCCTGGGTACCTCTTCACACAAAGGGGACCAATTAAGAAAACCTGGAGAAGCCCTGGAACACGGAACGGTGAAGCGCTGGGGCTGGAAAAGCGAAGGTGGCTGGGAAGCACTTGAGCAGAGAGGTGTTAACGCACCCTGTGGGGAAGGGAAAAGGAATGAAAACAAATTGTGCGAGGGAAGGGGAAGGGGACGGGGACAAAAACAGACTTCAAAGAGGGCTCGAGGTGCTGGGAAACGCACTTCTGCAGAGCTGGGAAAGGAGCAGAGCAGCCAGCTGGGAAACAGCTGGGTGAACACACTGCTAAGATACGGTGGCAACAGGGACAGCGTCACACGGGAGTGCCCCAGAGGGCAGCAGGCCAAACCATGTCGTCATTCATCATCCAAAAAGGCCCCTCTGACTATATACCCCTAGTTGTCACCTACCACCCCACCACCACATGGAACCCATACTGGGTATCAAACAATTCCAGCCCAGACTTGATGAAGACCACATCCTGAAAGGAATCATTCCTGATCCCCCCACCCACTCCTTCTGGCCTTCAAACATGCCTCCAACATCAGAAGCAAGCTCCTCACAGATCAGCATACACCAACTCAAAGAGGCACCAGACCCTGCCAGAACAAATGGAAAGCCTACAGACATCGCTCCACTCCTACAAGGATCAACACCCCCCACAACACACCTTTCAAGGTCCCTGGATCCTGCACATGCCTGTCACAACGCGTGATGTACATCACCCAGAGTACTAACTGCCCCAACCACCACTACGTGGTGAGACCAGACAATCACGACGCTCTCAAATGAATTACCATTTGTCTAGGTGAGAAGACAAGCATCCCATCACCTGTGGGTGTACCCCTTTCACAAAATGATCACTCCATATCTGACCTTCAGTCCTCCTTGTCCTCTGCGGAAACCTGCACAACACCTTCAAAAGCCGAGCCTGGGAGCTTGAATTCAGAACTTTGCTAGACACCAGAGATCAGGGACATAGAGCCACTGACATATGGCTTTTTACAACCACCTGTGACCCATTATCCCCCTATTTTGTGCTAGGACTACAAAGATGTTAACAGGCCACTTCACTTTGGTCTCTTACAATAGGTGTTTACTTACGTTAAACAATCTGTTCCATCTCACACTAGCAGTGATGCTCTGAGCACCTTTCCCAGACCTGATGAACAGCTCTGAGGAGCTGGAAAGTGCCTCTCTCACCCCAGCTGAAGTGGGGCCGATAAAAGCTATTCCCTCACCCACCTTGTGTCTCTAACATCCTGGGACCGACAGGGCAAAACATGACTGCATTCATCAGCCAACACAGGGAAGAGCAGCACATTTGGCCTGCTGGTTCCTGGAGAAAAGCAAGGGGTCATTTATGGCCATTTGGGGTCTGGATCAGCTCCACCTGCTAAGAGGATCTAATGATTAGGACTAGGAGCCACATATCTGCATTTTATTCCCACCAGAGTGACCTCGGGCAAGTCAGTTGTCCATTAGGCCTGATCTGTAACACAGGGATGGCACTCCCCTCCGCCCGTAACATCCGCAGAGCACTCTGAGGTGCTTGGATTCCAGGAAGCAGCAGAACAGAGGTTCTGCCACCGGGAAACGAGAACTGGCTACACAAAGCCTCCAGCTCTGGAACTTGTGTCTTGTGAAAGCAGTTTCTGGGACACTGAAGAAAAGGATCTGGATTCCCATCCCGCTGCAGAGACAGCCTGCTCTTTCCAGGCTCTCCTCTCTCATTAATAGGCTTTGGTAACGTGCCTGACCGCCTTTCACCGTATCCGATTTTACCGTCTTTGTCTAAGGAGTGAAGTGGTGGGTTTTGCACACACCAACCTGTGCTGTGTGAACAAACACCACACACGCCCATGCTCCGAAATGTTAACGGGCATTTTCCAATAGCATCGTTCTTTATTAGCCAGTAGAAACCACCCCAAGTTGGTAAGAACCACCCCAAGCTCCCCACAACCAATCACCCCCGCGTTCCCAGTGTAAGTTCGGTAGCTCCTTGCGGCAAAGACCATGCCTTTATTGTTGCCGGTACAGCACCAGGCACAGCTGGGAACCCCGGCAAACAGTCCAAGTGTGCCCAGCCCTATGGTATCTCTCTAGCAGCAATTCAGTCATCCCTTCAGAGATATCTTCCTTCGGCCCTGGAGCTGCGGGTGTTTACCAGAGTCACAGATGCTCATTCCACCCTTATTGCAGGTTGCCCATCACCTCTCATACATGCCACTCCATCCCTCCCCATGGCCCACTTTCCCCTTTGTGCCCAAAGAGAAAGCAGTCAGAAATCAGAAGGAACAGAGGCTGGCCAGTCCCAGTCAGGTGAGTACAATGGCAGCTGTCAGATTACAAGCCCAGAAAAGTAACATTCCCCATAAAGCACCAAGAAGAATCTTGCCTTTGCCAGTTTCCTATGTAGGAAACCAGTGTTGGAGGCCAAGAACAAGAGAACGCTCCCAAAGCGAGCAGACCGTCTACAAGGCAGATCCAGACACCGGGAAGCAGCAGCTCCTTGTTTTCCTTCCCAAATGGATCAAATATTGAAACAAACAAACATCCAGTCTTGGGGATCTGCAGGGGGACAAAGCCATGCAGAGCAATCCTTTCCACCCACATTGCCCCACCACCCTCCCAGATACCAACCTCACCTACAACCCAACATGCCTCGGGGCTCAAACTTCCCCTTCCTCCAATAGATTCTGGGCCATTTTAAGCGAATTTTCTGCTCTTCAGCCTCAGGCTGGAGGAACAGCCTGAACCAACCCGCACAGAGCTTAGCGTCAGGGTGAGGTAACACAGCCAGGGGCTAGACCGTGATCCATGCAGTCCACTATCCCCGGGTTCGACCGTGCCCAGCACCAGCTGCTGGAAATCCCTACTGGCTGGCTGTGGAGTCCCCTTTCGCCCTGTCCCATCGTTAGCTGTCGGAGGCTCTGACGCATGAGGGTTTGTGCGCCTTGTGCTTTATATCCCAGCCAGCCTAGCTGGGGATTGTCCTCGTTATCCTTCTGTCTAATCCGTTTGAAGGTTGTGAGGACAGGGAGAGTGGGGGACCATGCCCTGCTGGGGTAATCGACAATGATACATTTGCCACTCCTCATGAAACTGAGAGCTGCCTAATCATCTCAACGCCGCATTCCCTGCCAAGAGGAGAGGGACGAGGGAGAGGGTGAGAACGGTTTTCCCAGGCAACCTGTTCAGAAGCTGGGGCACACTCCTCTCCCAGGGCATGCCACCGTCCAGCACGGATCACAGAAACAGCCGAGAACCAAGAGATTTTAGTGGAGCCCTGTTAGAACCCAGGAGTTATTAGAGCCTCATTAGCAGAGTCCAATTAAAAATGGAAAGCCAAGCTGCTTCAGAGCTGAACGCTGGAACCAAAAAAAGAACCCACATCTTAATCACTTTCATTATCCAAACAGACTCCCCGCTGGAGTCTTGTAATTGGAAGTCTACCATTTTAACGAGATTTGCATTTCATCCGAGCGCGTTGACAGGACTGAGGGAAGCGCTCTCAGTCCCGGCTCCCCTAGCCCCACAAACCAGCGCAGGCATCAAAACAAGACGGGAGGGGCAGTGTTGGAAGCTGCGCCCCAGCAGGTGAGCGTCCGTTTGGCCATTTCCAGCCCACAATGCACTAAGCAACAGACACCCCCTCCTTCATCGCGGCCGTGTAAATGTGTTGGAGGCCATGTAATAGCGGAGGGGGGGAATAAAAAATTTCACTGCCACCCCCCAAAACCAGGTTCAGAAGCTTTCATCAGTTCAAGCACCATGAAAAATAGAGCAGCATGTAACATCCCGCAGAACGCCAGGCAAGACACTGAATATCCTTGAACCAACCAGAGCCCACTGAACCGGGGGGGAGGAGGGCGCGGCACACATGCTGCTATAACTGTGCAGCTAGACTATAGCCATGAAGGATAGTGTGGCCCAGTGGGCAGAGCACCGGACTGGTATTCAAGAGAGACCTGGACCCTATTCTCAGCTTGGACTCTGATCTGCTGGGCAACCTTGGCAAGTCCCTTCACCTGTCTGCGCCTTGGTCCCCATGCCCCCCTTCCCGATTTGTCTATTTAGAGACCAACGCTGTTCAGAGCTGTCGTATTGCTTGCTGCTAGTCCAGCCCGCCAGTCTTGGCTAGGGTGTTGCGGTAATACAATACACACAGCAGGTTTTAAGCAGTCGTCTCTGTTAAATCAGCACAATTCTTTAACCCTACCAAGGACAGAAGGCACTCCAGCCTTGTCCATACAGACGTTCCAATGCAACACAAATCTAAAACAATGGCTCTGCTGTATGCTGCAACAAGTCATCTTCACTTGTCCACAAGGTGGAGGGGTGTGGGTTTCGCTCCAAAGTTCCCAAAACACTCCCCTCCTGGGAGGCCATGCAGAGAAACTTGCAGCCCTGAAGGCGTGCTTCGGAGAGTTACATGTTCATAAAACCTACCCGCTCAACCTTAAGCCAATACACCCGTCACCAAGCCAAGCCTTGAACTGATGCAGCCAAAGACAGGGGGAAGCCAGAAGCCAGCTAAACCAGTCAAGATGCCTGGGTGAGTGACCAAGTACATCACCGCAGGAGGTGACCAGATCCAGATGGTACAAGATAATACTGTGCGCTCCCATTCCCATACCTATACCTAGAGGGGAAAACGAAGCACGGGGAGGGCAGTTGTCGTCCCTGTACCAAAGGGCAGAACAGTGGCAGCTTCAAAGGGAGGAACACACTGTTTGGCCCTGTCTGTTGGCTCTTTCCTCCTTAGTCTTAAACCTGCTCTTCCCAAGTCAGGGCACTTCTCATCCTGGCTCAACCACCGGGCCATGTTATTTGTAGCATCTCCTGAACTTATCTGAGCCAGTCCTCTCCCCAGGGGCCTGCGGTCCTGTTTACGACGTTCCCACATGGACTCCAGTCTGAGACAGTGGCTGGGTGGTGCAGACACCCTAATACAACCCTGAAGATCGTGGGTTTGAGCGTTGCTTGATCTCACTCTGAAAGGCTGCCTCCAGCTCACCCAGCTGCAAAATGGGCACCTGACACACCGAGGCGGGCAGCGAAAGGCAGTCAGAGGTGATGCTGGCCACATCGCTCCCGTGTGTACGGCTGCCTTCACCGCATCAGCCCCACGAGCCATTGGCTCAGGAGAACTTGGACTTTCACTCCAGGCTTCTGCAGCCTTCTCCAGTGAGCTCTCAATCTGCCAAACTTGAAAGGGTCTCCTAGGTACATTCGAGCCAGGCCCTAATCTCAAACTCACGTGATCCTGCACCCTGGCTAATGACTGGGCCTTTTGATGATTAAATGGAAGCGGCCTTTAATCACCCAATTGAACAGTTTTTGAAAGCTCAGAAGCTTTCCTTGCAGTTTATTGAACAGACCAGGAGGACTCTGAGCCCCAACCGCTCCTGCCAGGATTAGTACCTTCTCTTTACAAATCAGGGCGCACCACAGATCCTGGCCCGAAGGAAAACACTCAAGGCCAACGATGCCTTTGACTAGGTCTGAATCTGAGCATCTGCACAATCCAGTTAGGAAACCAGAGGCAGAAACTACTTGGAGTCAGATTCAGAGAGTCCAAGGCCAGAAGAGGCCATTGCGACCAACTAATCTGACCCCGTGTAACAGGCCAGAGAACTGCCCCAAAACCATCTTTAGAACAGAAACGATGTTAGAAAAACATCCAACTCTGACTTAAAAACCGTCAGTGCTGGAGACTCCACCATGGCCCTTGGTAAATTGTGCCAGTGGTTAATTACTCCCTGTTAAGAAGTTATACTTCATTTCCAGTCTGAAGTTGTCTTGCTTCAATTTCCAGCCACTGGATCACATTCGACCTCTCTCTGCTAGAGTGAAGGGCCCATTCTTAAATATCTATTCCCCAGGTAGGCACTTACAGACTGATCAAGTCACCCCTTCACTAGTCCCAGCAGACTGTGGCCTTCTGGCCAGCGGGGACGTCAGCAGGGACTTGAAAACGAGAGTGAAAAATGGCAAGGGGGAAATTACACCAAAACAGGAGGGAAAAGTGACGAGGGCAAACAGGGTGAGGGGACTGCACAGTGCAAAGGGGACTCTGTGCCAAGCCATTCCCAGGACACGCCAGCAAAGAAAGGCTTGGCACCGCAGCAGTGACCAATACTGGGGAGCATGGAGCCTCCCCAAAACACTGCTGGCCAGAGCCCTGGGGTCCACAGGACAACTCCAGCATGCCCCGCAGGGAGCCAGATACATTCCCTGGAGAGAAGGGGTGCAATTTCCCCTGGATGCATCACGGCAACCTGGACCAAGGACAGCCTTGGACGACAGACTGCGAGGACTGTCACTGCTTGATGTTCCTAGCCGCACGGGGGGGACGAACGGGCGGGCTAGATGGGACCTGTAGGGGACCTGTAGAGACTAGTTCACATGAGGAAGTCTACAGGAGGAAGATGTTAAGACTGATTTTTTGCACGTTTCAGTTTGGGACTCTCCTAGGGTGCAAGAGTGGGGTGCAGATGTTGGGGGAAGTACAGCCAAAGCATGAACCAGGTCAGCCATGCAGGCAGAAGACAGCCGCAGCACAGCTTCCTTTTGCACAATACGCCACCCCGGCCCCAGCTTCCGGGCTGACAAACTAACCCAGCCCTGCTGTTCAGTGACACCCCTTTACGGTCACTTCCTGCCGGACACTGGAAGTGACTCCGACTGCATCTGACTCCATCCGCTCCGACGGGGCGATCGGGTTTGCCGCTCCAGCCTTGCGCTGGCGAGGGGTGGGCCTGCCCTCCCCACGCTTCCCCAGTTGTCGGTGGGGGAGATTTCTAGGGCACAGGCATGATGCAGAATTCCTACCCAGACCGCTTGAGGCCAGCTGGAGCCCAGACAGCGTGAATTCAGAGTCAGGCCTTTCCCACCCACCACATATCCCCTCCCTTGAACAAACCTACTCCTCGCTCCACCCAGCGCACGTTCCTTCATCCTCCCCGGCAGATCTGCGAGAGTTTCTATTACTGGAGTGGTGCTCTTCCACTGCCATCGAGAGCTGCAGCAGGGCTGATGCCGCTGCTGCTTATCTGCCTCCCCACACTCCACCCCACGGGCGCCTCGGCACAGGAACGCTGACAGTAGCACTTTCACGCAGTGCTGTGGGTAGCTCTCCCACAGAACTCTGCAGAGGATTGCATCATTGCTTGTAAGTCCTATCCCCAATGGGGTGCACACCGAGTGACAGAGCAGGGCTGATGCTCCTGTCAGTGTGATACACTAACTGCTTCCCGACTGGACACACGAGTGTTGGTTACCAGGTTGCTGGATGCATTCCTTCATGGAGTTGGGTCTATACACCGTTCCCCCACTTCCACAGGGGCTCAGTTGGCAGGTCACCCTTCCCCTGGCACAATCAAAGCATTTGCTAGTGGGACGCCCTGGTGGGGTGAAGAGGAGAAACTCACACCAGGCTGGATGCGGACCCAAAACCATCAGGGAGCAGCTGGCCAGGGTGAAATGTAAGCGCTGCTTTAGCGCACGCCCGACCCCAGCGCCAGCCACAGTGCAAGGTGAAGGTGCCAGCTGGCATTACCAGGCCAGAATCTGGTCGTGCTTCGTGCACCGCCCAAACGGGAGCGTTGCTCTACCACGGCTAAGAGCGGACGGCAGACATGGAAGCTCAGCGGGTAGGATCGCTGGGTCTTCAAAAAGGAAGCCCCCAGGGCGCACGCTTATCTTAACTGCTAAATGACCTCCTGCTGTCCAGCTCTAAGCACACGCGCATGCGACCAACAGCTCACGGGCCACTTCAGCCAGATCTGACTCAGTCCCAGCGAGCAGCAGGAATGCGGCTCCTTCCATCTCATTTAACAGACCAGCAGATAAGGCAGGAAAGACTTTCCCCAGAAGTCCCATTTGCGACAACCATTGCCTCCCCCCTTCATCTCACCTTGAAGGTCAGTCTGTGAGGTCAGTGACGCACCAGGAGCCGTGCTACTTACATGCATAATCCTCATCTCATTCGAACCCTGGACCCTCAAACTCCAGACCCAAGCACTGAATGCTGGCCCAGTTAAATACAAAGAGAAAAAAGTGGTTGCCCAGATAATGGGCCTTCCCATTTCAGAGGTCAGCCCTCTCCAAGCAAGCAGGGTTTTACCGGACTCAAAACTCCTGGCTGGGTGAAGTGGCTGTATCAGCCTCCTGCAGTATCAGGCTGCTCTGGCTGTCAGACAATGCAGGATTCCTCGGCACAGGTTCCTGCCAAGAGGTCCATGGGGTGGGCACGGCTGATCGAGGGGCTACCCAGGCTGTCCCGTTTACTGTAACTAAATACGTTCCAGCAGAAGACTCTGGACAAGACGGCAGCTGCTACCGCCCTCTCCTTTTGAGGCCAGCCCTTGGGGGTCAGAAGCACAGTGCTGAACCGTCCCTTCCTTTTTCATGCACTAAAACAAGAAGCAACTCCCTCAATATTGAACAAGGAAGAACGCAGGCCACCAAGCCAGAGAGACCATTTGTGAGACCAGGTTTCCAGTGGACTGGTACAGACTGCACTGGAGAAACCAGGGCAAAGGGATTGCCATCTCCTCTAACAGCGATAGTCAGTCCCATGGCTCAAGGCACCTGCCACTCCTTGGGGCCCTACAAACAAATCACACGTGCAATGTTCAGCTTGCTGTGTCCGAGTTCCCGGCCCAGAGAGCAGAGAGCCAGCTGCGGGAATACTCCCACTAAGCAGCCTCATGCCTGCATCAGACAGAGTAGCAGCAAGCACTGAGCTCACAGATCATGGGGGAACCCCCCTGCCCTGGGGGAGAAAGCAGCACCCACACAGAGCAGACAGACCCTCCCCCGGGCACCCAGGCAGGAGGGAGCAGAGAGGGGTGAGGATGTGCCTTGCAGCGTTTCAGCAACTCCCCACTACATCCCCGAGGCAAACAGCGACGATGCTCGGGGTCAGCAAGAGTGGGAGGATGGTGAACGACTAGCATCTGCAGCCTCTGCATTGGAAACCCAACCATTCCCCCCCGTCTGACGTGAGATCAGCTCCAGGCGTATTTAAGACAAAAGCAGTTACGTTTTTAATTGGCTTGCAAGAAGGGAGGGCTTATCTCCTGTCACCCCGTGCGCTTCAGCTCTAATTCCTCAACAGCCGATAGGAAGGCACATTGTGTTTGGAGAATGACAAGCCGCAAACACTCCTAAGCAGGCGCTTTGCTCCTTGTTCATTATTAAACAGGAACACACACAACCCCGCTTCAGAAAAGAGCCCCACAGAATGCAGGCAGTATTGCAGCCACACCAGGGCAGGGGCTTGTGGGGCCAGATCCTCCTGCAGCCCTAGAGAATTCCTATTCACACCGCTCTGCAATCCCATTAGGAGCGGGCTTAAATTAATAAAGTTGTTTGTCTTGTCAGCTTGTGTTACACGTTGTACAAACTTGTTAGATAATCAACAGAGGCATGACAATTCATTATCCTACAGGGAGCCAGCCCGGAAACCAGCAGCTTCCGCCTTCAAATTGAGACACCACATCAAATTACAGCATTAGACGCAGTTCGCCTGCACACTCTGAAGGGCAGACGCAGGCCCCATTGTTCCCAGGGTCTGCGGAAAAGTAGCTTCTGCCTCTTGCCTCTTCCTTGAGTGCCTCAGCGTCAGTGGGATCTCTGTGTGGTGGACTGGCATTGCAAAGCCTCGCACCATGTGTTCCAGCCTTCCTTTGTGCTGGGGGTGGGGGGGGGCAGAACTCAGACTGGAGATGCGTTCAACTCATCCGCACGCTCCTCATCAGAATTCTTTATGCAGGAAGGCTCAGCTTGAAGCCTCTCTTTCCTTTGTTGTTTACTCAGACAGAAAAGCTAACCCTTTCAAGCCAAGGGGACTGCAGACCATCCTTTCAGATCAGCTGCAGGGAGACGGCAGCTTTGAAACGGGCGGTGAAGGTACTAATCAAGTCTCTTGCCTGGTTCAAACTGCTGCCATTTTACTGCTACAAGCGGCTGTAGGAGCACACATCTCAAAAGCGAGAGATGAAGTTACTCCCCTTGTGACAGTAACGATGGTTCGAGATGTGCATCCTCCCCATGGGTGCTCCACTGTAGATGTGTCTGCGTCCCTGTGCTGCGATCGGAGAATCGTAGCCATGTCCGTTCAGCCTGCACATGCGCTGCTCCTCGCCTGCCCCGAGGCAGCTCGTGAAGGTGAACCCTCCTCCGTCCCTCCATCCCAGAGGCAATGGTGAACTTTGAAGGAGAGGCAAGGAGGATGGGTCGCGGGGCGCCCATAGGGGGACACATCGAAGAACCATCATTACTGCACAAGGTAAGTCACTCGGTCTTCTTTGAGTAGTGTCCCTATGGGTGCTCCATTGTAGGTGACTCCAAACAGCACCTACCACTGGAGTCTGTTACATATGGTACTATGGGGGCACCAAATCTGGCATCTGCAGCCGAGTCCCCCAGGATGGCATCATGTCCTGCAAAGGTGCGTGCAGACGCCCAGGTAGCTGCTCTGCAGATTTCCAATATAGGGTACCCTTGGAGAAGGCAACTGAAGAGGAAATCAATCTCCTTGTGTGCATGCGTATTGAAGACGGAGGTGCTACATTACGCACCTGGTAACAGAGCTTGACCGAGCAGTTCCAGACCCACTTGGAGATTCTGAGCAGAAATCACTGCACCCTTTGACTTATCTGCAACGCAGAGGAAGAGTCTCAGATTTTCTGAACGCTCTCGTGCTATCCAAACAGAAGGCCACGGCTCTCCTCACATCGAGCGTATGGAGGACGGATTCCCTATTATCCTGATGAGGTTTGGGATAAAAGGTTGGAAGCTGAATAAGCTAGTTTATATGAAAAGCGGAAGTCACCTTGAGCATGCACTTCGGATTTGGTCTAAGAGTGTCTGCCAGTGAAGAATGGAGGGGGGGGATGCGCCATCAGGGCCACTCTCTCTCTCCTACCCTTGTTGTAACACAATGGCAATCAGGAATGCAGTTACATTGAGAGGTGAGCTAGTGAACAAGTTGCCATGGGTTCAAATGGTGATCTAGTTACTTTAACGTTAGGTTGAAATCCCATTGAGGAGTGGGAAGTCTAGGTTGGGGAAATAGGTTTGCTATGCCTTTGAGAAACCCCTTTGCAGTCAGATGGGAGAAGATTGAACATCCTTCTCTACCTGGTGGAAGACTGCAATTGCTGCTAGGTGAACCTTTAGCGATCTGATAGAGACCCAATTTCTTGAGAGTCGAGAGGGAGTCCAGGACTGCCGGTAGGGTGAGCTGCATTTGGAGTGACTCCTTTGGGCTGGCACCAGATTTGAAATCTTTTCCATTTTTGTAGGTAGATATGACGAGAAGCTTCTTTCCTACCGCACAACATCAATTCCTTGGAGCACAAATGTCTCTAAGTGCTGGAACCACAAAGACGACAGGCGTGGAGCCTCTGAACCCACAGGCTGGGATGGAGAGCGCATCCCTCATTCTGCGATAGCAGGTCTGACGTGACTGGAAGAGTCATCGATGGACAGGGTCAGCTATGACAGGCAAGGCTACCACCTCTGCCTGGGCCAGGTAGGCGCAATCAATATGAAGTTTGCTTTCTCTTTTTTCACTTTAATTCTGAAAGTCCTGTTTAGAGGGAATGGGGGAAGGCATAAAGGAGACCTTGTCCCATGGGAGGAGAGCATCCCGCATTAAATGTTGGCCGATCTCTGCTCTGGAACAGTACTGAGGACATTTCTTGTTCTGGTACGTAGCAAACAGGTCTGCTGTCAGTATCTCCCATTGGCGGAACACGTCTTGCAGGACCACCAAATTTATTTCCCGTTCGCAGTCGTGTTGTGCGCTCCCGACACGTATGCTGCTGATATAACATCGTGGGAAATGCACCAATTCCCGAGTTCTAGTTCCACCACACACAGGGAGTGTGATCTGGTGCCTCCCTGACAGTTTTTGTAATACACCCAGGCCACTGTCAGTCATGACTTTTGGGTGCATGTCTGATCAGGAGGAGGAAGTGAGCACACGCGTTTGACAGTGCTGAGTTCAAGCAGGTTGATGTGAAGACGTCTCAGAGGGCGACCATTTCCCCTACACCATGAGACCATTGAGATGCACACTTCATCCTATGAGGGATGCATCAGTGATCAGGAGTAAGGATGAGGGAGGCTGAAAGAATGGGTCTTTTCACCAGTGCAAGGACTGCTTGACCTTGGTAGGCATCGATAATAGTTTGCTTATGACATTTCTGTTCGGTCTGTAAACCAAACTGAACCAGGCCTGGCGGCATCTCGTGTGTAGTCTAGCATAAGCTAGGACCAATGTGCCCATGGCCACATGCCCCAAGAGCTGGAGGCAGTATCTGGATCGTACTCTCTCTACCAAAGTGGGAAGGCTGAGGAATCTGATGTGGGAGGAGCGCCTTCGCTTAAATGGAGTCGAGGCCGGCTCCTGTGAATTCTAATCTTTATACCGGGGTTGTCAATTTTTTTTGCACTGATTTACAGGCCCAGACTCTGGTTCCACACAGGTTCAATGTAGTCTGGGTAACTCGCTGAGCTGTGGTGAAGGAACATGCCCTAAGAAGGCAGTTATCCAGGTAGGAATAAATCAGGATACACTCTCAGGTTAAGTGGGCCGCCACTACCGAGAGGAGCTGGGAGAATACCCAGGGGCTGATGAGAGGCCCAAAGGAGTACTCCATGCTGGCAGTGGTCTTGGCCTAGTGTGAACCTGAAATATCTGTGACTCGGTATGATGGAAATGTGGAAGTATGCATCTTGTAGGTCGAGTGCCAATCTCCTTTCTCTAATGCTGGAATAACTGTTGATAGAGTGACCATCTTGAACTTCTTTGCCTTGATATGTCTATTAAGCAACCTGAGGTCCCATATGGGTCTTCAACCTCCCTTTTTCTTTGGGATTGGGAAGTAGCTAGAGTAGAAGCCTTTGCCTCTGATGTGTGGGCACAGGGCTGTACAGCTCCTACGCTGAGGAGATGAGAGTCTGCTACGCCAGGAGATAGTTTGAGAAGGATCCCTAAAGAGGGACTGGGAAGGGTGTTTGGGAGGGGGAAGCGAGGAGAAATGAATGGCGCGTCCCTGATGATCTCCAGCACTCATTTGTCGGCGGTTCTGTTCCCAGGTGCTGTGGAACAGGGTAAAACAGACTCCGAAGGAACAGGTGGGATTTTCCAGCCTCAGATGGCGAGGAGAATGTTCTATGGGCACTTTGACAAACCCGTCAAAAGTGCCTCTTCGAGGCTGAGGGTGGGAGGAAGCTGGTTGAGATCCTGACTGCTTTCTCCTGGGAAGCCTAGGCTTCTTCCTCTTCAGCTCGTGAGATCTCTAAACAAGTATTGGGATGAATATTGGGAGCACGGTGATGAACAGGGCTCGAACGGTGGCTGAGGGCTGTACTCTCTCTCTTGTAGGTTGGAGTATAGATCCCAAGGGATTTGAATTGGAAGCCAGCAACATAACCTAGATCTCCCAACTTCTAGTCCCGTATCCTAACGGGATTACCTAGCACCCCTTAGCTGGTCATTTGGGGCACATCAAGCCAATGGTTCCTGGGTGCCGTGCTCCTAGGTATATTTGCTCTTCCACAGCTACAAGCTGGGAGCCAGAACTCTGCCCCCTCCCCCTTCTGATCTCCCAGTGTGAGTGACAGCCATGTATAATGTACTCCCAGCTGGGAAATTGATTTCTCGCCCCCTCTCAATTCAGCTGCCGCCAAAACCATCACTCTGCAAAAATATGCGTTATGGAATGATTGAGACTGGACCCATTTACCAGCAGCAGTGACTAGCTGCTATGTGAACAGGATTCAATTTATTGGAGAGCTGAGGCTCTCCCAGCTGGGAGCCTGTCCAGAGATTAAACTCGTGCAACAGGCAGCACTCCTGCACAGTGAAAGCCGGGGAGCCCAAGCCAGCATGCAGGGTGAACAGATAGGAAAGAACACCACGCACTTAACAACAGAGCGGTTCTCAAGCCCTGTTAGCAGCTCCCAGGCCAGAGGGGAGTAACAAAGATTCCCTCACAATAAAATACTCAGAATGAATTGAAAAGCATAATCAATACTAGGTTTCTCTCTCCACAGCAAAAATGAGTGGCGAACACTGATTCAGCACAAAGCTCCTGCAGATCAGCACCAGAGCTGTCTCTTGTACAGAAGGGAGAGCTGCAGCACAGATTAAGAGAAAGCTGTCAGGACAAGAGCCAGGGAACACCACAGGGAGGCTTAAATGAGGAAGCCAGCTCTCAGACAGTCCCTCGGGCACCGGGAGAGGCAGGAATCCATGGGCATTGCAGGATTTCCAAGTCACAGCGCAGCCACTCCCCTGCAAGCCGGGTGCTATGGGCAGGACTGAGCGCCAATCAGCCAGTCCAAATGCTGACTGCCGAACTAGGCCAAGCCTCGTCTGTTGTGGAACCGGGGTGCCTCATCCCACGTGACGTGGCTGTAACAATGGACTGGCCCATGTGACTGGGAAGAAGTGGGAGGAGGAGGAAAAATGCCCTTTTTCAGAGACCATGAACCTAGCCTCAGCCCCATCACCTTGTGACATGATCCTATGCGAGCTCAGCAATGCTGGGTCAGACTAACACCGGGAAGGGACACCACAATGCAACACCATGGGTACTGCAGGCAAGCGGTATTAGAAATGCAGTAGGTGACACAGCCCCAGTGTGAAGCTAAGAGGCCGTGCTGCCAGAGACAACAGAAGAGACAGGAAGGGGCGACTCCCCACCTTCTACACACAAGAGGGACTTTCTGTGAGGGGACACGTGAACTCTGATAGATAGCGTGGTCAAATTCAGGCTCCACCTGAATGCCGCCTATCATTCCAACAGGGGACCGCATTCCTGTTTACAGGGCAACTACTATACACCAGCAGCATTCCCCCAGGAGGTGACCGCACCGGCGGAGGATTAGCTGACTCATGCACGGCTTGGTTCTGCCAGTCGTGCTTGTCCTGAGAGTACCTAGGCAGGGACACAGAGATCTTTGCCACCTCAGTCTGGGTCATTCAGGCTGAGCGATGGTGCTCAAATCCAGTGTATTAGCTGGGATCCTGAGCACGGCAGGACACGGAGCCAACTAAAAGGGCTCCGTGCTGCTGGGACAGCTTGAACAGTGAGTAGCGAGATGATGTATGGGCCTGTCATCCATGCTACCCATCCTAAGAGCACCCCCACCAGTGCATTTCAGTGTGTATTCAAGCCAGGGCACAGCACAACAGCAGTGATCGGGAAGTGGCTACCGTGGCCCCAACGGAGACGACAGTAATTGGCGTGGCTGCTTTCACTTCTGCAGGATCAAGCTCTCCTGCTTCACTGGCAGAACGTTTTCCCAGGGCGCTTGCGAGTGCTTGAAGCAAAAGCTGCCACATCTAACAATATGGCTGGCTAAGCTGGATTTCTGCCGACGCATAGCCTCATCCATCAGATAGTCAAGAGCAGCAACTAGAGGGAAGGCAGAAGAACTCAGTGCCTGTACTTCCAGGTTACGTAGGGTCTCTTGAACCAACAATCCTCTGGGCAACAGCTCGAGCAAGAGAAAGTTATTCAGCTCCGCTGCAGCCGGAGCTCCTGCTAGCATACCTGGGAAGAGAACACTGCTCTTCTGAGATCCAGGAACGCTCAGAGGCTCAGCTCCATCTATATAGGTTACTCAGCTAGCCTTTGAACACTACGGCTGCTCATTTCCCTTTCACACACTCCATTCGTACCTCTCCAAGGGCTCCAGGTTATCAGAAGGACATCTGCAGGCCTATGCACCTGCAACTATTAAAAGCAACCTCCTTCCAGGGCCCCTCTTCCTTTCACCAGGTACAGAAATGGGAAGCTGGCTGGCTGGCGGCCCGTTAAACATGCAAGCAAGCAGACCCCAGCTCTGGAACGAGGACTGAAGAGGGATGTGCGCACACATGCAGAGGGTGACGGCATCACACACAGTGCTGCCTTCTCATTAAAAGTCTCCCCAAACAGGGCATTTTTAGGGAACAGCTCCCAAGACACTCGTGGGAAGCTAGTGAATTTCTCTGAAGCGTCTCTGAAAACTGGCTTCCCAAACGTGTGGCAGTCTCGTCCAGGGTAGAACTGAATATTAATGCAAAAACCATTCCATTTATTCATAATGTTAGGTCATTATAGACCTGTCCGAGCCTTTACTGAACTTTAAGAGATACTTACAATTATACATAATGCTTGTAGAATATAACACAAGCTTATGTTTTTGATTGCTTATGTTATCAGGTTAATTAAAGACATTTCTAGGAAATCTGCTTTCTTTCAACTACTGACACTTTGGGAGCCTGTCACGGGAAGATAACGTTTAATATCCCAGCTGTGTTCACATAGACTGTGCAGGAATGTTTCGAGGCGGTATCAAGAGCCATAAGTGACATAGTAAAACTTTCTTACTCCCCTTTGCAAAAATAGCTTCAGTTTAAATCCCTAAAAGAAATCCTATTGAAAGTAATTTCTTTCATAAGCTCTCTAAAGTCTCCATTCTTCAAACGTGAAGAACTTTTTTGCTTGGGAATTCATGTTCCCTCTTAACAGGTGAAAATCTCTTTGAAAAATACTGCTTTTGAGATATTTGCCAGTGTTTTGTATGCATGTAATAATGTCCTAGCTATGTAAACGGTGAAGTGTTTTGCTTACCAATATGGAATCCAAGGATCTTGTTACAAGTGGTGATTAATGTAAGAAGCCATTTGGGTATAGAATTATTGATATTAATTGGGGAATGAATTAACTATCTTTCTGGCACTGCTTCAGCAACTTCATCAGGAAGAGAGGCAAGAACCAGCTTGCCAAAGAAGAAAAGGAGACGATGCCTTCTTTAATGGCCAATCAAACTTAAAGACTCAGACTTACTCAAGTTTAAAGAGACTATTTTGAGAACTAAAATCTTATGCATGACAAAGGTGTTTGGATTCATGTAAAATAATGTTATTCTTCTGAAACGCTGATAAAAACCAAATTAATTCAGAAAATGGACTGAATACGAAAGAGTTAGAACTCAGACTTTGAAGATGCTCTGGGAATCTCCCATTTCAAGACCAAAAATAATTAAAACTCTGCCGCCATATATTAACAGATTGCATATTCAGGAGATTCAGCTGCTGCCTAGACCTCTCCACAAAGGTCTTGAGCCAAGGAAAGGATGACAGTAGCTAATTTTTGAATCCAGCCAAGCCCTGGAAGAGTGGGAGGAGTAGAAATCCCTCCGAACTGAGCAGCCAGCAGCACCGTCTGCTCAAATCTCTCAACTTCAGCAACAACATTCAATGCAGCAGGCTCATCCCGGCTCTGCCTCCTCCAGCTGACACCTTTACAACAGCAAGAAGAACCAAGTCACTTCCCCGTCCAGCTCCGATCCTGCAATATGACATTACCGATACCGCAGCATCATGGGCAAGATGAAGTTTGCCAAACCTCGGTCAAGAAGGTAGATTTAAAGTTTCTTATTTTAACGGGATATTGAAATGCTATTGTCACTTAAGATACCAACGGTTTCTCCTGTTAAATACCGGAGTGCTCAGACCATCTATTCCTGGAGAGGAGACATTAGCTAACCATGGGCAAACAGAAAACGATCACATTTAACTCAGACTGAAGATTAATATTCACCAATATGCTTGTTTCAAGAAAGCTCCTTGAATGCCTTCTTTTAATACCTGATTTAAATACTTTTTTGGTTTCATAAGACAGTTAAGATCACTCACCTTTACCCATTTATAAACCGATTCGGTTACCCAAGAGAAACCAACAGGGCTAACCTACCCTTAAACGTAGTTCTGCCCACCCATAAACTCCTATTTACCCATGATCCCCAAAAATGTATCAGTCCTGGCTCAGGGTAATGTACTTTGGTAACTTACCAAGAGAAGAGTTCTCCCCCAGCAGCTGCAGGCCTACTATGGAAAGTGTGATGTCTGGTCAAAGCTTTCCACAAAGACACGCAGAAAGGAATGGGAAGGAAGTAACCATTGTTTGTGTTTGGTTTTACTCCCTCCCCAACCCAATCAACTGGAGTTAATTGGGATTATTTTGCTTGTCTTCCATCCCTGTGTCCCTAAAGCAAAGAATCTCATCTGACTACACCGGGGGAGTCGTATCCCTGAATGGGCATTAAGAGAGAATCATTAAGATTTGCTCTTCCAGTTTTTGTGTTTCTCTAGACTATATGTACACATTTTAGTTCCTTGCAGCTCAGCAACTTGACAAGCCCTTTCTACCCCCCTCGCCCTCTCCACACACACACACACACACACACACACACACACACACACACACACACTCCTGCAGCTTGTGGTGAATTTTGTGCTGACGCAGCTGCCAGACACCAGGAGCTGAGGGGTCAGACATTTGCCCTGATCCACAAGAGCAATGTTGCCTGCGCTCAACTTTCGTCTTGCAAGGCGCAGGATAACTGCACACCTTCCAGGTGTGGAGGGGAGCAGAAGATAGGCTGTCTCTGTAAGCAAGCTCTAGAGATCTCAGTTGTGCTAATGACAACAATATACTGACTGCGTAGACATGAAAGCAACGAGAGCTGTGAAAGCCCTGAGGATGCAGCACACACAGGGTGCGGCTCAACCAAAGGAAGACAAACAGATCCATGCTCCCAGCAAGCAGCACAGACCTCTGCCCCGTTCAAGGTGGGAGTAATGGCACTTCACAGGCTGATCCAGATCCAGGCTGAAGGGAGGAGGAAGAACTGCACATGGGGAGGATCAAAGAAGTGTGGGCTGGGGCTAAATCTGCCTCTGACGGGCGGGAACTAGATAAAAGCAGCATCTACCAGGATGGAGATTCACAGGTTCCCGAGTCACCCCATCATCCTCAACCTTCACAGTGCAGCGATACCAGGAGGCTCCAGTAAGGGTCACACCACTGTGCTAGGTGCTGCACAAACACATAGGACAGCCCCTTCTCCACGGAGCTTTTACCTAAGACAAGTAGATTCACCGGGAGAGGCGGGGGAGAGATCGGGACAATCCCACACAATTGGTAAACCAGCGTGGCTATTTTTAGAGTAGTTAAATAGGCACTCCAAGGTAGAGCTCTCAGCTGAGCCAAGAGTTGGCAAACCCCTTGTAGGCAATGCAACACCAACAGGCCCTGAGGAGAGATTTGAAGGAGATTGTTCAGGGAGGGTGTTCCATGCAGGAGGGCGGGTCAGGACGTCATTGTGCCAGGTGCTGTACGAACACAGACCTCCTTGGAGCAGGGAGTGTCCTATCTAGGCAAGTGATGGGGGGAAACTGGACCAATCACACAGCCTGTGGCAGGAGGAATTTGGAAGAGACTAACAGAACCCTCTCCCTGACCCAGAGGATGCAGTTTGTGTCCAGGGAAAAGGATTCTGCCCCCAATCCCAGACTGCCCCAGCCGAAACCGCTAGCCATAAGCCATGCAAGTCTGAGCTTCACCCAGCAGGACATCCCAGAGCACCATGGGACCTCTGTTCTGGCCGATTCTCACTGATCTAACAGACGACTGCACAGCCTGATTCTGCATCCGCTCAGGGCTATTTGGTTGGACACACCAGGGTTGACAATGGAGCGGGGATAGAGGGTCACTAGAATAAAGGCCCCAGTTACGTAGCTTTCAGCTCTCAGTACCGAACCCCAAAAGGAAGCAGAACATGTCAGGCCCGGCGCTCCTAGCACTGAGCCCGGTCTCAGGAAGCTAGTCTAAGAGACAGGGAACAAGCTACCCTGCGTGATCACAGGAGGGAGTGGACCCAACAGAGACTAGGCGGCTGCCAGGCATGAAGTGACGGATGGGTTAAGCCTCTACACTCAGCTGCCATTGAGTGAGGCTCAGAACTGAGGGAAGAAGCCAGGGCTGTCTTTCTGGGACTAAAACACAGCTGTGTTAGCAATACTTTAAGCCCTGCAGAGATCAGCCCAAAGCATCACTCCTCCCTCCCCATAGCACTGGTTCCATCTCTCCCCCTTCACTCCCTCGAGGGTGGGGGAAACCACCTCCAACGGAAGTGTAGCTGTCAAATCCCTGCTCCCAGACCACTCCAGTCACCACGAGTCCTGAGTGCACGAGGGTTCATGTTGTGACATCCCTCTCTGAGCCACCAAGAAGGGAGAAGGTGGAGGTTCCTGGTCTCAAAAAGAGGAATCTTGTCCAGCTAACTCCCCTGGCATCTCCTAAGGAGAGGCAGAAGAGGTAGTGTCACCCCGCAAAAGGTACCTCTGCCACCCTCACCTCCTCTTTTCTTTGGCTGCACCATCCATGCCGAGGAACTGGAGTGGTAGGTCAGTTGCAGTTTAGAGAGACAGGTTCGTTTTTGCAACACAGGGGACGTTTGTGTTCAGGAGTAAAGGCTGCAGTGCCTCAGGTGCTCAATAACAGCCATGCAGACTTTCACCTCCATGTCAGAAACCTGAATCTGCCCCCGAATTGAAGGCTTCAAAGCCTCACTGCTCAGTGGAAGCAAGTGTTCATCGCACACTACCCAGCAGACCGGTGTCCACATCAAAGCCACCACAACTGGAACGGAGCTAGTGTCAGCAAAGTGGCCACACGCTGAAGGACCACCGGGACTCCACTTTTCATCCTAGATCACAGTTGAGATATGTGGCCCCTCTGCCCATGATGCGTGTGTCGGTCGCCTTCCACCAGCACTTCATTCACAACGCACTTTAAGGCCAGGGTTTGGCGCGAACCCTCAGTTAGTCTGGAAGTTAGATACTTGGGTCCTATTCTAGCCATTTCCAATCACTCTAAGTCACGGGCTAACTGGCAACCGTGAAGCAAGATAACTGACACAGCCACCTGTAAACAGCAGGCCTGCTTCCAATGCGAGATCTGTTCCATAAACGCATTCAACAACGCATAATGTGCTTTCTATATTATTCACCACTGAAAGGTAATTTACAGTCCAAGGCCTCACGGGGAAATGATTCAATATGTTAATTGGCCCAAGTGGAACAATTGCTGGTGATTCGCACGGCTGAGCTGCTATCAGAGAAATAATTCTAGCCCATAATCCTCATGGAGATGCAAGGAAGAGTGAAGGGCAGACAGACACTGTTGAACATTTCTCAGAGAAAAGAAATGGTGCACATTCATTTTTGCTGCCACAGCCTGCCTTCCGAATCAACAGGTGCCCACTGCCAGCCCCGGAGGAGAACCCTGCCCAACGTTTCACCCGGCCATACGGTACCGCTCCATGTCCACAACACACGAGCTGGGCAGGAGTTTGTCCTACCGTACAGCATGAGACGCATGGCGGGTGCCTTACAGACAAAGCAAAGACAGTCCCTACCACAAAGGGATTACCAGCGAAGGGCAAAATTTTGCCAGCCTTCATACATATCTCATGGCTCAGTGCTAGCATCTATCAAAGCAAAGGCGTGTCACACAGCAAAACCAGCCAACAGTGCAGGGATAAGGGAAGAGGCCCAGTAACACCACAAGAGCCTGGTGCTGTTCACAGCTGCTATGTGCCTAGCTCATTAGCCTGTGTCCTTGAAAGTTCCTGGATGCTTTAGTACTCTGAACCAACAGAACAGGAGCATGCCAGCTCTGGTTTCACTTTCAGTGAAGCTTTCATTATAAGCAACATTTACACTGTGAACCCGGTTTTACCCAGAAGCTACCACTGTGAAGTTGGGAAGTATTTTTAATAAGCAACCTAAAGGAAAAAACTGCTGGTGATAGGATACTGAGCTTCAAACCTCTAGGTCACTGGTTCAAATCCTGAGCCGGAATCATCTAAAAGCTGTCACGACCAGCTGATAACGGCCTGAGAGAGAGAAGCCACTAGGGTCTCATTTCTATTCCCAGCAGACAGGCACCCACATCACATCCAGCGCTAATTAGCTCCTTCGCTGACTGTTTCCACCAAGACATAAAAGGAGAAGTGAGCCAGAGAAGCTGGACTCCTTTTCACCCCGACATGGCTCCCCCACATTCAGGACTGAAGCAGGCTGGCAGGGGATAGCATGGGGGAAGCTCACACAGATGGATTCTTCAATGCTGGCAGTCCAGCGCCAATCACCACCATCAATTAAAGTCTGTATTAAAACCTTGCATGCATTCCAGCACCAAGTGACTGCTGGACTCGGAAGGAATCCTGTTCGAGACTAAAACGAGGGAAACATTGGGCAAAAGATCATTTGACAGTACAAAAAACCAGGGGTCAGGAGGGACCACGCTTCTCTGTACAAAGGAGCATAAGTTCTATATGTCCTGTGTTCACTGCAAGTTTGTGCTAATGCAGCATCCTTTCTTTTACAGAAAAGGTCAGCTGGATTCCATCCCAAAGGTCAGTTAAAGGACGTTCTGTAAAACCTACTACTTTTATCTTCGTGAACTCATTTCTGTGCTCTGTTTGCAACCCAAAAATCACAGATGAACCAGAAAGTGAAACTGACTAGTCCACACAGAGGGGAAAAAAAGAAAACCCAATATATTCATCCCATTGCTGGGGTTTAAGTTTAGCCTCCAGTCATCACAGAAAAAGATTGATTTTTCAAAAGATAAAACTTTAAATCTGACCATTTCCCTTCAAGATTTCATCTGCTCAGGCTGTTTATTCCCCAACTTTAAGGTAATTCTCTAACATCATAACTAGTTATAAAAAACGATTACTAACCTGTTGTAACTGTTTTTTGAGATATGTTGCTCTTGTCCATTCCATGTTAGGTGTCTGCACACCACGTGCACTGGTGCCAGAGATTTGTCCGCTAGTGCTATCCATAGGGCCAGCTCTAGCACCCTCTGCACCGCGCACATGCACCAGTAGAAGGGAAGCCGCCGGCCTCCCTGCCCTCCGAGTTCCTTTTTGTCAATAACTCAGAGGTGTAGGAGGGTGGGGTCCTGGAACGGACAAGAGCAACATCTTGAAGAACAGTTACGAAAGGCTTGATGTTACTGAAGACCATGCAGGGTGGAAGGGCAAACGGCGGTCCAAAAACAAAAGGAGGGATGGACCCTGGATTGAGGCTGGTAGGTCGTCCTCAGGAGTGCCTTCAGAAGGCCTGTTTATTTTCACCAGGGTACCAGCGTGAGCCCAACTGACAACACTTGTAACCCTTCCCCTTTCTTTTCGAGGGGTCTTGCCTGGGCGGTCCTGAAAACCTGGGAGGCTGCTGGAGCCTGAAATGCTTGCTGGAGGCAGGGGTGTATACAGAGCCAGGGAGAGCAGCATGGCCCCAGAATCTTTGAGGCCGTGCAGCTTGGGGCGCGTCTGTTCGGAGACCAGAGAGGCTCCTTCCAAGGGGAGATCTTGCACCAACTGCTGGCCCTCATGTGAAAGGCCAGATGACTGCAGCCACAAAAAGCGCCTCATAGTGACAGCAGACAGCATAGTTCTGGCCGCCGAGTCGGACACATCCAAAGCTCCCTGCAGGGAGGCCCAGGCCATCAACTTGCCCTCCTCCATAAAACGGCAGAGAATTCCTGCCTCAACTCCGGAGCCAGGGCATCCTCAAACTTGGCCACTGAGTCCCAGGTGTTGAAGTCTGCGCTCCCCAGCAATGCCTGCTGGTGGAGATACGAAGCTGCAGGCTGGCCATTGAATAAACTTTCCTCCTGAAGCTCTCAGTGTCTATTTTTCAGGGTGGTGTTGGCCTGTCCCTGCCTGTTCCACTTGTTTGTGGCCAAAATCACCAGAGACCCCAAGGGTGAGGGGGGTGCACGAGTATACACCCACACCCTTCGGCTGGGATGTAATACTTCTTCCGATGCTGGGGGCAGAGAAGAAGGGGGTTTGTCTGCCACAGAGCCCTAACCAGCTTCCAAAACCCCTCAGGGACTGGCAAGGCCACTTTGGAAGTGACCAAAACGTCAAACAGGCTGTCCATGGGCTCTAAGCTCCTCCAGCCCAAAGTCTGTGCCAACCCTCTGGAGGAGCTGCTGGTGGCCCCTGAAGTAGTCTGGAGGCAGCAGGTAAGCCAGACCTGCAACCGCCTCAGCTGGGGAGGCTGAAGAAGAGGCTAGCACTGGGGGAGAGGCTGGCTCTTCCTCTCCCTACCACGGTGGCCTCCACTGGTGCCGCTGCCAGAGTGTCGGTGCTGGGGTCGGAACCCAAATCAGAGTCTGGTTCTAGCCGGGACGGGACTGTGGCTCGCCTCTCAGATGCCACCCAGAGAGGGGGCCCCGGTGCGAGGGGGGAACCCCCCAGGTTCCAGTACTGCCACTGCATTGGCCACTGTCCCGGTGGCCAAGCGCCAGCAGTTGATCCGGTGTGAAGGTAGGGTGCCGGTGTCTCCTCGGGACTCCAATGAGGACTCCTCCCTCAGAGACCCCAGTCGAGCCAGGAACCGATGCCGTGGAGCTGAGGACCCGTGTCTCGGACCCATGAAGGACTTCCCCCTGGAAGGTACCGTGATCACCAGCTCCGTGGAAGAGGCCAGCAGCCTTTGTACTCTTCTGTCCCTGGTAAACCTGGCTGGTCGGGGTCTTGGGGCATGGGTGGTACCAGGAGGGACGTCAGATCTTTTGCCACCTAGCATGCCTCCCATGTTGAGGGGGCGCACAGGTGCAGGGTGCCCTGACCGCACCCGGGAGTCTGTGATGGGTCCCAGACTGGCTAAGGGCCCTAGGTGGGGTTGCTGCCACTGAGCGCGGCTCTGGGCATGACGAGTGGCCCAGCACAGGTCTCAACCTCGTCAGCCGCTCCCCTCTTATCTCTTCATCACCCGAGAGCGCTTCCTCTCCGCGCAGTTACTTGTGCCTCTTCCTCGGTGCCAGGAAGAGCATCGTGCCAGGGGAGCTCTCCACCCAGGTGCCAACATGCTCAGCGCCGAACCAGAGCGGCCCGACTGAGGCCGATCTAAGAGCAGTGTCCATTAGCAGGGCCTTCAAACAAATGGCTCTGTCTTTTCGCATGCGCTGCTTGAAGCCCCTTAACGTCCTTAACGTGAGCTTCGCCAAGGCGCTTGAAGCAGCTCGAACGCAGGTCACTCACCAGCGTGGGGTTGTTGCAGGTGGCACACAACTTGAAGCCCAAGGATCAGGGCATGCCCCGTTCCTGGAACGACATCCCTAGATAGCGGTCCTATCTACAGAAACTAACGATATACACAAGAACAGAGTCCAAAAAACCACTGAAGACTTGCAGAGCAAGAACCGTTCCAGCAACCGTCACGGGCGGTAAGTCAGAACTGGGAAGGTAGGGGAACAGCAGCACCCCTTCTACCAGTGCCTATGTGCAGGGCTCTAGAGCCGGCCCTACGGCTACCACTGGAGGGAAAGGTCTCCAGCACTGATGCATGTGGCGTGCACACGCCAGCACTGATGCGTGCACACGCCTAACATGGAATGGACACGAGCAAACACTCAAAGAACGGAAGTAACTGGTGTCACTTTAAGGATTTGACTGACTTTGGGCACATGCAAAACTTTCAGCAGCTAAAAAGGGGGATTTCACCTTCCAGTCTGATCCTGTCCTGTCCGCAGACAGGTTTCCTTCTTCGTTTATAATTCAATGTAGCAAAGATTTATGTTTGCGATACAACGTTGTCTAGTGGACTGAGCACAGAAGTGGGAGCCAGGAGCTCCCAAAATCTAATCCCAGCCCTGACACCAACTCAGAGAGAACCTGGCCAAATCATTTAAAGGATGCGTGCCTCAGCTTCGCCACTTGAAAACTGCAGGCCAACCCCTCCCAGCTGTAAGTCAAGTGTTTGTGCAGAGTTTAAATGAGCTAATCTTTCTTTAAAATTATTATACACACACCAGCACTGACAGGGATGAGGTCAGCTACACACCAGTCTGAGAAACAGGCTGAGAAATCGGTTGATGCGGCAGCAGAGTGTGTTCAAGAGCCCCAAAATGTCCCCGTCAGAGTCATGCAGTCGATCTGCCTCGGTTGGGCTGGGTATTTAGAATGCAGAGCACATTCCCCTCTTGATTAGGGCGGTTTTAAAATAGGTCACATCTTGGGCCTCCTCTTCCCTTCACAGTAGCCTGCTAAGTACCCAGGCAGAGATACCATCAGATTTTGCTACACAAGACACTCAGGGGGCTTTTTAAAACATGAAACTCCAATAATGTTTGGTCAGAGTCTGACCTAACAGAGCAGGTTACAACCCAACCGGAGCAGCCTCCGGAAAGCAGGATTCCTCCTGGCTCCACACATTCTGGTGCAGACACTAGGAAAGAGGCTTATTTACTGAGTGCCCAGGAAACCAGGAATGTGCAAGGAATGCATGCAGGGATATTGACAAGGGAGCAAAAGCTCAGCCAGACTGAAGTCTAGAGATGGGGCAATTCCCTGCCCTGAAGGGAGCCACCCCTGCAGGGCTCAGAATACCTAAAGGTATTTTGTTCTGCACTTTCAAGATGCACCAAACTGCGTTTTTAAGAGGCCATGCACCAGTGAAGAGAGGCACCACTAATGCGTCATGATGTACTGCACTTAGTCTGACAATTGGTTCGCTTTAGTACTATCATAACGCACCAGCAACAATTCCATGGCAAGGATTTATGAGGCCTGGCTGAGGTACTGCATGGGCTACTTGGTCTCTGATAAGAAGAGAAAAGGAAACAGCAGGGGAGGAGTGACTCCGTGTGGTTCCACTGTAACTTTTTTTAGCGAGTTCCAGGTTAAGGGCTGGAGAGATACAAGCCAACAGAGAGCCCGCAATCCCTCTAGCTGGTGTGTACTCGACAAGCATAGCAGACAGAACCCTAGAGAGACATGAGAAGACAGGAACAAGAGCAGCTGGAGGAACCAACCCCAGAGAGAGCAGCTGATTTAGATTTCTAAAGAAAGAAGAGTGTTTCACCCAGCACCCTAGACAACACGCCAAACAAACAGCAAAAAACCTCCCCTCCAACGCCCAACCTTCCACAGCAACCTGCACAATTTGGGACTGGAGGAAGCTTGAACCAAAGCAGAGGCCCCTCACTCACCACCAGCTCCCGCAGGGGTTCCAGGTGGGACGCCAACAGCAGCGCAGCCCGGGGGCAGAGGAAGTGACACCACCCCAAGGTCGGTTGCCATTTTATGGAGAAGACTCGGGCAGCTTTTCAAAGTAGACTATGACAGGTTGTCTGAGCCCCCTCCATAAGCAGCACAGAAAAGGGGGGAGGGGAAGTGTATGGGCGAGAACAACCTTTTCCACATTTCTGAGGTCTTGCAACTCAACAGAGCCTCATAAATCAGTGCTAATAGCAAGCGGAATATTCATGACAACTCTGCTAAGCGGGGAGCGTTGATTAAGCCTACGTTGCAGCGTGGAGACAGTGAGCTATATTCTGCTGGGTTGGGGGTTCCAACATCAACCTGGAATTTAAAACAAGCAGTCAAGAGACCTGAGCTACGGGGGGAGGGCAGTGAGGGATACACCAGGAGGTTCTCACTGTATCAATCATTTCCTCTTCATGAGGCTCTGAGGCTTTTGGCAGCCTGTGTGGCTGGTGGTATAAAAGCTGATCCTTGACCTGCAGCGAGATGCAAGACGATCGTGTGCTTAACTTTAACAAGCTCGAACACAAATGCCGTGCACGCAGGACAGGAGGGGTCAGGCAGTGATACAAGTGCAGGGTCAGTTCTCAAAACACAACACTCCCATCCTGTGTATGGTAAGCCAGACAGCAGCCAGCTTGCAGAGTGAAGCTGGCGTAATGCTAGCACACCACCACCAGCGCCTGTCCGAAAGGGCCCGGCCCGCAATAAGGACATGAAGTTCTTGCTGACCCAGGAGACCAATAACCCACCACGCCTACACCTGGCACCCAGCTGAATCCCTTGCCACTCAGATGTTTCATCAAGGTCATTTTAAGCTGCAGCTTTTGCTGGGTGTTGACCATTTGTTGGTTAACTTTCATATATTGGCTCCCAGCACCTGGGTTAAATACCAAGCACTGGGCTCTCCATGAACATGGTGAGCTGGAGAGATGTTCTGGGCCCTACAGTAGGTCCTTGACTTGCTGGTTTGAGGAGATTGCTGCTGCCGCCAAGTTGCACACGAGATTGTAAGGGAGATATAATGGCGATGTGCTTGGGTGGCCAAGGACTATCATCTTGCGTCCCAGAAATCTTTGGCAGCAATGCACTCAAGTATGACTGGGCCTGGTACAACCCACTCACCCCCAACCCATGACACTGGAGTCTGCCAAACCTAGTGGCAGTGAGTTCAGAGACTCTCTAAGATACCAACCTTGTTTATTTTTTAAATCAGCCACAGAATCCAACCTCAGCCATGGAGCGAACGGACAAAGGACTTCTGAGGACACCACCTGGAGCACGTCACCTGCGGCACTAGGGCCAGCTGGGACTAACCTAGCAGCCATGGGGAAGAAGAACCCATGCAAAGTCACAGGATGAAGCCAACACTGAGTGTGTCCTGAGAGTTCACTCCAAGCACAGATGCCTCCAGCCCAGGACAGAAAGCCCCATGTGTCAGGCAGGCTAGTGAGAGCTGAAACGCTGGCCTCCGCCCCTCCCAAGAGACTATCCTGTATACTTATAAACCAAGACCTGATGGACTGTTGCCCCTTTCCCCTGGGACCAAAATCCTAGATCAGCCTGGAGACTGCCGTGTCCTGCAGCAGTTCCATAGGTTTATCCTCCAGGATTCCCAAGAGCTTGTGACACGTCCTCTCCGAGCATCTTATGGTCCACACAGGACTGCTCCAAGTCTGCAGTCCTTTTGCAAGAGATGGACTCTACCTGAGGCTCCCGCATTCCCCACAGAAGAACCACGGTTACCCAAGCATTGTCATTTTTAAAAATCCCTCTTAGAGAAAGGGAAGTTTTCTAAAGCCAGGGCCAAGGGGCGGGGGAGGTTGCATTCCCGCAACATCCCTCCAGGATGGAGGCCACATGGAACACCTCCACTAAGGACACCACGTTTGAGACACAAGGTCATGTCATGAGCCTGTATATTCACAGGCTGCTTAATAAGGTTTGCAGGACCTTCACTCTAATGGCAAGATACTAATTCTGCAGTTCAGTGATCTGGCAGAATCATAAATGCCCTTTAATTTTGTGTAATTTAACCATCAAAAGATGACTCACTTTGGCTTCTCACCGAGTCCAAGGGTCATAATGTCATTCCTAGATCAGCATTCTAGTGCTCACCCGACACAGGCCAACTCAGCAACATTAGCTACAGCTTTTAACACACAGAATGTCAGATCCATTCGCCTCAGAGGCAGAGACGATAACCACAAAACCTTCCCTGAGTGGTGCTGCCTCCAGTTTGTTCTAATCCCTGGAAAAAAGCCTACAACTCTGGAAAAATGGTCACTCACCTTCCGTAACTGTTCAAGGTGTGTTGCTCACGTCCATTCCAAGCAGGTGGGCACACACTGTGTGCACGATCAGAAGGTTTCCCTGCAGCGGTACCCATTGGGTCGGTGCAGGCACCCCCCCAGAGTGGCGCCCTCATGGCGCTGTATAGAGGGCTCTGCTGACCTGCCACCCCTTCACTTCCTCCTTGCTGTTCAGCTCCGACAAGAGGGGTAGGCGGGTGGGTCTTGGAACGGACATGAGCAACACACCTCGAAGAGTAACAGTTACGAAAGGTGAGTAACCATTTTTCTTCGAGTGTTTGCTCATGTCAATTCCAAGCAGGTGACTCCCAAACTGAACCTAGGAGGCGGGGTGGTAGCTCACGAGACAGCTGACTGCAGCACGGCCCTGCCGAAAACCACCTCATCCCTAGCCTGCTGGGTGATGGCATAATATGAAGCGAACACCTGGATGGAGGACCATGTTGCAGCCTTACAAATCTCCTGCGTCGGGATTTGTGCCAAGAACGCTGCCCGGGCCCCGGCTGAATGTGCTGTCAAGGGCGGGGCTGGAATCTTAGCCAAGTCATAGCAGACTCTAATACAAGAAGTAATCCATGACGAAATTCATCGGGATGACACCGGCTTGCCCTTCACCTTGTCCACTGCTATGAAAAGCTGGCTCGACTTCCAAACAGCTTGGTACGCTCCAGACAGAATTGCTAATGCTTGCCTAACATCAAGCGAACGGAGTGCACGCTCCCTGCTGCTAGCATGTGGCTTAGGGCAGAACACCGGCAAAACGATTTCCTGACTTGTAAGGAAGTGGGAGACCACCTTGGGGAGGAAACCCACATGAAGGTGTAGTTGCACCTTGTCCTTGTGGAACACTGTATATGGTGGGTCCGAGGTCAACACCTTAGGCTCGGACACCCTCCTTGCTGAGCTGATTGCCACTAGGAAGGCTATCTTCCAGGACAAGTACAGAAGGGAGCAAGTAGCCAGAGGCTCAAATGGGGGCCCCAATTAGCTCATTAAGCACCAAATTCAGGTCCCAAACTGGGATGGGGCGACAAACCGTAGGGTAAAGCCATTCCAGTCCTTTAAGGAATCATGACACCATTGGGTTGGCAAATACCGATCTGCCTCCTTCCCCGGGATGGAACGCAGAGACTGCTGTTAGGTGCACCATCATCGATGAAGTAGCCAGCCCTCGCTGTTTCAGGTGCAGCAGGTAGTCCAGGATAAGGGCAGCGGAGCCCAGTAAGGAGTACCACCCTTTTGAGACGACCAGATGGAGAATCTTTTCCATTTCGGATGACCCAAGAGGACCCCCACACCTGTCTGAGCAGGCCTCCCTAGAGCAGCAGGAAGGTGTATGACAGGAAGCTGTCCGTGGTTCTGAGTGAGGAGGTCTGGGACCAGAGGCCCATGACAGGAGAGAGACCGGTGTCTATGGACAGCTGCAGGAAGCTGCATCAGCCCTGTGTCCTGAGCAGCAGGAAGGTGTATGACAGGAACTAGCCCCACAGGAGAAGGAATGCAACAGCTAAGGAGCCTCGGCTCTGGTTCTGGTAAGAGCAGAATCGACGGTACTTCCCCAAGTGGACCTCGTTGCAGCGTGCTCCCACAGGAAGTCCCCACTTTTGAAAAATGTCTCTCGCTATATTCGGGTAGAGGCCACTCATGAGTAGTAAAGGAGCAGCTGAGGTGATCTGCTAGTTCATTCTGGACTCCTGGCAGGTATGATGCCTCCAGGTGGATAGAGTGGGGTATGCAGAAGCCCCACAGGCCAATGGCTTCTCAGCACAGGAGAGAGGCGTGTGCTCCCCCCTGCCTGTTTATATAGAACATCGCTGTGGTGGTGTCTTGCATCACAAACACGACTGTCTCCTGAAGTTGAGGCAGAAAAGCCTGACATGCCAGTCGGACTGTCTGAAGCTCCTGGACATTTATATGGAGTGACAGCTTGTCCACAGACCTCACATTGTGAATGAGCCGAGCTGAGTTCCCCAACCCAGAGCTGAGGCATCCATGGCCAGCACCACCGACGGCTACGGAGCAGCAAACGGGGCTCCCCTGCAAATCAGCTGCAGGTCTAGCCACCACCGCAGGGCTTCCAGGACATGACTGTGCGTAGGACCCATCTGTCCGATGTTATACGGCCCAGGCCCAGTAGAAATGGGATAGCTGGTCCAGGACAGGAGGATGGAGGATCCAGGTACTGAGCTGGAGCATCTCCCTCGGGCATGGCTTCAAAAGTTCTGCTTCACCCCAATGGGTTGTTTGCCCGAGCCTCTACTCTTGTTATGAGGCTGAGGGGTTGTGTGTCTGCCACTTCTAACCCTCCTCTTTGAGAAGTCCTGCCTTGGTTGCGGGAGGGGGGTAGACTCTTTGGCTTGGCTGAGGATTAAAATGCTTCCATTGGGTAGAAGGTGTGTGGAGCCCCAGGGATTTAAGAGATGCCCTCGAGTCCTTGAGACAACGGAGCTTCGACTCCATCTGCTCTGAAAACAGACGCCCTCCTTCGAACGGTAAGTCCTGAATTGTGGACTGACCTTCCAGCGGGAGGCCCAACACCTGTAACCAGGAGCTACACCTCATCGCTAACCCTGACGGCCTGGTGCGTATCGCCATGTCCGCTGCATCAAGTGCGGCCTGCAGTGATGGCCGAGCCACCGCCTTGCCCTCATCAATCATAGCCCCATATTTGGACTTGGAATCTGACAGGAGAAGATCCTTAAACTTCAACATCGCCTCCCAAGAGTTGAAGTTAGACCTGCTGAGAATCGCCTGCTGTATTCGTACCCCTTGAGAGAAAGCATTTCACACCCTCCAACGCCCCCTTGCCAGTGGGGAAATCAAGGCAGGAGTCTGCCACAAGGTCTTTGTTGTGGCCTGAATTGTCTTAATGTGAGGCAAGGATACCCTTGAGGCCCCTTCTGGCATCAGGATATCCACCATCGGGTCCGCATGCAACCCCAAGTTCTGAGCCACCCGTCTCAGAAGCTGCTGATGGGCTCGACATGTGTGGTCGACAAGCCCGCCACTGCTTCGTCTGGGGAAGATGAGGATGAGGCTCTGGGCCCCATGCCAACCTCCAGTGTCTCCCGGTCTGGATCCTCCCTGTCCGGTTCCTCCACGTCCCCTTCAAGGCATTCCTGGGTGCCAGCACCCTCCCTGGCACCATGCCCTTCATTGGCTGATGCTGTAGGCTCCTTCTCCCTGCGATCAAGGACCGCAATCCTGCGCTCTGAGGTGTGGCTCTGAAATGACTGAGTAAGTGCCGCTTAAGTGCGTTCCCTGGGCCTGATGGTACACCCATGGGGTCCAGAAGGGCCATTGCTGGGGCAGTTGCCATTGAACGGCCCAGGTGCCCGTGGGTGGGCCTTGCACCTTTGTCCTCTGCAGGGCAGCACACCTGCTTGTCCTGCGCCCGCTGCGCCCGGGTCGAGACGACCTCACGTCCGAGTCCAAGGACCGCAAATGCCCCTTTGGTGACCCTGGGGTGCGGTAGTGCTGTGTCGCAGCGCCGGAAAGCAGTGCATGGAGGATTGGTGACTGCACTCAGAGGACCGATGCCGAGGAGATGACGCCGGTACTCAGGTGACAGGTGCCGGGACGGCGACAGGCGGTGCTGATCTGCTGGTGAACGGTGCCACAGGGAAACGGCCCAGTGCCATGGTGAAGCTGAGTAGCGGCTCGGCGACCAGCACCGTGGTTCAGGTACCAGTGCCGTGCAGGTGACTGGTGCCGGGGCAAGGGTGACTGACCCTGATGTGTCAGGGACCGGTGCCGCGGCGAAGACGACTGGTGCCGCATCATTGCCAGCTTGCCTCTCGACAGCACTGCCGCGTGCAGTGCCAGAGGTCTTTGGTCAGCTCTTGCTGAAGCCGGGGACTGGTGGGCCATCACCTTGCCGCCCCAAAGGTGTCTGGCATCAAGGAAAGGTCCAGTTCCTCCAACTCACTATCCCTTGCCGAAGAGTCCTTGTGTGCCGGACTCAGGGGCTCCTGCAGGGGCAGCGCAGATGGCTCTCGGAGCTGCTGGTCTGGTGCGACTGGGGGCGCGGTACGGAACCTCCTTTCCCGCAGTGTGCACAGTAGGGGAGCGGCCTCGACCTGTCCTTTGCGTCTTGTGTGGCGCCAGCGATTGAGCCTGGTGCCGCGCTGTTTTGTGCGCTGGCGAGCGGTGCTGGGTTTCTCTCAGGGCCAAGCCCTTCTTCAGCACCGGGTCTCGAATCAATGCCGGGGCACTGTGCACCGAAGCACCAGGTGCCGGGTCTGGGACCTGTGGACATAGAGCCGCCTCCCTCAGGAGCTGCTCCAACCTCGCGCTCCTTTCTTCTCTGCTCCGGGGGCGAAACCCTTTACAGATCTTGTACCGGTCGATTTGGTGCGACGCCCCTAAGCACCTCAAACAGGAGTTGTGCGGGTTGCCCTTAGGCATGGGTTTATGGCAAGCACTGCAGGGCTTAAAGCCGTGGGCCCCCGGCATGCCCCGCTGTGGGGAATACCATGAATGGGGATGAACTCCCCTAACTAATTCAAAACTACAACTAATTCTAACTCGATTTAAAACAGGAACCATTAAACTAGAAGAGAGCTTGCAAACACCAGGCGGGGAAACTCCGACAACCGTCACTGGCGGTAAGAAGGAACTGAAGGGTCGGCGGGGCCCTATATACAGCGCCATGAGGGCGCCACTCCAGGGGATGCCTGAACCAACCTGACAGGTACCGCTGGGGAAAGCCTTCCGATCGTGCAGGCGGCGCGCAAACACCTGCTTGGAATGGACGTGAGCACTCGAAGATTCCTTACACAACATCTCAAGTAAAGCAGTGACCACTCCTATACATTAAAGGAGTGCAAGTCAAAGCCAGGGAAGAGCGCTGTCGCCAGAGATACAAGCTGGCAACATGTGCCTGGAACTTCCTGAGAGTGGCAGGCAACTAAGCACTAACCGCTACGGCAGCAGTGTCAGAAGAGCGACATTTGAAAGGGGAAGTTATTTTATTTAGGAACTAGCTGAGCACAACCCAAGGCTGACTGCTACCAGGCTCTCTTCAGACCAAGAACTTAAGCTCTGAAAACAAACAGCCCTTTGCACACAACATGCTAGACAGGCGCGGTTTTCTTCAAGGGACAGAAACCTTTGCGCTTCACAGCATAAGCTAAACACTGATCAGGGTTAGAAAAAGACATTTCCTCACAGGCAGGTTATTCCATCGTTGACAGCTACTGAAGTCCTTGAACCTTCCTCTGAAGCGTCTCAGGCTGGCCAACAGCAGACAGGATACTGGGCTAGCTGGGTAATTTGTCTGATCCGGCCTGGCAACTCCTACACTCTTCAGTAAACCTCATCTATACGGCCGTCCTGTGCTTTACCAATTGCTCCCAATTAAATATCGCTGCTTCCCCTTTTATTACAATGCTGGTCACCCAAGGACTGCAAAGCATTTTACAAATAATTAAGCCTCCCAATATCCCATCTGACCAGGTAGTAATATCCATTCTCCAGCGTGTCAACTCAGGCACCCAGAGGCAGAGATTAAGCAACCGATCGAAGATCACAAAGCTGCTGCAGAAGCATGATTAGACCCCGTGAGTCCTGACTCCTAGTACCCAGCTCAAACTATCAGACCAGCATGGATTGGGAAAACTCCACTCAGACAGGCTCCTGAAAATTCAGACACCTGGCAACACACTGGAGGGAGGGTCAAGGAACTGGCTCCCCAGGATGCCGGCCGGGATGTACAGCACCTGAAGAGATCAGTACCTAGCTAAGATCTTCCATCAAAAAAAGCTACAGCAAAACTACACGGCAATGCCAGCCCAGGGTCCATGCAGCTGACTTCTAGTTTTCAGCAGGTCTGCCACCCGATCAATGCGCTGTATTACACAATTACACACTTCTATGGAATTTTGTTTCTGAATAATTTCAGAAGTAATGAAAGGTTTTAACCATATTCATTTCAGGGTTACCTATTAAATTGTCAAACATCGCCTCCCAAGAATACTGCCAGGAAGCCCTATTGCAGAACACTGAACTGCGGCATGGAAACCCCAGGAGTCATCTAGTGCAGGAACAGCCACGGTAAAAGGAGGCGCAAGATGGTTCAGTGGGAGGGTACTGATCTGGGGCCTACTCCCAGCTCTGCCACTGTCCTGTTGGGTGACACCTTGGGCCAAACTCTTCCTCTCTCTCTGCTCTCCCTCCCACATTATGTCTGCTTAGACCGTAAACACTTTGGGGCAGAGACTGTTGTGTTTGTACAGCACCTAGCACAAAAGCACTCTGATTTCTAGACAAGCCTGTAATAGAAAAGACAGCTCTATGCTGTCTGCCAGTGCTAGACTTGTAAACGAGTGGAACTTTTTCATGTAACTGCTGACTCAAAACCCAGGGTCCATTGACTATCTCCTTTCAAATGAAGATCTCAAAGATGTTCGTCATCTCCGTTTTACTTAATGACAAACAAGTGCAGAAAGGTAAGATGACTTGCCCAAGTCAGCAGGAGAATAGGGAACAACAGCACCGAGCCGGTCAGACATTCACACACACCCCTACCTTTTAGGGAAATTCTGACCTTCAAATTCTGTGGAAAGCAAGCTGTAGAACTAGTGACCGGCTTAAACGTCGCACAAAGATTAGCTTCCCACATCTCCCTCTGGGCAACCCAGAGCTGCATCTTCACAGTCAAAGAACCCTAATCAAATGGCTGAAGCCTGCTTTTGAGCACAGAGAGCCGAGGAGGGAGGGGAGGGGAGAAGGAAATGGTTGAGAGTTATGCAAGCTAATCATTTTTACACTAGAAAAAGCCTTCTAGCCCCAAACCCTGGGAAACAGGTTGGAAGAACACTCACTGACTTCACATGCTGGCTTCCTGAAAGCTATTCCAGCTTCTATTAAATATTGATCAGGCTTCTGTTTAGTGCCATCTCCCCTCCTGGCTCCCCTTAAATACACCTCGCCGCAGCCAATATTGAGAACACATTAAAAGCATACGCATCAGCACTTAGCCTTTTACACTGCGATGCTCTGCCGACTGAGCTGTGCTTGTGGAGCGTCACAGCCAAGCCGGCAACAATCAGTTCTGTTACATGATACATGGATGAGTTACTGTGATCCTTGTAACTGTAATTTAGTGGAGATGAGACACTGATGAGTTCATGGCTTTGTTTCTCATTAATCTTTTATTGCTCTGCGTTGTGCGCTTTTTGTACTACAGCTCTTGCTCAAATAAGGAAACAAGATACTCGCTCACACAAGCGGGCCCTCAGCCTCACAGACTATCCCTCTGCCACGAGAGAGAGAGATGCCAACCAAGCATCTGTCACACATGAGCCTTACTCCGGGCTCCGATTAAGGTAGCATCAAAGAAGCTGTCTCAACTCCAACAGCCTTGAGCAAAACTTAGCTAAGGCATAAGAGATTCTGAGAAAGACACAACTGGCTTCTATCTAGGTACCATCTGGAGCGGATTTTCTCAGCATCCCTGAGAGGCAGGGGACGATCCCCACGTTTCAGACTGGGAACAGGTTAGTGACCAATTCAAGCTCTCACAGGGCAGTCAGGAATTGAACGCAGGTTTCCAGCGCTCCAGTGCAGTGCAGTGCCCTGGCCACAAGACGGTCCTTCCTGCCTTAGTTGAAGCATGTAAACACCAAGAGTGGCCCCAAAGCATATTAAAACAGAAGCAAAAGAAAAATGCAAGCGCGTGATCTTCCTGATGAGCATTTGTTTGCTCATGGCATAGTGTCCCACGGGAAACCCCTTCACTGGAGACGTTTACAATCAGGCTGGACAAAGGAATGTTAGGGAACAATCCCACACAGGAAGGCGCGAGGACTAGATGCAAGTGAAGTGATGTTCTGCACCTGATGTGTGATTCTTTGGACGCTACATGCATGCACACAACATGAAGAATGGAGGAGCAGAAAGTCGACTAGGACCCACCAGCACTGCACTCTGCAAACGATCGGAAGGAGGAAAATGAGCACAGAGTTCCAGCAAAGGGCTTCTAATTTAATTACTGCTTCCCCCCCTGCCCCAGTTCTGCACTCCACTTCGTAGGCAAGTATTAAAACTCAGCCTTGAGGATTGTCAGACTCAAAAGGCTGGATTTCCAGGGAGCAGACTAATGAGCCTCAGTCTGTCAGATACAGGCGCTTCCTTTACACACACAGCCATGAACATCCTTTCAAAGAGCACACTCATGGCTCTGCCGGAGATAGCCTGGGTTGGACCCAATACAGGAATTTACTTCACATACAAGAAAGTGAACAAAAACCACCACTGCCTCTTTAAAGAGACAGGCGGGTGTAGTAAAAGGAATCAAGGTAAAATGCAGCATCAAAGACCTGCTGGAGATCTCTAAGCAATAGGCAAAAGGCGTTAGAGCGTATAAACAGTCTGGCTGCAGCTAGAGAGAAGGGAACATGCAGCAAAGGGAAACTGGGAGCCTGAGTGCAGGTGAGGAGGCGTTAGCTGCCCGTTGGCCTGCCTGGGAGCTCAATTCCCTCAGGACGATGCAGCTTTGAGGAAGGCGAAGGAGCCCTTTGAGCTTCCAAGCCTGCCAGTTTTTCCAAAGGAGAGCTCCAAGAAATTCCAAGGCTGCCAGGAATTGAAGCGAGCTGCACACCATGGGTTTCTGGCTCCTGCAACTGGAGATAGAAGGGCAGTGCGAGGCATTGGGTGAGTTGGTACAGGGATGTGTGCAAAGCACAGGGGCACGAGAAGATGCAAGCAGGGAGGAGGTAAGTACAAAGCAGCATCCTGGAAGACCTAGCCTAGGCTCAGTGAAGATCTAAGAGGGGACGGGAGGCAAGGCTAAGAATACCTGAGGCCATCCAAGAGCTGCTTTCAGAGACACTGAGTGCTGCTGCCAACAGAGGCCTAAACTAACAGGCTAGGGGAACCGTTCACAGTTCTTTTGTACATTTAAGTCCCATTCTACTTGCCATCTGACTCTTAACCACAATTACTTCTGCTGTCGTCTAAACAACTCCAGAGGGTTTTGCAAAGCAAACCAACCACTTCACTTGCAGGTCAACACTCCACCTCAGAACAGCAGCCCTGCAACAGACTGCAGTGCAATGTACAGAGGCCTCATTTGTTCTGGGAAACAGTTCTCTGGGAAAGAACCTGGCTTTGCATGAAGGCGCCAGACTACTAGAAGCCCCTGTTAACATCAGGGCAGATTTAGGAAAAGCACTACAGAAATCAATTATCCAGGGATAACCAAGGCGTTCTCATGTAAATTTGGAAGAGGTCTTAGCGCTAAGTGCAATCCCTTTTTTGGAAATAGTCTAAGATGGTTAAATAAAATCCATCAAAAGTGAGAATTTTAAAGGGTTACTGTCCCAACGCTAGTTCTAAACAGATTCTTGTAACCCAGATGCTTAAGACCCAAAAGGGGTGAATCGTCCCCATTTGTGAAATGGAATAAGGGCCCTGCCAAGTGGCATCTTCTAGAGAACTGATCCTGAGTTGCTGTTAACAAGACCTTATTTGCGGTAACAAGTATTGTGAACTGTCATATCACAGAAAGAAAAAGCTTGTTTCCCCGAGGTAAACGCCTAGTAATTGTTAAAAGCTGGGTGTGATCTGATCCTATCTGAATAGCTATTTTTAAACCTCAGAGGAAGATAAATCTGCAAGCCCTGAACATTTCAGGAGAGATGGAAGGGGGCATGTTAGCTATCCCAGTCAACTGGTTTGTGATCAAACTTCCCAGGTCCTGTAGTAAGCTGCTTCCCATAGCTATAAGAAGATATGCAACCTATGAAGTTACGTGGCGTTTGAAATGGGAGCTATTTTTTACCACAACTGTTAAATGGCATGGAAGTTCCCTATGGATTCACTGCAGATAGAAGCACCAGGCTAGCATTGCCCTGACACCTGCATCTTGTTCCTTCACAGCTGTCCTAATCCAATGTGGTCTACTAACTGGACAGCACCGAGGGGAGGGGTGGAGGACCCCAGGACTCTGGTTTCTATCCCCAGCTCTTCCCCTGATTGTGCGTGGTCTTGGATAAGTCATCTGCCCACCCTGTGCTTCTTCGTCCCCATCTGTAAAGCAAGGACAATGCTCACTTGCCACACCAGGCTTGTTCGCGAAGCTGTTAAAGATCTTCTGCAAGGTATCACCAGAGGGGAGGAGTCTCTGCTGCACTGTGGCGTTGCTGAAGGAAGCCAGCAGGAACCAGGCAGGTGATTTTTTTTTTTTTTTATATATATAAAAACTGCTTCTAGTTGCACATAAATATCTTCGTAATCAGCAAGTGACAGCAAGGGAGCAGAAAGGAAGTACCGCAGTTTAATGGGGTTTGGGTAAAATATTACTCTTTCTAAAATTTGCTCAAGTGTGGCAGAGACTATGGGCTGAAACGATAAAAAATGGCAGAGAGAAACTAATTCTTCTGCAGAACCACAGGGAAGCAAAATAAAATAGATAAACCACATGCAAACAGAACAGTTTGCAATATTTCAGTGCCCACCCGGCCCTGTGCTGCTCAGGAAAAGCTCACCTTTTACCCAAATGCTGCTGCCTTTTACTCTTTGCCTTTCAGCTGCTAGGCAGCAACGGTAGGGAGGTGAGAAAAGCCAAAAGCAGGACACAAAGGTCATTCTCTGCTGAATGATGGGACCAGATGAGGAATTAGACAAAACCCCTGTCAGGATTAAATGCCAGCACCTGTGGGGCTGCATGTCTGCCACCCTGCATCAGGCGAGGCGAGGAAGTCTAGCAGAATTTCACTGTGTATTATCTTAATGCAGCTGCCCCTCAATCAACCTTGGGATCTCCTTGATCCCTTTTCGCAGCAGGATGGAGATATATATAGATCCTGCTCAGCGAGAGGGTGGCAAGATGTGTTTTGTGAGGTAGCAACCTATTTTCGGCACTGCCTTAGCTCTGATCACTCAACAGTTTATGTACAAGCAAGCCTATTTCTCCCCCCCCCCCAAACCCTTAAAGAAGGTCAATCTCCTCATTTTGCAGATGAAGAAGCTGACAACTTAGGAGACTTGCCCAAAGTCACACAGCAAGTCAGTGGCAGAGGCAGGCACAACCCTGGAGTCTCGATTCCCCAATCCCACATCACCTCAAACAGTAATCTTGGACAGACCTTGGCAGGTGAGCTGGCCAGTCCACGTCAGATATAGAACAAGAGCCACCGTGACAACCAACCAATAACTCTCAAACCCCATTTACCACTGCAATTCTGCTTAGATCCAGTCCCCTCACCCTGGTGAGAAGAGAAAACATCCTACTTTCAAATCAAAAAGGCAGTGGATTTTTTCCCCCCCATCCATTTTTCCCTCTTCAAATCCGGGCCCATGTGTTTGGCTCTTTCCCCCGAAGCATTACCAATTAAGATATCCATTTAGATAACTAGTGGGATTGGAGCAGGATTTGTATTGCTGTTGCATCAATTGCGCAAGTGTCGCTTTCTAGAACATAAACCTGTTAACGAGATGCTATAATTTAGCTGGCCACGGGAATGAGGATCTGATAAAAAAGCTGAATTAAAAATCAAGTTTCCACTGAACATGGTACATTGCAGAGAGATAAGCAGGGTCTGGTTAAAAAAAGGAATCCCAGCTCCCTAGGCTGGAAGCACGTGTGCGCAGGAATACAATCATGCTGCATAAAATAGGGTTGATGCACCAGAAATCCATTACCCAGCCCACTGGCCCCCAAACATCCTTTATGAGGTCAAGGGGAAGAAAATTAAGTCAGTGGGACAATATGCATCAACCCAGACGAGCCACCTACACAGAGCTCTTCTGGGGCTTCCACCACGATGTCTAGCAAACCAGATCAAACCGCCTTATAATGCAGCTGAAATGCGCATGCGTGTCAGCTGGAAGACTCATTGAGCCACGGAGCCTACGAAAGAATCAGAAGTGCATCCAAACACTAAGGCTACGCATCATGCATGGCAAATTCAGGGCTCAATTCACCACCAGTTTTGTGTGTGTGTGTGGGTGGAAGAAGGAAGGATATAGGGTGTGCAGCATAAACAGAGCTCTCGTCTTTCTCCGTCACGTGTGGTGACACAGGGTAGACACCCAAATCCTGCCAGCACTAGGGCCTCTACCATCACTATCACCCGTGGAGAATTACAGGTCCAAGCTCTGCTAGTGTTGGTAAGGCCTAAAATCCTGGCCATGCTACAGCCCCGCTGAAGAGTTGAATCTCAGAGGGCTCATCCCACAACACTGAGCTGCACCTGCAGAGCCAGCATATGGGCAGGGGAAGCGGGGGGGGGTGTATCTTCATCTGAATACATTATGTTACTCGACAGACAAGCGATAGAGATATTAAACGCTATCAGCTCTTGCATTCAGAATTCATTTCGCACTGGGTGATGAAGGCGGAAGATGAAAAGCTGTAGGATTTTATTACACTGAATTTTCAGTTTGTCAGTTTCCATCTACGATATCAGGTGCCTAGGGACCAATCTTCGTTCTGTTGGATGGAGACATCTCTCTCCGATACAGTGCTGCTAACTGTTCACCACCTACTCTATTTTATGGCTCTCTAACAACAACAACAGACAGAAAAGCTGTTACAATTGACACTGCTGAAGGGTTCCTCAAGCGACGGTGCCTGTGGTTTGCTGAACAAGCTCTTCAAGCATCAAAGCACTCCGACGTCCACCCAGATGGCACGAGCTCTGCGTGTGCAGAGCCGCTGCACTTCAGGGAGCCTTTGAACTTGTGCGCACAGGCACAGCAGCCGACAGCGAACACTGCAGATGGCACCGGCCGCGGAACGAACGCAGGGAGCAGCTCACTGGGATTGCCAAGACTGGACCTCTCTCGAGGGAGCTGCCAAGAGTCAGCATGGGAATGTAAAAGGGCTGCCGTGGCCCAGACATGAGGAGCCCTTTGGAATAACCAACTAACCCACAAAAATACACATAGAATCATAGAATATTAGAGTTGGAAGGGACCTCAGGAGGTATCTGGTCCTGCCCCTGCTCAAAGCAGGACCAACCCCAACTAAATCATCCCAGCCAGGGCTTTGTCAAGCCTCAGCTTAAAAACCTCTAAAGATGGAGATTCCACCACCTCCCTAGGTAACCCATTCCAGTGCTTCACCACCCTCCTAGTGAAAAACTTTTTCCTAATGTCCAACCTAGACCTCCCGCCCTGCAACTTGAGACCATTGCTCCTTGTTCTGTCATCTGCCACCACCGAGAACAGCCTAGCCCCATCCTCCCTGGAACCCCCTTTCAGGTAGTTAAAGGCCGCTATCAAATCCCCCCTCATTCTTCTCTTTTGCAGACTAAACAAGCCCAGTTCCCTCAGCCTCTCCTCATAAGTCCTGTGCTCCAGCCCCCTCATCATTTTTGTTGCCCTCCGCTGGACTCTCTCCAACTTGTCCACATCCTTTTTGTAGTGGGGGACCCAAAACTGGACACAATACTCTATTCAGCATTGGTAAGGCCACATTTAGAGTGGAACAATCACTTCCCTCCATCTGCTGGCAATGCTCCTCCTAATGCAGCCCAATATGCTATTAGCCTTCTTGGCAACCAGGGCACACTACTGGCTCATATCCAGCTTCTTATCCACTGTTACCCCCAGGTCCTTTTCTGCAGAACTGCTGCCTAGCTCATCGGTCCCCAGTCTGTAGCTGTGCATGGGATTCTTCCGTCCTAGGTGCAGGACTCTGCACTTTTCTTTGTTGAACCTCATCAGATTTCTTTTGGCTCAATCCTCCAGTTTGTTTAGGTCCTTCTGTATCCTATCCCTGCCTTCCAGGGTATCTACCACTCCCCCAGCTTAGTGTCATCTGCAAACTTGCTAAGAGTGCAATCTACCCCATCCTCCAGATCATTAATGAAGATGTTGAACAAAACCGGCCCCAGGACTGACCCCTGGGGCACTCCACTTGTGACCAGCTGCCAGCTAGACATGGAGCCATTGATCACTACCCGCTGAGCCCTATGCCCTAGCCAGTTCTCTATCCATTTTATAGTCCATTCATCCAACCCATACTTCTTTAACTTGCTGATAAGAATACTGTCAACTTGGCCTTAATCAGACACTGCCCACCGCTGACCTGAGCGCACTAGCTAGTATCACCTTCCCCCACCCTTCCTCTGAGTTTGGTCTTTAAGACTAAGCCCTTTGGTTTAGGGATCGCATTTGCAGGTTTGTAAAGCAGGGCCCAGATCCAGAGTGGGAACTCTCGGTCCCACAACAGAAGCCACAAAAGAAGCTCTGCAAAGCAGAACCTTCTGACAGAAGGGCAGCACCTAGCACATTACAGGAGCTACCACAATAGAAACATCCTGCCCAAGCCTGCTGCCATCCTGCAGTTCCAGCCAACCCCGGAGCTAATGCAAGCAGTGGCCTCTAGGACCTGCTCCACAGCGAGGCCAAACTGAGGGTCTTAGATTTGCTGCCAGGGAAGAAGTGCCAAAGCTCTGCTCCGAGGGACTGGGGTTCTGGTCAGCTGGCTGCGGCACTGCAGGGGCTGGTTACCCAGACTGTCAGGTGACAGCTAAGCGGTGATGGGGAGACAGAGGAAGCGTGCAGCATGCAAACACTCCTCACCTCTGCACGCGCACACACAAGGGATGCCCGTTACGGTACGTAGCTTTGAAAACTTCCGCAGCTCCTTCTCAGACAGCCCGGAAAGCAAGAGCAACCTGTTCATTTTTAAAAACTGAAATGAAGCCAGAATCCTCACTTGGCAAACTCACGGCAGGGCAGGTGCAATGCACCTGCCTGCAAACGCACTAGCCCGTCACTGAAAGTCGCTGTTACGCCATAGAATGGATGGCTGTGGCCCAGACGTGGCTCCTAGCATGTTGCCAGTTTATGCTGCACACTCCTGCAGGCAGAGACCGCGAGCACCCTTTGTCAGCGCTTAGAGAATCCCGATACCGTTTGGAGAGAATTGCTCAACTCCACGCCACGCCATTCAGGCTCTTCTACGAAGCCCGGCGCCAGGGAGGATATAATGCCTGGATTCTAGCAGAGCAACTGCTACAGCATTATCTTAATGACATTTGTGAGGGCTGGTCACGTGGGCTGGCTGCACGCTGAGTAAAGGACTGAAAATGTAACGATAAAGGGCAACATCAAATTCAGGTAGGTGGACAGAGGGGCCCCACGAGGTCCCACCTTATTTAACATTAATGACCTAGAAGGAGGAGGGTAAACGTCCCATTCATTATATTCACAGGTAATTAGGCAGCCATACAAGCCCCACTGAGGCTAGAGAAATGAGAAACATAAAAATAAAGATGGGCAGGAAATTAATGAGATTCAACCTGAGGAAACGCGAGCTAATGCAGCTGGGGCAGAACTCATCCAAAGCACAGATGTGAGGGACTTGTGGCAGCAGCTTGCCAGGTGACTGTGCCCAGCCAGTTAGAGGTTACGCTGAGAGACGGGGCCTGTGCAATAACTCACCCCAGGGCAGGGAGAAAACCTTTCCACGACTCTGGCAGGAGCACTTGGCTGCTAAACCACCAGTCAGTTTGACGCACCAGTGAGAGGCGGGCGAAGAGGAGTTCGGAGAACAGCAGTTGACATGATAACCAAAGCTGGAGGAACTGGCTTAGGCCAAAGTGAAGGGATTTAATGGAAACTGCGAGCTCAGTTAGACGGGGCTCTGAGCTTAGCAGAGTGAGGAGGGAAGGGAGGAAGGGGGTAGCACCCTACCCTGTAGTGGCAGCGGAACAGCGCAGCAGCGCCCAACTCAGCACAGCCAGGAGTTCCAGGATGAAACCAAGCAGAGAAGACAGCCTGCAGTACATCCAGCCAGATGCGTGAGACTGTGGAGGGGCTCCTGGGATAAGCGCTAGAGCCCCACTGCTCAAGGCACGTGGAACAATCAGATCAAAGCTCCGGAGAAGGCAGGAGAACTTTCCCGGACCATGGGGATGGATGCATGGGCCAGACAGGTACGTCCCATCTCTAACTGCTACGACTGTCGCCTCTAGGAGCCTCCCCCTACCCCAGACAGAAGACCTAGAACGATGCTGACCGGCTCCAGCGGGAGTGGTGTCCAGCCAGCCCCTGCCAAAAGCAGGAGCCAGCCCAGCACTGCAAGGCGGCAGAGGACCAAAGTTCTCTCAGAGCCCCTCCCTTTCCTCCCGCAACCAAAGCATCGGGGAGGTGACAACAGGAACCCACAGGGACTCAATCCCCCTTTGCAATGGCCATGCCACTACAGACTGACCACGACCAGAGCCCTGCAGCCAGGTGCAGTTATTTTAAATCATTCACCTCTGTAGGCATACGGCTCCCAGGAACATGCCGTAGACAGCAAGCTGCTCCAGCGTTTACTCTTCTCACCTCCTGCTCCCGGCCAGGAAGCGGATGTGCTGGCTTGCCCTGCATGGAGCTGGAGCTCAGAGGCCACAGCTTCAGCATCAGTTATCGGGAAAGGCTGGATGTATTTCATTTACTTCTACCCCCGGCGGCTCCCCGAAGCCCCCAGCTGTAACGAGGCCCAGTCATCCCGGGAGCTCTATGCACATACACATGGTTCCTGCCCCACAGAGCCTGCTGTCTGCGAATCAAGCTGGGAACGCCCCTCGGCCTTCAGACAGGTGCTAGGGGACCTGCAGTTTACACCACGAGCAAGAGGAGTTTCCTGAGAAATTGCTATTTACTGAGCACACGGACACCATGCTCGCTGCTGCACGCCCCAGAGCCCCAGCCCTCGGCACGGCAGTAGCCATGCTGTGGGTCACGAGTTGAGCCCCCAGCAGAGGGGACCATGGCAATCCCTAGCACGTGGAGGACGTCGCCATGTCGCTCCGCACAGCACGAGCTCGCATGTGCAGCGCATGCAAGGCCAGGAGGAACGGAGGGTGATCCAGAGCCAGCGTGGAAAATGCCATTTTGTGGAGCAGAACGGCACCCTCTGTGCGGTCTATGGTCCCCCGGCAAGCAACACTGCATTAAAATGGAGCCGCACCAGCAAAAAGCTTTGGGAACCTCTGACTGAGCAGCGCGCCTGCCAAAGACACACACCTGGTAATCCAGAGGAAGAGGCGGAGAACAGCACTTCTCTGACGTGAGTTTGCACCTGTGGGCCTTGAAAAGAGTTTTACAGAAGGACTGAAGGAGGAAGAGACGGGCAGCCATCATCAAATACAGGCTACCTGCTCGCGGCGTTCCAGGACGGTGTCAGAGGTAGGAAGGAAGCAGTCAGCACGAGCAGATGGGAACAGATTGAAGTTCAAGAGCTACTTGGCTGCAGGTGAAGAACGTTAATCAAGGGAAAGCAAATCAGACTGACCCGCTGTGGTATCAACACGCAGGGGACTCAATGTCCTTGCTAAATGAAAGTTCGTACCCAGGAAGCTCATTGTTTTACAGACCTGGATGCAGAGATAGATAGGGCACAATGATGCCAACAGGGGTTTGCTGGCGTAGACAATTCTATCAGAATGCCATTGTCTGTTCTGCAGTGGTGTGTGTGTACAGGGCCGTATGTTATGGGACTGATCACTACAGCATTGCTGTAAGAAGCCAGGAAAGGACCAGCACCTGGTGAGAGCAGGAAGCTTTCTTGCATGTGTGGTGTGTTTTTAAACTGTATGCACGGCCAGGCAGGCAACTGCTGGGATTGTTCCAGCCACTGTGCTTGTTTCAAATGGAGTTTCCCATCTGGAAACAGGACACACAGCTGGCCCCAAGCCACTCTATCAGGCTAGTGCTCCAGAGGTCGGCTCACGGGTGCCACTGTGTATGGCACTGCATTTCCTAAACACAGCCAGCTGCAACGCCAGCCTCTGAGGTGAAACAAAAATGCATCCAAGAACTTTGAAGGGAAAGGGCGGCATAATGCTGCTGGAGGGTTGGGACACTGTTCGGTAACGGTCCCTGAGGGTGGGTAGAGAATAGTGCTCCTGATCATGGACCTCGATTTCAGGGCTGCAAGGGGTATGTTTCGAAGGTCAGCTCAGCAGTAAACGTCAATCACCTGCAGACACAGTGACGATGGCGCAGGTGAAGACACTGTCCCGGAAGAGCGGAAAGACATTAACCCCTGTGCTCTGGACGACACTACTTCAAGTGAGCAAATAGAATTTGCAAATTCATGCAGAGGCAAAGCCTGGAGCTGGCAGCACTCTCAGGGATGTAGCTGTCCCGCTGGTCTGCCGGGGGCCGAGGGGAAAGCGGACTCCTGGACAAGGACACTACGCATTCTGCTCAGCGAGGCTGAGGGGCAGCACCATGACCCACGCTCAGCTGGGGAGCTGCCTCAGAACAGGTCACAGGACAGTTCTGCAGGACGCAGGGCTATCATGGTGCCACCTTGGCACAGATCAACAAGGCAAGGCCAATCTCAAGGGTCATGGGGAATTCATCACGAATTTTTAAACCCAGGGTGGATGCTCCTGAAAGATCTGCTCTAGGAATTACTGAGAGGAAGTTCGATGGCCCGTGTTACACAGCACAGCAGACAAGCTAACCGAAATGGTCCGCTCTGGCCATGTAACCTAAGGAAAGTGAGCTCCCTGCCAGTCAGCTACTGGCACCCGATACCCTCTAACCTGGCCACATTTCCCTCCTGCAATGTGACGGGGATGCTCAATTCACCAGGGTGCAAAGGAAACAGCAGGAGGAGCCATCTAATCTTAGTTATTCATAATTCCATGCATACAAATTGATGCAACATCACAGAAGTCAGGCATTTCCAAGTGATGGTTCCCACAGCAACCCTGACTCTGCCCCCTAAACACACACAGGATTTTGGCTGTTTTGCGTGCGCTTGCGTGCAATGAGACCAGGTAGGGCTCCCTTAACGGCACCGCACAGATCATTGAGTCCCTTTTCACACCACACTGATCAGTGACTGTATGCGGAGTAGATGCTGCTAAAGGTAAACGAAGTCTTAATTTGTAAGCATATGAAGTCTTAACCTGAATTCAGCGTTATACTATGGAATAAACGCCTACTAAAAATTCTTTCTGGGCTCATCCCTAGAATCCTCTCCTGGATCAGAAAGTGGTTACAAGATAAGAAACAAAGGGTAGGAATAAATGGTCAGTTTGCAGAATGGAAAGATGTAAAATGGGGTGTCCCCCCCCAGGGGTCTGTACTGGGACCAGTACTGTTCAACATATTCATAAAGGATCTAGAAAAAGGGATGAAGAGTGAGGTGGCAAAATTTGTAGATGACACAAAGCTACTCAAGGTAGTTCAGTCTAAAGCGGACTGTGAAGAGTTACAAAGGGATCTCACAAAACTGGGTAACTGGGCAACAAAACAACAGATGAAATTCAGTGCTGATAAAGGCAAAGTAATGCACATTGGAAATCATAATCCCAACTCTGCATATGAAATGATGGGATCTAAATTAGTTGTTACTAATCAAGAAAGAACTTGGAGTCAGTTCTCTGAAAACATCCGCTCAGTGTGCAGCAGCAGTCAAAAAAGCTAACAGAACGTTGAGAATCATTAGGAAAGGGATAGAAAATAGACAAAATATCGTATTGCCTCTTTATAAATCTATGGTACACTCACATCTTGAACACTGCGTGCAGATCTGGTCCCCCCCATCTCAATAAAAGATATATTGGAATTGGAAAAGGTACAGAAAAGGGCAACAAAAATGATTTCAGGTATGGAACAGCTTCCATAGGAGAGATTAATAAGACTTGAACTTTTCAGTTTGGAAAAGAGACAAAGGGGGGATATGATAGAGGTCTATAAAATCATGGCTGGTGTGGAGAAAGTGAATAAGGAAGTGTTATTTACGCCCTCTCATAACACAAGAACTAGGGGGTCACCAAATGAAATCAATAGGCAGCAGGTTTAAAACGAACAAAAAGCAGCATTTCTTCACACAACACACAGTCAACCTGTGGAACTCCTGGCCAGAGGATGTTGTAAAGGCCAAAACTATAACGGGGTTCAAAAAATAACTAGCTAAGTTCATGGAGGATAGGTCCATCAATGGCTACTAGCCAGGACAGGCAAGGATTGCTGTTTGCCAGAGGCTGGGAATGGCCAATGAGATGGATCACTTGATGATGACCTGTTCTAGTCATTCCCTCTGAAGCACCTGGCACTGGCCACCGTCAGAAGACAGGATACTGGGCTAGATGGACCACTGGTCTGACCCAGCATGGCCATTCTTATGAATCAGAACAGCCACACAATAGGTGACCAAGTTCAGCTACAAGCACTAAAAGCTTTGGAATTTAGAGTTTACTGGGAGGTCCTTGGGAGCTACTATAATATAAAAAACATACCCCTGCTTCCAGGAACTTACAGACCAGTTGCAGATAAGATGCAATAAGGGGTAACAGGGCAGTATCTAGGTTCTATGGCCCCCATCCCCACAGCTCACAACACCCCTGGGAGCCAAGGAAGTACCCTCACCCCATTTTACAGACAGGGAACAGAGCCACAAATTAAATTACTTGCCCAAAGTCTGTGCCAGAGGCAGGATTAGAACCATACTCCCGTGCCTTAACCAAAAGGCAGAGAAACAGCAGGGGTTAAGCAGCAAGCTCTACTGAGAAAAACACAGCTGTTGTGTGACTAGCGATGCCTTCTCTTTAACGTGGAGTGCTACGGTTCAGTGAGCAGTGCTCATGCTGTTCATGCTTACTGACAAGCGGCCTCCGATGGAGATAGGTTAAAATGAGTGGAGTCTGGACCGGGCGGGCACAGTGCAACATTTCCTCAAGACCTCCATCGTCTGGATTTTTAAACCAGATGTCGACACCTTGCTCCGATTACGGAGTCCACGTGAGTCTGATGTTTTAAGTCATCTGAGCCAGAGAACAAAACGTTTGACGTTTGCCTGAGGTCTCAGAAAGCCCGACACTAAACCACGGCCCTGATGGAATTCCCAAAAGTGTCCCAAAAACCTTTGGGCTGGGAACAGAAGGAGACATTCCACCCCACTGGCATTTTGAGGAGTTCCAAGCCCTGCTTTTTAGTCTCTGATGATGAGCACTTCTCAGCCCTAGCGACAGCGTTGCTCGTCAGTGGGATGCTTACGCAGAGCTCTGTCTCTGGGGCACTACACGTGCAGCCTTCTGCAGTGCTAAAATCAAATCCAAGTATGGCCGTGGGTGCCGTAACCCTTTTACTGGGGAGAAGATCACAAGAACACACATACCAACGCCAGGAGAGTAGGTACAGGAAAGCATAACTACAATTGCACTGAAATGGGATTGTCTCAGTGGGGATACCGGTCCTATTCTCATTTAGATCCATTTTATACTGCTCTCATCACTGTCGTATCTGAGTGCCTTCCAGAAGTGCATTAAGCCACATAGCTACACATCTGTCACACTGTGTTTGTTCTCTGATCCTCTCCCCCAGGGCAGATGCATGTGCAGTGGAGTGTCAGCTTTAGTCGTTTGTTTTGTGTGTTGTTTTTAAAGGAGTGCACCTGTTGTTCTGTGTTTTTATTAGAGACGGGGGGTCGAAGGAATGGGTCTTGCACCTGGATGGAAAGGCAGTCAGGCTTGTGATGGTCCTCAGAACCTGCCCTGGGGTGGTCTGAGACGGGAAGGAAGTTCCCCAAGAGCAGTCTTCCGCACAGATGAGCTTTACTCTTACTCTAGAGCATTCCACTGGGCCAGAGAAGTTGCTGGCTACAGTCAACCTCCCAGAGTTCTGGATGATCTTTTAGGTACCCTGGGCTCAGACCATGGAGCATTTTGAAGGTAAGGACCAAGACCTTGAAGTGGCTTTGAAATATAGTGGGAAGCCAGTGTACAGAGCATAGGACATAGGTGGGATACATCTGTGGTAGCACGTGTTGCTGAGAAGTTGCTACTAGTTGGAGTTTCCTAAGTGCTGAAGGTTTCATGCCCAGGTATATTGCATTGCCGTCCTCCAGCGGAGAGATGACAAAGGCACGAACAACTGGGCCAGATCTTCACCCGCCAGGATGGGATGGAGCCTCCCCACCAAGCAGCGACCGTAGAAAGCATCACTTACAGCTGTTGCAACGTGAGAGCTCAGCATGAGCGAGGAGTACAGGAGAACTCCTCGACTACAGACTGAATTGACCAAGTGACCCTTCGATCAGAGGAGACTGCAACTTGGCTGCCAACTCCTCAAAATACTTTCCTCTACCCATCAGCATCATAAGAACCACCATACCAGGTTAGATCAATGGTCCATCTAGCCCAGTATCCTGTCTTCCAACAGAGGCCAATGCCAAGTGCTTCAGATGGCATGAATAGAACAGGTCATCATCAAGCGATCCATCCCATCAGTCATTCCCAGACTCTGACAAACAGCAATCCCTGCCCAGCCTGGCTAATAGTCATTGATGGACCTACCCTCCGTGAACTTATCTAGTTCTTTTTTGATCCCTGTTATAGTTTGGGGCTTCACAACATCCCCCAGCAAGGAGTTCCACAGGTTGACTGTGCGTTATGTGACTACTTCTTTTTGTTCATTTTAAACCTGCTGCCTATTAACATCACCTCTGTTTTGCTCGGGTTTGGCTTCAGCCAACTGTTCTTGAGACATCATTTTCCCCCAGTTAAGCAATAATCCCATTCCCTCCTCTCTATTGCCATAGCCCTGGGAACCAGCACCCTGCTGAGCAAGAAGGAAGATGACAGAAAAAGCAGGAGGATTTAACATGTTCAGTAGTTTCCTTCTCTGCATTGTAAAGCCCTTGTTTCACCCTGTTGGCAGAGGTGGTCTCAGTGAGGAAGAGGACGAAGCTGAGCAAAGTGGGGTTTATGCTAAACGTGCTGGAAGACCTTCCCCTAGAGCAAGGGGGCAGGGCACTCTGGAACCCTTCCTGGAGGGTTTCTGCATCAGGTGCTCAGGGGACTGTTTTAGGTAAGAGTCGCATCTTCTATACAGCAGTTACCCCTCAAGGACCCGAGCAGGCAGAATAGCAATGCCCTCGCAGAATGGAGCTGCCAGAAGCTTTGCCCTGTGTAGTGAGGGAACTTTGAGGAGCTATCCAGCTGTTCAGGGATTCGTCCCCTCCCCAGGCCGGAGTCCTATTTTAACTTGAAACAAGTCACCTCGCCTGAAAACAGAGCACAGGGCCAAAGGAATCTTACCTGGGTGCCTTCTCCCTCCAGTCTAGGTGGTCTGATGCTGGACAGATGGATGGTTTTGTAGTCTCCTGAGTTCAGCTTCACCACAATAGCATCTGCGTTTAGCACCTGCATCACCTGGAGATGGAGAAAGATACAGAGGTGAATACTGGTTGTGTGCAAAGAATCAAACACCCATCCCAACTGTATCCACCCCATGTGCAAGGCCAGCACACGCATGCCCACCTGACCAGCAGCGCCAAGCCCAGCGTCAGCCTCTCTCAGGCTAGGCACTTCAGCATGCAGGCACTCAGCAGCATGGTCCAGCCGCTAAGCCTGGGGAAGGTGACACCGGGCATCAGACAGTCCCTACTCAGAGGCTTTGAGAAGCCCTGGTAAACTCAGGCTGGCATAGGGAACACAAGGGCAAGTTAAGAAGGAAGGAGCAGGGGCCCTGCTGTTCAGTGTTCCTACCTGAGAGCCCAGAGGAGCTGGTTGTGCTGCTGGTTCTACAGGAGTGGAAAGGTCAGCGGGCCCATGTGTCTAGATATGCAGACAGCCCTGGCACTTTAAAGCATCACAGTTTTCCAAGCCCCTGCATCAACCTCTGCCACCTTGGGGAGTGGCGCCATCTCAATGCCAGACAACCGACTTCTCCCCCGAAGCAGGGCAACCCAGGGGAAGAATGCTTTGCTCCAATCTATTGTAAGAGCATCGGGCACTGGCAACGTTCAGCTAGATCACAGCAGGCAATGAGCCAGAGCAAATTCAAGCTGGCAGCCAAGATGCTAGGGGACCCTGTGCTATTCCTCTCTGCACGTACAAGGCCTACCACAATGGGCTCTTGAGTCTGGAATGAAGCCCGTAGGCACCTTGATATCAAATATAGGCAGGGAACTCACATCACGACACCAGTATTTGAGCTGAGCTTACTTGTGGAGAGGTGCGGGTATGGGACACAGCCAGACAGAGCGAGGCAAGGACTGTCTCTTCAGTGTTTGGACAGTGGTTAACACATTGGGGCTCATCTGGACTGGGGCAAACCATAACAAACCGAACACGAGGAAGACTGGTGCTGAAGCGAGACAGGATTCCAGCAGGCCTGAGCAGGACACCCAGGGCTTTTCATTTTATTTCAATTGTTTAGCAGTTTTTGTCACATGCAACATTACAGCTCTGACCTGACTTCTGCAAGCCTGACAGACCCTTCTCTCTCTCTCTCTCTCAGACTGGAGCTCTCCAGCCTGTCCCTTCCACCGCACACTGGTGGGGAATGAGAGAGAAATAAAAAGGAACAGGCTTCCATAACTCGCAGCACTTTTGCCCCAGAAAGCAAATCAATCTCTCAAACCGTGCTTAGTCAAAGGGATAACAAGATTATATGGCTCAAAATTAAAACAGACACCAAGGACTGGCTGGGCTCCTTTCAGCAAAGATAACATCCCTCCAGGGAGCTTTATTACCAAGGACCTCAACCCCTTCCGGGACCTGGAGTTTTGGTTTTGCTGACAGAACCCTCCCCAAAGCAGTCTGCATGCTAAAATGAGAATCAAGTCTCATGCTTCTGGGCATAAACATTGCTGTAGGGGTCAGGAAGGGATCCCACCTTCTCTGTACAACATTGCAGAAGAGGCCAGGCACATGATTCATGTGTCTTCACCTTCCTCTGAAGCGTCAGGAAAGGCCAGCGCTGGAGGCAGGACTCCAAGCTGAGTGGGCAATGGGTCTGACCCCATAGAGCGAATCCCGAGCAACATTACACCAGCGCTATGTGCATTAATTTATTTCTACAGCACCCAGAAGCATGCAAGGAGGCTTAGAGAACAGCGAGATGAGCTATACGTGACCTGAACTGACACAGGACACGCTGGCTGGTGTAGATTCAGTGAGGTGGGGGATGTGATGAGGCTTATGGCAATATGATCATGCAGTTACTCAGCTTAGGTATGTGCTGACCCTGATACTCAGAAGTACGTATCAGTTAATATGTATGGCTGACCGACTCCTGCATTGTTGGCAGGTAGGAGCTGCCAGATCACACTCCTCCAGCCTTCGCGTTGGGTTTTTGCTCCAAGCTACTCTCCAGGAGAACAAACAGCAGCTTTTAAATCGCCCAACAAGGAGAAACACGCTGGAGCCTCCCTGGACTCTGCAAGTCCTTTACCAGGCTGACTGCAGGGAGCTAGCGTTCTCTAACACACAACGTGTGGCTTTCACTTGGTGGCATGAAGGCCTTTGCAGGGAGCGACAGAAGCTGGAGAACAGGAGAGTTTAGAAGCAGAACATGAGGAGGAAATGATTCGGTGGCTGAGAGGAGCGGAGAGCAAAGCACCAGCTACACAGGGGAGCATGAGCAAGGGATGATTCCCCAAGCGTGCAGAGCTGCAGGAGAGGAGAGGCACAGAGGCCAGAACGGGAGGAGCAAAGTGAGGGGACGCGAATGCCGAGCAGCAGAGTGGAATGAGTCCATGGAGAGTTCAGACAGCCAGGCAAGGTGCTGGAGGTCAGGGAGCAGAGGGCTAGGAAGCAAAGAAGGTGGAGGGGACACGCCAGCTTCCTGAAGCAAGAGAAGCCTGGCCTCAGCTCTCTGGATCCATGGAAGCTTAGCAGAGTAGTTAGAGAGACTATGCCAGGGAATTGCAGCAGCTGAAAGGCGGAGAGACTGACCCTACAGTAATTATATAGCAGCACTCTGCCCAGACGCTCTGCCTCCCCCCAGTACAGCTCCATTCTGATGGCTTGATTCCCTGCCCATCTCCACCCCCCACCAGCCTCTCCTGCTAGACCACAGCTGCTCGCTCCTCCTCTGACCCCCTGCTGCCCAGTTTCCAACCTGGCCAAAGCGCTGCAGCCATCTGCCGCACCAGCCCTCACCTCCCCCAGCACACTCACTGTCCTCTGCCAGGCCTGCAGAGTTGAACGGCCCCCTACACCTGAATCCCCTATACCTGCTCTGCCTGGCCTCCACCCCCCTGAAGGAGCCTGCCGGCTTTTTATCCATTTATTGCAGACCCGCTCCAGGCACTGTGCTAACCAGAGCAGCCTGGGACCTTACTGCTGTAGCCTAAAAGCTCGAGACTGCTTGATCCGTCCTTGGGTCTGCATGGAAGACAAACAGATGAGACGAGGAGCAGAAAGGTTTGGTCTTATCCAGACAAAAAGCTGAACTCTGCCTGACATCCAGCATGTGAAGATGTTCCTCTGGGCTGAATGCAATTTAGGGAAGAACACTGGTAAAATATGTAGCGTGGTTCAAATGAAACTGGGACGCCATTTTGGATAAAAACGTAGGGTGCAGCCGCAGGCTCACTCTGCCTTTAAAAAAAAAAAAAACGACACGCAAGGGGCCATCAACGCCTACAACAGAGCCGCCCTCCTTGCAAGCATTATTGCCACAAGGCAGGCAGTTTTCTGACAAAGGAGAAAAGTTGCCAGAGGCTGAAATGGAGGCCCCAGGGGAGTCCTCAGGTCCCACAAAGGAATCAGCTCTAACTGGCAGGTGGAGACAAGAGACTCCCTTTTGAAAACCTCATCCCCAGCTTCCATGAATGGGCAGATGAAACACCGAAATCGCTGCCAGGTGGGCTCTCACTGAGCTAAGCACAAGACTGAAGGTGTAAGTGTAGCTGTGTTGGTCCCAGGATATCAGAGAGAAGGTGGGTGAGGTAACAGCTTTTATTAGACCAACTTCTGTTGGAGACAGGAACAAGCTAGAGCCACACAGAGCTCTCCTTCAGGTCTGGGAAAGGTACTCGGATCAGCGTGTCTGACCTCCGTCCTGATCCTCAAAGGAAACTTGCACAACACTTTCCAAAGACTGGCCTGGGAGCTTAAATTCATAACTCTGCAGACACTAAAATTCATGGACTGAACACACAGACACTGGGCTTATGGCTTATTACCTCCCTTTTTGTCCTAGTCGTACAGAGGTATTAACAGGCCACTCTCCCTTGAATGGTCCCTTACAATATGTGCTAACTACTAATCTGGTCCATCTTGCATTTAGAGTTCTGTATGGCTTGAAAACTTCTCACCAGAAATTGGTCCAATAAAGATTACCTCCTCCCACCTTGTCTCTTTGAAGGCATAACAGGTACTCCCAGATGCCCTGGATACAAGCCAGCTTCAGATGAAGCCCCAGGCTAACGCCCATATTGAGAACCACTTTCCCTACGGCCAAATAGCTCACTCTGGTAGAGTGATTCCTATTACTGAGCTGGACTCGCCAGACTGCCTCCAAATATTATTCCTTCTCAAACCATGAGGCATCTATGCTGAGACACAGGACACTGAGCACTGGATGCAAAGTCTGACAGCAATGCTGAATCAGGAGCCAGGGTGAAGAGGAAGGGAGATGGAAGGCCAAACCAACAGCACTAGGCAATCGGAGAACCAATATTGCCTCATCCATAACAGAGCAATGCCGCCTTGGCACAGTCCTGTGGGATGATTGGAATTGGAGGAAAAAACGGAGTACCGATTCCCAGCTCAAGTGGAAAGCACTGGTCAAGGAGCCTGGTCTGAGACCTCCTCAGGAGCAAAAAAGAGCATTTCTTGTTGTCCCTCGTGGCAAACAGGTTGATCAGGACGCCTCAAATCGCAAAAGATGGATTGCAGGACACTGGGCTTCAGGGACCATTCATGATTCAGGGAGGACGTTCTGCTGAGATGATCCACGAGTCGATTGGGGAGCCCAGGTACGTGATCAGCCACCGGAGTAATGCTCTTTCCAATGCAAAATTGCCAGAGCCCGATGGCCTGCTGAGACAGCATACTGGAGTGTGCTGCCCGGGTCTGTTCACACAACGCATCGCGGTGGTACTGTGGGAAGGAAGCACACCACTGAGTCCCTGCCACGATCTTGAAGGGCCTGGCAGGCATTGCAAATGGCAAAGCTCCAGGACACACATGCTGAGAAGCTTCCTATTCCGACCACAGGCCTTGAACTTTCAATGACTCTCCGTGCACTTCCCCAACCTATTAAGGAGGCATCGGTGGCAATAGACCCAGTTGGCGGTGACCAAGTGAAGGGAGGGCCTGGGCACACATTGTGCTTGCACTCTCCATCGTAAGGAGCCCAGAACCAGCAGAGGAAGTCAGACCAGCCCACGGGATGGCGATTCAGATGATAAACTGACTTCAGCCACGTCTGAAGAAGACGTAGGAGCAGCCTGGCATCTTGGACAACCTATATGCAGGCAGCTACATGGCCTAGCAACCTCAGGCATACTCGGGCTATGGTTGAGACGGCAGCTCCAGGCAGGTGGCAATTCCCCTGGAACCGGTCGGTCGGCAGAAACGCTCAAACTTGTGGAGTCTATCAGGGCCCCAATTACTCAATTCTGTGAGTTGGGACCAACGCGGGCTTACCTCGCTGATCAGACCAGAGCCTCAATGCTGCTTCAGTCGCAAGCCTCCCGCCACCCGAGTCCTCTTTGTGAGCGACTTGCAGACAGAGCACCCTTCCTTAATGTGTGCGTCATCAAGGCAGCCACCACCTCGTGTGGAGATCACCGCTGGGCACAACCCCCCGGGCAACAGACAATGCTTGAACCCTGGGGAGGGCATGACACCACCACCTGCTACATACATGAAAAAATGTCTCCAACAGACCGAAAGCCCCAGGTGAGAAACACCACACAGAGCTCCAACTCTACCCCGGGCACTGAGAGGGAACTGGAGAGGGTCAGGGAAGTGCTTGTTCATACGTCCAGAGAAGGGGAGGCCCATAGGGTGTGAGCACTGCCCCTACAGGGACAGCGGGCAAAGAATTCTCTAGCTCAGGTGCGCCGAGCATGCGCCCACCCAACTAGAACACAGCTGCTGCAAGTACTCAGATCAGTGGAGATTCAGTACAGCCTCTAACACAGCCTGATTTCTCCTGCTAACAATTCCTCAAGTTGCTGTGGACACAGCTTCCTTTAGTGGATATTTATTGTGGTTTCACCCGTCTTGCTACAGGAGCTGCAGGCACTTTGATTCACGGATTGAAAGGTTTGTCAAGTCATCGCTGTTGCATCTGCAAGTGCCTCTGCATGATCTGGACTCCCTTCCCCCAGGAGTGCTCTGAAATGACTCCTCTACCCACAGCACAGCGAGAGGAAGGATAGGTTAATTCCTTAAGGCACGGATAAGATTTAGATGTGCTTGGCCAAGCCCACACACAACATCCAGGAATTCCAAAGATCTTTTGTTCCCATCCACCCATGCAACAAGGTCAGCACTAGGACTAGGATTTTTCACATAAGTATTCCTGTCTCAACCGTTGATTCTTCCAGCTGTTTGGTGCATGAGGACCCCGTCATGGCGCGCACATGCCTCTGGGATCCACACGGACAAAACAGACCCCCCCCCAAAAACTAGACTTCAATCGACTTTCCACTTCAACATTCCCAATTCAAAACCCTTTGGAATTTTCCAGTTCACCAAGGTTCTGCTATTTCGACTTCTGGTCACCGTTTAGAAGGGAAAGGCATTCTGCAGTTTCCCTTCAAAGGGGAACTCAGGTTTTTGAACAGCATTTTCAGAACAAAAGCCGTCATTTTGCACACTAAGCCCTGCCTCAGAGTAGCTCAGAAGCACGCGCCAGAACAACTGGGGATGTTGTGAAAGCTAAAACTATAATTGGGTTAAAAAAAGAACTAGGTAAGTTCCTGGAAGATGGACCTATCACTGGCTATTAGCCAAGATGGTCAGGGACACAACCCATGCTCTGGGTGTCCCTATATGTCTGACTGCCAGAGCTGGGACTGGACGACAGGGGAGCAATAACTCGATATTGCCCTGTTCTGTTTATTCCCTTTGAAGCATCTGGTAACAGGCCACTATCAGAGAACAGAATCCTGGGCTAGATGGACCACTGGTCTGACCCAGTATGGCCGTTCTTATGTCCAATTATTATTATATTATTCTGTCTTATTTCCTTGTGCTCCTCCATCTCTCTGTATCCATTTCTTGTCTCCGTTAGCCCCTGACCCTAAGAGCTTACAATCTACCTTTCTTCTGGTGTACAGTGCAAGCACAACGGGGTCCTGGTCCATGACCAGGGCTCCCAAACAACTAATATGAATAAATAATGGTGGCCTTGCCCATTTTTACGGGTGCTGCTCAAACAGCTGATTTTCTCTCCTCCATTGGCTAGATTTACAGCCGGGGTAGGAAAGCCAGCGGACTGCCAGCCCTCGGAAGAGAACCGCCGTTTCTGAAAACTTTCATACTTCAGGTGACCCCGAGTGATGAGCTCCCTATTAGGAGTGCACAGGCCAGATGGGCGAGTATGGCGATGACATAGCCTTGGGCAGAAGAAGCTGCATGGAGGAAGAACAGCCCGGAGGGTAGGGTGCTACCATGGGACACCTGGATTCAATTCACTGCCCACCAACTCCCTGTGAGCCACCCTGGGCAAGTCACTGAGCCTCAGTTCCCCATCTGTACAATGGGGATAACAGCCCTGCCCTGTCCCCCGGGGGTTGTTTGTATGTTGAAGGAGGTGCTCGGATAGGATTCTAACAGGCGCCATGTAAATACCGAAGATTGCCAAAATGATCTTTGCCTGAGACAACTCCAAACTCAGGAGGACGTTTATGTCAGATCGGAGTTGGAAGGCGCCTGGTTCAGTATTCCCAGAGCGACAGCGGCATTAACAGAGCAAGCTACCGGGATGGGTGGGGGTGGGGTGGGGGTGTGTGTGTGTCCTATGCAGTTCCACTCAAGCCTCCACAGCTGATGCTCCCCTCTGCCCGGGTGTTTCACCCGGCAAGCTGACATTTTCCAGTCCCATCTCTCGCCTGATGGTTAATTTTTGGCGGGGAGGGAGCGCACGCAAGGACAGTTCAGCCATTTTGAGAGCGAACAGCAGCAGACCACCACCAGTTTTCCCCAATTAAAGAGCTGCCCCTTTTGAACAGCTGTGACCCACCCTCAGAACTGAGATCTGGCAGAGAAACAGACCATAGGGAGACATGTTGGCACGTTCCACAAAAAGTTGGGTCAGATTTGGCCAAGGTATGGAAGGTCTCCTTTGCAGATAGGCAGTAGTTTGCTCTGTTTTTTAAAGGAGCTCTCTTCATTCTGCAAAGGAAACACGCATCCCTAGATGAACCATTAGCCAAATCTATAGCAAACTCCCATACTGAATGAGGAAGGGCTCAGTGGTTACTGAGCGGTAACTGTCATGCACAATGGTGTCACAGTGAATGAGGCAACGCTACTTAATGCACCTGTACTTATTGTCTCATTGACCATGTGCTCTCGGAGATTAATGACCGTATTAGGTTTATTTGCATCTACAATAGATCAATGTTACAACAGATTAAGATTGGCTTCACTAGCAGCGCAGTGAAGGAAAAGCTACATCCCTTGGGCAGTAACTTTGAGATGCGAGTCCCTATGGGTGCTTCCTGTCAGGTGCTCGGCCCATAACTACTGCCACCGCCATGGAGTGAGCAGCTGAAGTCGGGCACCTACATGGACACTACTAAAAAAAGGCAGAGCTCAGTCAGAGCCCTGCACACCTCAAGTGAACTGCAGAAGTATAGCCTGCTATCTTCCACCCTTTCCCTTTTGAACCCCCAAGAACGTCCACATAAAAAGTCCATTAAGAGAAGGTTGCGGCAGCATACGCCAGGACTTACAGTCAGGAAATGGAAAAAGGTTGCACGCACAACCCTGACAGCCCCTCACGTTCACTACACGAAATCCATCACCACATACCAGGAGATGTAAAGAATAAACTGGATTAAAGCGTGCTGGGCACGGTTCGTCTAAAGTGATTAGTGATCGAGTGTCTGACTTGAGATACCTTCAAGAGCACAGACTGTTGAGTGGATGCTCAGCACTCTGAAAAATTCAGATCCCCTTAAGGCATCTCAGACAGGGCACCAAAGCATCTCAGCACAATACGTTTAGTGTAACAGCAGTAAGGAAAGCAGGGCTGGCAGACTCAGCCCCTCTAAGTTTGCTGATGAGCAAGTCAGGAAGCTAACTGTAACCCCTGAATGGTAACGCAAGGCAGCTAACCTGAACAGCCAAGTGCAGCCAGCTTACCAGCAAAGCGTCTGCTCGCGTGATTCAAACTGTTGCCAGGCATGTGCACAAGGGGCAGAGTTAAGCTTTGTCTGAGCAACCTTGACTTTGCATTTCCCGACGTGGGCGCTTCAGTGCGTAACCTTGAAAGCAAACACATCCCATACCCGAAACCGAAGTGCTGAGAGCAGCCAGCTCTGCACATGACAGACCCCACCTCATTCAGGCTGCAGACTGACTATATGTACAGGGGGCCTCTTTAATCCCTCACAGATTCTTATTTCCGCTACTTTTCCTGCCCACGCACTACACAGTTTATCTGACACATTCAAACCTATTATTGAGGGCCAGAACTCAATACTTCCGAAATGAACCAAACACAAATCAGTGCTCTCACTTTCACGCCATCATCTGAACACGATGGCAGCAGGGTCAGAAATTATCCAAAGCCAATTTTCCACGGTCCGAGGAACTGCCTGTAAAACGATACTACAATGTCAACCATGCAAAGTCTTTTCCTCCCCCTCTCCACAAACCGTTACGTCATTACTGTCAGCGGAACAAGTGGTTCGACTGGCTGCCAAGCACAGAGATGGCGTAAGCAATAAAGCAATCAGCTTTTGCAGCATTGGTCACGTCAGGTTTCATTAGTGCGCTACATTGACACTGATACACATTCAAGTGTGAAAGAGTTGCACGCCATGCGCGCCTACGCCTGGCATTGTCTAGCAGGTGGAGCACAGGGAAGCCACCTGGGTTCTGTTCCCAGCTCTCACTTGCTCAGTTCCCCCATCTGAGAGACAGCAAGTACTTATCTACCTCTCCAGGCACGGGGAGGATTGATGAGTGTTTATAAAGCACCTTCCGCAGGAGGCTCGCAAGGCGCCATGCACGTGATGAACATCCATTTAAGCTCATGCCCTTTAAAGCACTCACACATTTGTCCTGATTTTTCTTGTCACTTACAATTCTCAGCGAGGAAAGAGAGACCGAAAATTGACACTGCAAAAATGGTGCCACTCAGGGGCTTCCCGAACGCTGACTGGCACATTCCTGCTGGAAGTGGCATTTTAGCAGAAGACCGAAGGCTGACGTTACCAGTCAAGGACACAGGAAGGCAGCAGGGCCCGTCAAGTTTTAGGGCCTGAGGGTCATGCTAAGCCAGGAGCGGCCAAAGTGCAGCCGGCTAGCTGCTGCCCAGGGAGTTCTTCATGGGCCACATCTCTGGTCAAGGTGCTGCACTCGTAGGCCAGTTATTTGTATTATAGGCATGCCTAGAGACCCCAGGTGAGAGCGGGGCTCCACTGTCGGGCACCCTGAGGCAGTGGGATAGGCCCTAGCCCAACGAACTCAGTCCCAAGACAAAAGGGGGAGGGGAGGGGGAGTGATTTGACCGAGGTCGCCCAGCAGGTCAGTGGCAGAGCAGGGAATGCAGTGCCCTAGACAAACAGCTTACAGTCTAAAACAGGCAAGATGAAGGGCGAGAGAGAGGGAATATCCCCATGTTACAGAGGGCCACGGAGGCCCAGGGAGTGTTACCTGCCCGTCAGTGGCAGAGCAGGGAAAAAACCTCTCGAGCCCAGTGCCTTAAGACCACTCCTAGCCTGACTAGAGGTGCCATTACCCAAGCAGCCACCAGCACCTTGCTATGCAAGTTAAGCACAGTCCACATCTGGAGTGCTCCTGCATTAGGCCAGAGTGCTGGCCCCTCCCTGGCCTGTGGACTGTTCTCGCTGCATCAGAGTTGAGCTGCTGGCTGTGCACAAGCTAAACCTTCTGTAAGAACACCAGGCCAGCTCTTGGAATCGGCGCAGCAGGGAAGGGGAAGCCAGCCACACACTCACAGACCATATGGCACGGAACAGCAGCGATCAGCAGAAACACAGGAAAGGCAGCAGAGCCAGCACACCGCAACAAGCAGCAAAGTTTCAGATGAAAACTCAGCTAATCGTTGTGAAGTTAACATGCTTTCTAGCTAACCTGAGGAGACAGAGCTCTCCCTCACACTCCCTGCTCCCCAGGACTGCCAGCTAAGCGTGGCCTGGTGCCAGCCCATGCCCAGGGGAGCTCTCCTACAAGCCCCCTGTCCCTCGGGCAGAAGAGCCTCTCGCAAAGCTGAAGGGCGCAGAGGTGAGGTGAGCCAGGGTCACGCAGCTCTTATCCTGCCTGTAGCACACCAGCTCCCCATGAGACTCAGCTGGTCTGAAACACCAGGGAGCATTCCAGTAGAATGACACGGACCCAACACTCTTCTCCGCTCTGCACGGCCTGCCGCCCACCTCCAGACATTCATTGGCTGCAGACACCATGAAACATTAAGCAGAATGGGGGTGGGAGGATTTCCAATACCCTTCCCCCTCCAAGGACCCACATTGAGCCAACTAACCCTTCCAGAGAAGTTGGAGTCAATGCTCTGGAGTCAGTCCAGGCCACTACTGGGGCAGCCACAGGCGCAGAGATGGACCTGACAATATCCTAAAAGGGACATGCCGACAGGCCACGGACTGGTTCTAACTGGCTTCCTGCATCTTCCGGCTAAGGGTTCAGGACAGCACTGGCAGCTGTCCAGACCCAGCAGGGGATGCACCCAAAGCTGCCTTGCCCCAGCAGCACTGACTCTGCTGCAAGACAAGAGGAAAGCCGGTCAGCCAGGAGACTGCATGTGAAAGGCACTTCATCCCCCCAGAGTGCATCTACACTGCCACAAAAGATGCACAGCTCAATCATGGCCTGCCCAGGTCAGCTGGCTTGGGCCAGGGCGCTATAGAATTGCAGTGTAGATACTGGGGCTCAGACCTTGTGAAGGGGAAGGTCTGAGAGCCCCAGGCTCCAGCCAAAGCCCCAGTGTAGACACTGCTATTTTTAGCCCCATGGCCCAAGCGAGTTGACCTGGGCTCTGAGACTCGGTCACTGCTGGAAAGGACCTGGGGGTTACAGTGGACCACAAATGGAGTATGAGTCAATCTCATGCAGTTGTGAAAGAGGCTAATATTCTGGGATGCATTTGCAGGAATAATGCATGTAACATACGGGAGGTAATAGCCCAGAACTGGTGAGGCCTCACCTGGAGTAGTGTGTCCAATTCTGGGCACCACACTTTGGGGAAAAAGGGAGACAAATTGGAAAGAGTGCAGAGGACAGCAACAGAAATGATAAAAAGTTTAGAAAATCTGACCTAAGAGGAAAGGTTAAAAATCGGCAAGTTGAGTCTTGAGAAAAGACAACTGAGGAGGGACATGACTAGTCTCCAAATACGTGAAGGGCCCTTATAAAGAGGATGGGGTCAACTGTTCTTCAGGTATACAGACGGTAGGACAAGTAGTAATGAGCTTAATCTGCAGCAACGGAGATTTAGGTCAGGTATTAGGGAACACCTGCTAACTCCAGAGGTAGTTCCGCTCTGGAATAGGCTTCCAGGAGTGGAACCCCCATCACTGGACGCTTTGAAGATCAGGCTGACAAACCTGTCAGGGAAGGTCTAGGTTTCCTTGCGCAGGGGGCTGGACGAGGTAAGCTCTCAAGGTCCCTTCCAGCCAGACAGGTCTGGTTTTTAGCACCTCATTACCCTGGGGCCCAGGTGCCAGATACAAGGATTTAAAGCCTCCACATTATCCTGGAAGGACTTTGTGCTCGAATCATCCTTGAGGGAAGATGCAATTCTAGAGCTGCTACCTTGGGGTGGGTACATACCCACAGGGACGGGTGAAAAGGACTCAGCTACCGGAACGTCTCGTGCTAATTAGGGAAGCCCTGTGCAAACAGATGAGTCTTGCATGGTGCTTTAGAAGTAGTAAGACATGTGATGACCACTTCCAGTCTCAGAAGCCAGTGCTAAGGCATTAGCTCAACTTCCAGAACCACTGAGACCTGCTGCTGCATTAGGACTCTCCCTGTGCCACAGATCTGCCCCAAATACAGCAGTCTAACAGATGCCTGCGGTAAGTGGAATACCATGTATGGCGCACGCACTGGTGGAAAGGGCCAGGAACGGTTTCATTTCCTACACATGCCCAGGTGTGTGTTGTCTGAGACCAGCACAGTGTGTTCTGATCTGATCTGGGAGCCCGGGTACTCCCGCATACAGCAGACTCACCGCCCAGTGCATTCTCCCTCCTGCAGACGCACAGGAGAATACCAAGCAGGAAAGCATCCCGCCACTGATTGACATTTGCAGCTTATAATGAGGCTATAATTCCATTTCCAAGAGAGTTTAAAGGTGTTCGAAACCCAGAGACAGGCTGCAAGGGGGAGAAGGAAGGACGTTCCGCCCAGCAGGGGCTGAGAGCCACTGCTGCAAACGCTCCCCAAGAGTGGGGGAGGAACAGAGAGCAGGGGTTACGTTTACTTGCCAAGAAATCTGACTGCCCATTTCTCAGGCATTTCAGTCCAAATTAAACCTCCCCAGATGCACATGTTTATACAGAGCATAATTATATGTGCCAACAGCACCATCTAGTGGCTTTCCCTCCACTTCCCAACCTCAAACCACCAGGCAGATGTGGTTACACGGTCTGAAATACTTGCACAGAATCCTAGAAGATGAGGGTTGGAAGGGAACCCAGGAGGTCCAACCCCCTGCTCAAAGCAGGACTAACCTCAGCTAAACCATCCCAGGCAGGGCTTGGTCAAGCTGCACCTTAAAAAACCTCTAAGGATGAAGATTCCACCACCTCCCTAGGTAACCCATTGCAGTGCTTCACCACCCTCCTAGGGAAAAGGCTTTTCCTAATATCCAATTTAGACCTCCCCCACTAATATCCAACTTGAGACCATTGCTCCTTATTCTGTCATCTACCACCACTGAGAACAGCCTAGCTCCATCCTCCCTGGAACCCCCTTCAGGTAGTTGAAGGTCACTATCAAATCCTCCCTCATTCTTCTCTTCTGCAGACTAAACAAACCTAGTTCTCTCAACCTCTCCTCATACGTCTTGTACTCCAGCCCCGTAACCATTTTCATTGCCCTCCACTGGACTCTCTCCAATTTCTCCACATCCTTCCTGACTCCTGATGTGGTCTCACCAGTGCTGAATGGAGGGGAATGAAGATGTTGAGCTGCCAATTGGACATCGAGCCATTGATCGCTACCTGTTGAGCCCATTGAAAACTAGCCAGTTTTCTATCCACCTTACAGTCCATTCATCCAGCCCAGACTTCTGTAATTTGCTGGCAAGATACTGTGGGAGACCGTGTCAAAAGATTTACTAAAGTCAAGATATATCACATCCACCGCCTTCCCCACATCCCCGGAACCAGCCATCTCATCATTTACAGGCAGCATTCAGAAAATTGTAGCACACACAGGAACCCCTAGGCAATGCTCTGCCGGCTCAAGAGACTCCTCAGGCAGAAATTAGGGCACCAAGGCAGAGGTGAAAGGGCTGGGTTTTAATCTCAGTCAACATTGACCTACTGTGTGACCTTGGGGGCAAGTCCCCTCTTGTCCCGCCTTTTGCCTGGCCCATTTAGCCCAGGAACTCCTTGGAGCAGTGGCCATCACTCACTATGTCTGTACAGCACCTGGCACAATGGGGCTTTGGTCTCAGCGGTGGCTGTTAGCGATTACTGTAATACACACAGGATGAACAAGGAATACAGGCAATGCTCCGCCACATCAGAACCATTGCTCATCTCCCACGAGGCAAGCTGATTCAGAGGAAGGTGCAAGAAATCCTGCAGTAGAAGCAGTCCTGGGATACTCTGACCCCAAGGGGAAGCTCCTGTCTGACCCATCAGCCAGTGGTTGGTTCATATCCTGAGGCAGGAGGTTCAATATCCCTTCCAAGCTCAGGGTTCCTTATCTCTGGCTGCTGGAACTCTGGAGTTCCATTATCCCTGTAAGCTTCAAGGCAGCTCTGGAAAGGGAGGTCAGGGGGTGGCCCCAGGAGGATTCACACTACAACAGAACTGAAAGAAACGAACTTGACCAGAATCAACCTTACCGTGAGCTAGAGCAGCCTCTACCGGCCACTGTGCTGTAGGGGAAGCGGAAATATCCCTGCACTACAGGGATATTTGTGGCCACAGGGTGGAGCAGAACTTATTTCTAGTCCAGAGGATACATTTTCCCCCGTTTCCATACTAACCTTATCCCCCACATTCAGGGCCATTCTGATCAGACCCTCATGCACATGAACCTTTCCTCCCGCCCCAGCCAGTCCTGGGACTTTCCCACCCAGGGAGAGATTTGAGCACAGAGAAGCAACACAAGGAGGAGAATCATAGCAATGTAGGACTAGAAGGTCATGAGATCATCTAGTCCAGTCTCCTGCACTCACGGCAGGGCCAAGCATTATCTAGACCATCCCTGACAAGTGTGTGTCTAACCTGCTCTTAACAATCTCCCAGGATGGAGATTCCACGACCTCCCTGAGCAATTTATTCCTATGTCCAACTACCCTGACAGTTGGGAAGTTATTCCTAATGTCCAACCTAAATTGCGCTGGCTGCAGTTTAAACCCACTGATCCCTGTCCTGTCCTATCCTCAGAGGTTAGGAGAACAATTTCTCTCTCCTCCTTCTAACAATCTTTTACGTACTTGAAAAAGTATGTCCCCCTTGGTCTTTTCTTCTCCAAACCAAGCAAACCCAATTTTTTCAATCTTCCCTCATAAGTCGTGCTTTCTAGACCTTCCGTCGTTTTTGTTGCTCTTCTTGGGACGTCCTCCAATTTGTCCACATCTTTCCTGAAATGTGGCACCCAGCACTGGACAGATACTCAGTTAAGGCCGTATCAGCGCAGAGTAGAGTGGAAGAATTACTTCTCGTGTCTTTCTTGTTTACACCACTCGTTAAGACATCCCAGAATGAGGTTTGCTTTTTTGCACACCGAGTCATTTAGCTTGTGATGCATTATGACCCCCACATCCATTTCCACAGTACCCCTTCCTAGGCACTCATTTCCCATGTTGTACGCATGCAACAGATTGTTCCTTCCTAAGTGGAGCACTTTGCATTTGTCCTTATTGAATTTCATCCTATTTACTTCAGACCATTTCTCCAGTTTGTCCAGCTCATTTTGAATTTTAATCCTAGCCTCCAAAGCACTTGCAACCCCTCCCAGCTTGGTATCGTCTGCAAACTTTAAGTGTTTTCTTTATCCCATTATCTAAATAGTGGATGACGCTATTGAACAGAACTGGATCCAGAACTGATCCCTGCAAGACTACTTGATATGCCTTTTCAACTTGACTGTGAACCACTGGTAACTACTGTCTGGGAACCGTTTTCCAGCCAGTTATGCACCCACCTTATAGCAGCTCCATCTAGGTTTCATTTCCCTAGTTTGTTTATGAGAAGGTCACGCCAGACCATATCAAAAGCCTTATTAAAGTCAAGATACCACGTCTACTGCTTCCCCCCTTCCACAAGGCTTGAAGACAGGGCATTGGGCATGCAGAGAGCAGGATGGTGGGCAAAGCTGGAGAGCAGATAACTGTAGGTGAGAGAGTCCACACAGGCCAATGCTCCCACATGCAAAGGGTTGAACAAGCACAGCTCACTGGCTACAGATTCAGCTCTTCCTTTGCATCTGAGGGGCAGACTGTGCCCATGCTGGGCACCATGACATTCCACACTTCCCTGAGCTGCAAAGGAAGCCGGACTATGTGTTACCGTCTCAGGATGCAGCTCGTCATAATCAGTGCTAGCAGCAAGGGCTGCAAGTTACAAGAACATCGCATCTGCCACCCCAGAGCAGAGCGATGGGCCATCACGTCCTATCTCCTCCTTCCAGCAGCACCCGTGCGCCACACTACAGAGGAAATCGCAATCCCATCACGCACCTGGCCAGTTGTGCAGTGCTGCACATGGCAGGGAGGGGATGTTCCATCTGCAGCAACGGAAAAATCCCGAGGTTTTATGCGGGTGACTGCATTTTGAAACCAGCAGCAGCACGTGCTGCGTGGCGACCTGTCTTCCATGCTCCACTCAGGTCCTGTCAGCCTGAACAGGATTGCAGGTGCGGAGTTGCTAGGCACTCACCTTGGCAACAAACTGTTTGTCCTTCTGGTCCAGATTAGCCGTGGGAGCCACGTAGTCTCTCCAGATTCTCAGCTTGCGTTCCTTGGCGTACCTAGCAACACAAAGATACAGGTGACCATCCAGCACTAGGTTTGGGGTGTGCATCCTACCCTACGGGAGTTGGCCATAGTCCCACTGCCTGCCATCGCCGCAGACGTGGTCAAGCCCCTGGCAGATGGGGGACCACCACCTAAACAAAGCCGAGGTTGCACAGGCCCAGTTGGTAACCGGTGAGCAGTAAGAGCCAGCCCTGATTGCTGGCACATTGAGACATGATGGGTACAGGGACCAACCAGCCGAACGGGCCTTTGTCACCAGCTACAAGGAGGAAGTGGATCAGGACAGCAAGAAAACTTAAGGCAACACAGGGAGCAGCTGAGTCCTCTGCGTGCCTGGGAATCAGGCCACTGACTTAGAGGCCTAAATGTGGCTCTAGCAGCATTGGACCCGCACTGCAAAAGCCGCAGCCCAAACCATTACTATCCTGGTCCAGCTGCAGCTCCCCACCCCGCAAGGCGAGTGCTGTCTTAGCCAGCAACGTCCAACTGAGCTGAGCAGGTGAAGCCGGGCCTGAGCTGACTGGAATCGATACGCCAAGGGACCAGCCAAGCCCCTGCCTCTCTGTGGTCACCACTACCCAAGACAGAGATCTGCCTTCTTCCAAGGTTGCGTGCAAGAGGCAGACTACGGCAGTGATGGCCTGAAGGGAAGAATGCCCTTAGATTTCAGCCAAGGTAGAAGACAGTGGGAGCACACACAGCTATATCACCAGCCACCTGCAGGAGGCAGCAGGCAGGGTCCCATCTGCTCTGCTTGGAAATTAGCAGTGAGAGGAAACGCACCCCTAGCCCCTGCCTTCCTCTTCAAAGAGCAGCTCTGGGAATCCCCACCAGCCAGGCCAAATGGAGGGGCAACGCCAGGCGCCCCAGGGGAATGAAGCAAGACCAGCCAGGGAGCTGGGAGATCCCCGTGCTCGGAACCTTCCCCAGCTGGCTGCAGGGAGCCATCTCCCACCTCTGCTGGAGCTCAGCTAGCCCCACCTCCCCTCCACGCAGAGTGCACCACGCAGCTGCCACCAGGGGAGGCAGACACGTCCTTCCCGCAGCCAAGCAGCTGGCCCAGCTCCTGGACGCTGCCTCTTCAGGTGGCAGCAGATGCTGGCAGCCAATGGAAGAGGAGGATGCGATTTTCTTTAGGTCATGAATCCACTGGGGGCACTCTCGCTATGTCCCTGGGTGGGGCTTGGGGAGCCCTGCACCCTAGAACCATCTCCCCCAGCATCAGCCCCCGACAGTTACCTTTCAGCCGCTCGCAGCTTCTCGGCCCCGCGGGTATACACGGCGATGGACCAGTCCACGCAGCGCGCAAAGCCTTCCTTCAGCAGCAGCTCCGTGATGTTGCCATTCTAGAAGCAGGAGAGGAGAGGACACGGTCAGTCTCTGTCCCCTCTGGAGCGACAAGGCTCAGACGTCCCCCCCACACCAGGGCCAGGACAGACTTATCGCCAGTAGTTGGAGGAGTCTAGAGCCGGCAAGACCCATTCCAAAAAGCAGCAACATCCTGCGAGGCATAGCCCTGGCTGCGACCCTGCCCGGCCTCGCTCTACGCAATGCTCACTTGACAGCTGTTTGTCACCAGCTGCTGCTAGCCCACGGCCGGCAGGGACACATTCTCCAGCCCAGGCTAGTGGGAGCCATCCTACTGACACCCCCTCCCCCAGCTAGGGAGCTAGCCAACAGGACAGCCTTCAACCATGGGGAACATTAGGGGAGGCAACTGCTCCCCAACTGTTACCTAGGCTGCAGTCCGGGAGTCCTCCTGGGCCCCTCTGATGCTGGATGCCCAGCCAGCCAGCCAGCCACCCCACACTGCCCAGAAGTCTCCACCCAGGCCTGCCATGCAATCCCATTGCACTCATGAACTCCTAACCAGCAACGAAACCACCCGTCTTGTAGTGCTCCCCCTGGTGCAGAATGCAGCAGTTCTGCAGTCTGATAAGCAACACGGGTTGCCATAAGCTCTCCACCCCTCCTAGCTCTGCTCTCTGCGCTGGCTCCCCACTGAACACGGAGTGCGCTCTGACACCCCCCAACAAACTCTCCTCCATTTTAGTGGTCACCCAAAGCTCCCGAGAGAAAAGGCTGCCAACCCCACGGTACCCCTGGGACGGTTGGCTGGATCCCCCCAGCTGGGGTGCGTGAGCAGTTCCCTATTACAAAAGGCAAAAATGCACCTGCTTTCCCCCACAATAGTACCCAGCCACCCTGGGGTCAGCCCGAGACCTCTCCGCCCCCCTTACTGGATGGAGGATGGTGCCCAGGATGTTCTGATTGTGGCAGCTCTCCAGGACGATCTGTACATCTCTCTGCAGCAGCCGTGACTCGGTGAAGAATTTTGCTTCTGCTGCAAATGGCTCTGGCGTCTCTGCCCCGTCTGCCTCCCGCTTGAACGTGGGGCACTGCAGCATGGACACAAGGGCAGGTTAGAGACAGGGCAGTAGCAAGGCCTCTGTGACTGGAGGGGCATTACTATGGCAGACTGCTCGGCAGCAGTCGTTCAGGAACAAGGACAGTCTACAGCAGGACGATGGACCATCCTCAGTCCTGCTCCAACTCCTATTGCAGGTTACACAGAACAGAGCCTCCAGCGTAGTTAGAATGACCCGCCTCCAAGCAAGGCGTATCGGCACACGGCCCATGCACCAGAACCACCAGCACACCACACGCTACGGTCCTGGAGTCCACTCCATGGTAATGGCCGCCAAGTCATACATGTGTTCCATAAGTGCCGTGAACCCCTGGGGAAATGGCTGTGTTATTACATCGGTGCTTTTGCTATGCTGGAGGCCCCCAGACCTTGTACAGAGATACGGTCCACGGCTTACCCTAGTCATTTTGGGTGCCCCATGGAAGCCCTATAGAAGGCCCTGAAGGATAAGTGAATAAGTGAATATTCCAGAATTGCCGATCCTTACAGATTGTGGAGAGAACTGGCACTACTGAGCCCAAAGTGAGAAGACTCCATTTAGCTGAACATCCTCTGCTAGAGCCTTTGCACCACTCAGGAAGGGGAGCGCGCTTGTTTGTGTAGAAGACTATCATTGTTCAATATTATTTGGACATCGGGATCAGGTAAGTAAGAGGAAGGTGCTGCAGGCTTTAGTGACAGCCCTGAGTTCTAATAATTGATATGCATTCTGGACTCCCAAGGGGCCCAGACGCCTTGTGCCATATGACTTCCCATATGAGCTCCCCAACTTAAGAGGAAGGCATCTAAACACAGGTACCTCAGGAGTCGGTGTGTGGCAAGGGATCCCCCTCAACTTTCTCCAAAGGCTTTGTCCACCAGATGAGTGTGTTCAAAACCCCCAACAGAATTATCCCCTTGTCAATGTTGCCCCTCTCTGGTGAGTACATGGGGAGAAGCCATGTCTGCAGACAAACAAAGATGGAACCTGGCAAATGGTAGTGTGCGCGCATGAGGCCATGTGGCTGAGGGGGGAAAGGCAAGTCCTGGCTGAAGTCCAGGGCATTCTGATAGACGCACTCGTAGACAGTCATTATGGCCTACAACCTCTGGAGCAGTAGAGAAGCTCTTGCTATGGATGACTCCATCATCACCCCATAAGGTTTATCAACCTCATAGAAGTCAATGTGGATTTCTCACAGTTGATGCAAACACCTAGGAAAGGCAGCAGATGGAGCAGGAATCTGGTTGTCTGCTGGGCATCTTCATTGGCTTCTGATTTAACAGTTCCTATCAAGGTATGGTGAGTGTGAATCCCTCTCTCATCATCGGACACCATCAAAAAAACTTTTGTAAAGCCCCTAGGTGCTGGTCCAAAGGGGAGGACTCTGAATTGGTAAAGGGAGGTTACGCTGGTAACTGAATGTTCTTCGAGAGGTGTGGTCCCTACCTGGATGTACATGCGCACTGTGTGCCAGAGCCGGAACTGTTTGACGTAGTCTGCCGACCCACACGTCATGCGTGGTCCAAGTGGTTGCATCCTAGGTCTTATGAGGCTGCGTGGGTCGACACCCCCTCAGTTCCCTCTTATCAGCAGGCTGCGAACCCATAACAGAGGAGAATCCAGATAGGGCCCACACTTCTCACAGAACCATCAGCTGCAGTAAGTAACCTCCCCTCTTCTTCGCCTGCTGCTTCCTGTGTGGATTCCATACGCCAGTAGCACAGCGAGCAGTATGCAGTTTGGAAGTGGGAGCGAGGGCTCATAGGAGTAAGGTTTTGCAGTATTGCCAGGCCCACTGCTGTGTCCGCTGCTGCCGACTGAGTCAGAGCATAATGAGCAAGGACCACGTTTCAGCTTTACAAGTCTCCTGCCATGGGACGTCTGCGAGTAGAGTGGGCAGTGATGCCAGTGGCGGAGAGACCCATGAAAGGGAGTAACAGTCTGACGCAGCAGGAGACCCATGTTGAGATGCACTGGGGAAAAAAGAGCCCGGTCGCTTCAGCGTTCCGCTATAGCGATAAGGAGTCTGGGCGAGGCTCGGAAAGCACAGCTGCATTGGCAGTAGAAGGCTAGCGCACGGCAGATGTCGAGCGAGTGCAGGGTACGTGCTCTGGCAGAGGTGTGCGGTTCAGGGTAAACGGTTGGAAGATGAAGGACCTGATTGACACGGAATGGCGAAACCTCTTTGGGGAGAAACTTGGGGTGGAGTCATAGGGAGACTTTATCCTTATGGAATATCGTGAACAGGGATCTGCCATCAGAGCTGCCAATTCACTGACTCATTGGACAGAGGTGATGGTTACGAAGAAAATCGCTTTCATTGAGAGGTGGGCGTGTGAACAAGAGACCAGAGGCTCAAAGGGGGGTTTGGTGAGTGTCAAGAGGACACGGTTAAGGTCCCACGTGAGAGTAGGTTTTCTAATCAAGGGAAAGGTATTGAGGCGGCTGCAGAGGAAGCGCACCATGTTTGGATAGCTGAAGATCAAGACACCGTCCACAGGTGAAAGAAAAGCACTGATCACCACTAGGTGTACTCAAATAGAGGGCGAGGCCTGAACAGTGAAGGTTAAGTAGATAGTTGAGGACCGTCTGTATGGGCACCATGTTCAGGGAGTGATGGATGTGTATTGCCCATATCGTGATGCGTTGCCACTTGGCTTGGTAACATGCCTTGGTAGAGGGGTGGCGACTGTGCGCAAGTACATCCTTCACTGGTTTAGAGCATGCCTCATCTACTTGTGAGCCCCATTGAAATAGCAGGCTGTGAGATGACAATGGTGAGGGTTGGTGGCAGATTTGGCCCAGTTGTTGGGTGAGGAGTTTTGGTAGAAAGGGAAGATGACAGATCTTCATCTTTTGATCTGCTCATGAACCAGTATTGGCAGGCACAGAAAAGGGCTACAAAAGTAGGAGGGTTGCTCGGTCCTGCTTCATCTTGGAGTACTTGCAGGAGGAGTGGGATGGGAGGGAATGCATACTGCAGCTCCCAGGTCCAGGGGAGAAGTAGAACATCTCATCATAAGCCCCCTCTAAGGGCGCCCCTGGAGCAAAAGAGAAGAAATTTGTGGTTGAAGGCAGTCACAAAGAGTTCCCATTGCAGTGTGCCCCAAACTTGGAAGATGTATTGAAGAGTGGGGTTGTGTAATTCCCCACTTGTGGTTGCAGAGAAAGGAGAAGCTGAGGCTATCTGCCAGGTCATCGTCTGCCCCTGGTAAATGGGTCACATGATGTACGATATAATGTCGTAGGCACCAGTTCCACAGTCACACCGCCTCTTGACAGAGTGTCGATGATCTGGCACCTCCTTGTTTGTTGATGTAGATGACCATGGTCATGTTGTCCGAGAAAAGTTGTGTGTCTGGAGTTCACAAAGGGCAGGAATGCCTGGCAGGCACGGTGGACTGCAAGGAGTTCTCGGATACTGATGTGCATCCATGCTTTTATGGGGGAAGAAAGACCTTGTGCTGTATGCCCTTGTAGATGGGTACCCCAACCTACAAGGGAGGTGTCTGGTCAGGGTCTAGTGTGGGATAAAGAGGTTTAAGGGGATGCCTGTCATGACCTCGTATGGATCGCACCACCAGGAGAGGAAGAACAGTATTGTGTGCAAAAGGAAGATCCATTTGTTGAGGTGATCCTTTTGTGGGTCATACATCGTGTGCAGCCATAACCAAAGACATCTCGTGGGGTGGCAGGCGCATGGTGTGATTGCAGTGTCAAAGTAACAAAGATGGGTGCTGTTGGAGTCTCGTGATGAGGGCTGTAAGTGCGGCAAACCAGGTCTTTCAGGAAGAATGCCCTGGCTACGGGGGAATCCAGGCAAGCAACTATAAAGGGAAGGGTTTGGGTTGGTACCAAGATGGACTTTGCCTCATTGACATATGCCCAGGCTGGCAAGAAGTGCCCACAGAGTGCGGATAGCAGCGGGGAGGCAGTTGTGTGAAGGTGCCACCAGGAGCCAGTCAGCCAGATAAGTGAATATGCCCAGCATCTCATCTGTGCTGCCACCACATCGGAGACCTTCGTGAACCTGCGAGGGGCTGTGGCAATCCCAAAGAGAATACATGAAATTGGTAGTGGGAATGGTCCACACTAAAGTGGAGGAACTTGCGAAGGGCGGGGTGGATGTCCACATGTAAGTATGTATCCTTCATGTCAAGAGCCACGAACCAAACTCCAGGGAATAGAGAGGGGTTGGTTTGAGGAAGAGTAACCATACAGAATCAGAATTTGCAGATAATCGGTTCAACGTCCACAGATCCAGAATGGGGCGACTGTCTTCTTTTTTTGGTAGGAGGAAACTGAGTAGAAGCCATGGCCCTGATAGCAGCAAAGGACCCACTCTATAGCTCCTTTGTTTAAGAGTGTGCGGGCCTCCTGTTGGAGGAACTCTAGTTGTGTCAGGCGTGTTTGTTCACCGTGTGGAGGGTGGCATGGGGGAAATGTGGGATTTTATGACATCTAGCACTCAGCGATCGGTGGTAATCTTGCTGCAGTTGTGGGCGAATAGAGCAAGACAGTCCCCGCAGACAATCTGGGAAACTGGGGAAGGGTCAAGGCTGGGTTCGTGGTTCTCTATGTAAGAGTCAAAAAGGACGTCTGGAGGGCGTTGCTGAGAAGTGGAGGCAGTAGAGACACAGGCGGTCAAGAACCTAAGCTGGTGAGATCTTTGACAGCAGCACATCTGATCCTTCTGGCTCAGTAAATAGGGTTGGTAGACCAGTCAAATGGGATAGCATGGCCTGACAGACTGTCTGTTTTGATAGCGGGCAAGGGTTGGAGTGTAGCAGTCCAGTGACCACAGAGCGGCCCGAGAGTCCTTAAGGAAGTGTCAACTCATCTGTCTTGTCACTAAATAACTTTTGGTTATCAAACGGGAGGTCTTGCAGGGTGGTTTGCATCTCTGCGTGAAATCCTGAGGTTTGGAGCCAGGAGTCCTGTCTGAGCACAACTCCTGAGGCAAGAACCCACGCCGCTGTGTCCATGGTGTCAACTGCTAGAGCGCAACCTTGGCTACTAGCTTGTCCCCATGGATAATGGCTTGGAACTCTGCTTGTTCGTCCTCCAGCAGGGAGGCCTGGAGCTCCCCCACTTCATATATGAACAAAAGCCGTATTTTGTTTGTTCAGCCGGATAACTCCATGGAACTGCAGGCCTGCGGAGGACTATATCTTTCCTTCCAATGAGGTCCAGTTTTTTGGCTGCCTGGTCTGGCGGAGTGGACCAGTTAGGCTGCAGATGGGTGAAGAGAAAGCCTTTGATCTCCACGCACTTTGGCGCTGGGGCAGTGGATGCTGGCGCATGCCAAATTGTCTAGGCTGGTTGCAGTATCACCTTATGGATGTGGACCACAATCTGTGATGGTCCTGCAGGCTGTAAAACATCCAGGAACTCATCCTGGGGACCAGTCACAGTTTCCACTGAGAGACAGAGTCACTGCCATGCATCATAAAAGGTCTTGGTATTGCCTTTGTCTGGTGGTAGAGGGCCAGAGGGACGAGGGCATCATCCAGACATGACTACACGCCAGTCAGTACCAGTGGTTTCACCGGCTCCGTTGGTTCTGCCAGTGCTGGGGACATAGCAATCCCGTGTGGCTCCTCATAAACCAAGGGAGTAAAATCCAACGGGGGTGGTCCATGTTGAGGTGGTGGTGGCTCCTCAGCCACCCTATGGATCCCCATGATGCCTATAGAGCTAGGCATGTAATAACTGTGGTTCATTCGTCGGAGACTGAGGCTGCCCAATGTCTAGCACTTCGCACTGCGGCAGGCTGTCTAGCAGCCAAAGTACCTCCATTGAAGGTATCAGCGGTGAGAGTCTGCCCGGTGTGCTCGGGAACAGGCGTGTGCTCGGTGTAGGCCAGAACAGGCCTGACGGACCCAGTGGAGTCGACAGGGTTCGAGAGACTAGCGGTACGCTTGCTCTGAGATGGCAGAAGACTGAGGCCTGTCTAGGTGCTTAGACTTTCATTCCGCTTTGTATCTCTTTGGAGCGCGTGCCTCAGAGTTGGCATGCGATTTCTTGCCAAGCTTATCCTGGCTCGAAGAGGGAACATGGTGCTTGGGGGCCATCTTGCCCAGGGAGCCTGACTTATGTTCATGGTCATGCTTTTTGTGGGCTTTATGGGTCTTTGCTAAGGCTGTCAGTACCACTGGTGATGTATCAGAAGGAGACAAACACATCTCCACTGTGACTGGGCATTCCAGGGGGGTCCGGCAGTGCCACATGGACACATCGCCTCTTCCATGAGGTGCTTGCGGGATCATGGGTTCACGTACGGAAGGATCTACAAATGGAGCACTGAACAACAACATGGGCCTCGCCCAAACAGTAGAGGCAGTGTTGATGTTCGTCGCTGACTGAAAACAAATGTCAGCAAGGAACAGTTCTTGAACCCGACTTGTTCGGGCATAGTCCCCCGGAACAGGTGGGACACCCGGATAGAAATCAATGTCGTCGATTAACTATACTAACTCTCTTAGTGATCAACTAACACAAGCTAACTATGTACACTATAACTACTGACTATTTTTTCTTTTGGCTACACAGATTTCAAAGGAAAAGGAGAAGTGTTCCAACACCGGCCATGCGACAGTAAGAGGGGACTAAGGAGATGTTGACCCACATAACCGTGGATGCAATCACATGGACCATGCATGGGTCGACAGACTACTTTAAACAGTTCTGGCTCCAGCACATGGTGCGCATGCACACCCATGTATGGAATCCATATAGGGACCAACACCTGAAGAATGGTCTTGACCAAAGAGGAATCTGAAGACCTCCTGTGGGATGGGTGCATGACTAGTGAAAGCGTGTCAAGCCGTGAACTAGGTGCCCTCCTCTAGGGAGGGCATTATTGATGTCAAAGCGATCATGCAGAATTTTAGTTTTCGGATGAATATGTTCAGCTGTCGTAGGTCAAGAACCTGCCTCCATCCCCCATTCTTTTTGGGACCAAGCAGCAAAGGGAGTAGAAACCCATCCCTTGATGTTGAGGTGGAAGCTTTTCAATGGCTCCCCAGAGGAGAAGGGAGTCCACTTCCCGGCAGAGACTCTCCTCAGGAGAATGGTCCCTGAAAAGGAACCAGGAAGGGGCTTTGTGGGTAGCAGTTACCAGAAACTATCAGATAGCCATCATGAATAACTTCCAGTACCTCTTTGTATTAGTTAAGGTTCTCTCTACAGTTGCAGGAAAATTGGGTAAGGTGGCCTCCAAAAAACTAAGGCAGGGAAATGATGTGGCATCAATAAAGGGATGCAGGTCTCAACAGCTGGGTCAAAAGAAACTCTTTGGCTGAGGATTAGAGTGAGATGTGTCGGCTGTTGCAAGGGCTGTGTTCTTGGGCCTATAAACCCTCTGTCATTTACATGGAAGTTCCCAAGGACATTGATAATAAAAGGGCTGAGGAGACAGTTTCACCCTATGTCTGTCTGTGATGTTCTCTTGGGGGCAGAGTCAGAGATTCCCGTACAGCAAGGAGAGATTCAGCTATGGAACAGATTGATCGTATCAAAGGGCAGATCCTGGTGGCATGCTGCACCTCTCTAGGGAAACCTGAGGGTTGTAACCACGAGTCTTTCCTCATAACAATGGCTGTAGCCATTCCTCTGGTTGCAGAGTCCACAGCATACAACACTGTCTGGAGAAAAGCTCTGGCCACCAATTTTTCCTCATCAGCAAAGGCCTGGAAGTGGGCTATTATCTTCCTGGAACTCATCCTTTAACATCTAAAAACGTGGCATAACTGGTAAAATCAATTAGCCAGAAGGGCTAATAGTTTGAGATTCTGAGCCGAAGGGAGATGGAAGACAGACAAGGGCTATGTTCAGACTGACGGCGGCAAAATCGCTGCCGCCAGATCGATCTTTCTTGATCGATTGAGCGGTCAGTGAGACCTGCTCAATTGATCAGGAAATCAACCGAGTAAGTCCACCCCCTCAAGTAGCGTAGCGCTGAGCCGACGGGAACGCTGTTCCCATCAGCTCAGCGCAGTGAGAACAGCGCACAGAAGGGAAGCACAGCAGTCAGCATCAGTTACGCAAGTTACTCTGCATAGTTTGCGTAACTCCCATTGACTGCTGCCAAATCGCGTGGTAAGTGTGAACCAGCCCAAGATTTCTACCCAGGAGACAGCCACTTGGGTTTCTTGTCAGAGGGAATACCTTTCGGGTGGTGTTGCCTAGATCTTGGTAGCCCCTTGTACCATCAAGCAGTTAGGTGGTGGATGCAAGAATAAAAACTCCACCACCCCTTTTGGATGGAACAAAGTAACACTTCTTGGCCCTCTTTGGGGCGTGAGCACAGGAAGCAGAGGTGTGCCATACCATCTTTGCTGGGTTCATGAAGGCCTCGATCGGGAGACCCCCCGTCTGGGACCAGAAAACTGCAACAAGTCCAGCAATCTGCATCGAAGCTCCTGAACCTCCTCAAACTGAATATGTAGTTCAGACACCACCTTGTGCATGAGCTCCTGGTACTGCCTGACGTCATCATGAAATGGTGACAGAGAAGAGGGAGTAACCACCTCATCCAGTGTAGAACAAATCACCCCAGAACCAGCTTGCCTTCTTCCTCCAAATACACCAACGGGGCCAGTCGGTGTTGACGGAGCAACAGTAAATTAGACACCTGGGCGTGTCTAGAGAGGGATCCCAGTCCCCAGTAGTGCCCTTAGGAAGGATCAACTGGTGAGAGAGGTCCCCATGGTATAGAGTACCACCTATCCCTTAGCCAATCACGTCTGGCTGGAGACCAGAACCCTGATCTTTAGGGCTTCTGTCCAAGGCCACCACTCCCTGGTACCACAGACTCCTGAGGATCTTCCAACTCAGGAGGTGGCTGGATCCCAGATTACCAACAAAACCACCACTACTGATGGTTGCATACAAAACCTGGCAAGTGGGAGGGCAGAACATCTCTGCATCCTCATAATAGCCTCCTACTCCTCCAGAGTAACAATGACCCAGAATAGAAACAGCCCTAATAAGAAGACTGAATGAGGACAGGGGAGAGCAAAAGTGTCCTCCAGGGACATGCAGGTCTCAGACCATGCCAGAGTGCAAGGGGAGTCCATTGGTGTATCCCGAGCTTTTGGTGACAGTGGAATTCGGATCCATCCAGGGCCATGTAGTTTAAGACACCACATTGGCTCTAGATGTGGAAGGGGAGCACCACAGGGTGTTTGAACGTAGCCATCAGAATCTGTACTGGGACCTGCAGATCCATACCCTTGTGTGCCATTTGCTCTTGCCAAGAAGATTTACTCAGGCTTAAGTCTTTAGCACCCACGTGTGCAGGCTTTCCCACCTTTGATGGGGTTGGGGAGGGATCCTCTCTCTTTGGGGCAGTCTTTGATGAAGACGGTTTATCCCTACGCCTATGAGAGATCCCCTTACTCTCACAAGGAGCCTTCTCTTTAGGTTTAGAAGTCTTAGCCTCCGGTCCTGAGCTTGTGCTCAGAAGGGCGCATCCTGCTTGATGAGACTGATTGTAAGGGAGGGTTCCTGGACTGAATCTGAGCAGGTTCTGGTTTCTGTCTCTGTCACATGTTTCTTAAGTCTCAGTTCCTGGCCCTCAAGAATTCTGGGGGAAAGGAGCAGCAGATGCTGCACTTGGCTGAGATGTGAGCCTCAACCAGGCCATGAAGGCAGCATTGACATTCATAGCTCACAGAAAGGAGCAAGGACCACAAGCCATTAAAACGTCATGGATGCTCAAGAGGTCCAGGTTCAATGTTTTCAAACTCTGGTGACCAAAGTTTGGTGCCACAATTGTCTGATTTGCAGCAGTGCTGAGCACCTGCAGCCAGGGGCGCTTCCGGAAACATTTCCCATGCTAGGCACAATCAATCAATTCCTGCGGAGCCTTCTCAACTGCAGCTACCAGCCCCATGCCTTGCCTGCTGAGTCTGTGCCGCACTCAACCCCTGCCGTCCAGCTCGGACTGCCCATGTGCTATGTCACACCTCCCTACCGGAGAACCGACATAGGTTGCTGGAAGCGGGGTGAGGCTAGCCAGGACTCTGGGGGGGGGACCCTGGTGCAAGTGCGAGCACTACAGCAGCAGCAAGGATTAGCAGCACTGGCTGCCCCTGCATCATGACACAGGACCATTGGGGCCAAACATGAGTGGGAGGGGGAAAGTCAGCACTGCCGCTCCCTGCCACTGCCAGGCCACGAAATCCAGACAGCTGCGTACACCAATGCCTGCAGATCCCCCTGGCTTCACTGGGCGCTCGTATCAGACCACGCAGGCACCTGAATGCCTACCCACACTGCCATGGTTTTGTAACATGCTCATCACTCTGGTGTTCAAACGGAGGAGTGGCACGTAGATGGACAACATGGGCCCAGGACTAAGTGCTCTGTGGACATCGTGGCTAATAGTAATGGTTAGAGGAGCAAATCCTTTCTGCCTGTCTAGTGCTTGGTTCTGCAAGGGCAGGCCATGGCAGCATGCAGAAATGCACTCTTCACCGTAAGGGAGAATGCGAGGATACTCTGGGAAAGGCATTTGCAAGGCTCCAACCACGGCCAGGCAGAGTGTAAGGGAATTCCGGCCAGGGCAGCGAGCGATATACCAGAACCCACCCGACTTAGCTGGCAGTGGAACATCATGAACTGTTGATGGTCCAGAAGAGGGAAAGACCTGGAGCGCTCCGGCTTTGGGGAAGCGCAGGACCGTTCTTCCTGAATGGAGTGCTGGCACCATCACCCTCATCCCAGGGCCATGAGGGTCAGGAGCTTGGGATTTAGGTCTGATTTGAAGAGTCACCTGCCATCACTGACTGCTAAGCACCGCACTGGGCACGGAGTTCAGTGCTGGATCTGCAGGGACTGCATTCACCCACTGAATTAGCACCACCTTGGGAGTTTTAGCCACAACCCTGACGAGGAAGATCCTGCTTAGCTAGTGACAAGGCAAGATCAAGCCTTAAGGCTGCACTGGCTGCAGAACGCTTTCAGAAAGGAGTTGTTTCCAAACCAGAGTTCTCCTTGGACTTGTCCCTGTAAGCTACTAAAGACATGGATTTGAAGTCTTTGAAACTTTAGCTAAGATCGCCTTTAACTCCCACCCTCTGCAGCAGACATGGAGATGAGCAGCCACCGTCTCCTTGTAAAGTCTAGAGGAGGGGCCTGGACATAGGTGCCTGATGGTTACCAAGGAGGTGGCCCTGAGACAGAGAACTCAGTGGACACTGTCCCAGGGAATAAGACCAATTTAAAAGCTGTGAAGCTCCGGTTCAGGTGGTTTAATGGGGGTTACTGACAAAAGCCCTTAAATACTTGAAGCACAAACCCTCCTCATTGAAAGCAGCAATGCAAGTTAGAGTAGGGACAAGCGAATGAGCACTGCGGCTCAGAACAGGGGCTCAGCATAGAGCAGGGGGATGGCGGCATGCCTGTGATGAACCTGGAGGCCCAGCTGCAGCAGAGGTCTGGCTGCAAACCCGGAGACGCTGTTCCGAAAAAGCAAAATGAGCCGAGCCTCACCTTGATCCCAGAGAGCATGACAGTGACCAGGTAGTAATCTGGGAGAAGCAGGGCTCTGACCACGCTGCCGTCCCGGACGTGTTCTATGATGGCTGCAGAACAGAAACAAGCGACCGTCAACTCAGGAGGGAGAGAGCCGCAACATCCTCATGTTCCTTCCCCTCAGCATTCCAACAAATGCAGCTGCGAGAAACAGCACACACTGCAATCCCCTCCCAGCCACCAAAGACCAACTCACTTAAGATATGCACACAGCAGGCTCCACTGGAGCAGACTGCAAACCTGCTATGCCGCGAGGCTGTTCAGAGCCCAGAGAACAGTGAAAACATAAGCGCCGGTAAGAAGGGAACATCCGGCAGCTATGTGCACGCTGGTAACCCAACACACTGCGTCACCTGTACCACACGCTTACCGTTGACTGGCTTCTGGTGCATTGAGTCCACGAAGTGGCGAGGGTTTTCAATCGTGTATTTGAGATCCCGGACTGTGTGAGAGCCAGTTCCTTCACTCCACATTCCTTTCTTCGCTACCTTAGCCTGATCTTCCAGCTCAGCCAGTCTGCTCTGCTCAGGACTAGGAGAAAACACAGCTCTATTGTAAGAGCGTACAAAACTCGGGGCAGAGATGTGGGGGCTGAGCATAGCAGGCAGTTGGATGCTGGGGTGTTGCTCTCTTGCCTGTTTTTACCAAGAACGTTTGCTCCCTGGAGCACAAGTTTGACTTGACATGTCACTTCTGGATGCTTTAACAATCCAACCACCACTCACAGGGGAAAGCCATACCTCACCTGGCTAATTGCAATGTGCACAGCATACTAGATGCTTTTCTAGCACTTCACAGTACTGAGGCCATCTCTACCCTAAGATTAGCTCGATGAACACCCAAGTGTGGAAAAGCAGATGGGAACCCTGGTTTCATACCATGGTGCCATCTAACCCCCAGTACAATGGAGAAACAACCCAACAGTTTGCTATGGTTTCTCCCAGTGGGGCTGCACCCATGAAGAGTTATGGGTTCAAACTTTTCCTGCACTGACACAAGCTAAGCCACGGAACATCTGAATCAGAGGTAAATCTCCCTCTTGTGGGACACAGCTACGAAGATTAAGTGCTTGGCCCACGGTCACTCAGCGAGTGGCCAAGACAGCAATCCAACCCAGGAGCCCGACTTTTTGCATTAGTGACCAGACCACCACATGTTGGGGGAACACTTGGACTGCAGAGGGAGTTGGTTTCATCAGCCTGGCTCCAGCAACGAAGGCTTATCTTCTGAAACTTAGCAAGTGAACCCTGCAGTCAATTTCCCGCGAGGCTAGGAAGAGCCAGCATCCATGCCTGGATGCTACAGCAGGCCAAATATTTGGAAGAATAATGAATTTGTCTAATTTTGCCAGAATCCATTTGACACACTGCATTTTTTTCCCCACATTATTGAACAAACTCTGCTTGGAGCAAAGCTGCAGCCTGAAAACCTCGAGCCCACTGCCCAAGACAAGAGGTTCTGCTGGCCTGGAGCCTTTTAGACATGTCTGGCTTTAAATGTGTTTTACATTCAGAGTTGGGATAAAGCGAGCCTTGCAGAGACAAGACCTCAGTAAAAGGAGGGGGCCAGGTGACCTGCAGAGCAGTGCCGCAGGCACCATAGCTCCAGCCCAGCCCTGTGCACGCCTCTAATGCCTTGAGCACATCAACAGATCTATTGCACCAGCCACACGGAATGCCTGTCAGAAACAATATCACCATCGAGGGCTGCAAAGGGCAATATTAACCCTTCTTGGGGTGACCAAACTTGGCCATCAATTTAGGAGAGCAAGTCCCAGGCAAATTCCAGAGTGGATGCCAGCATACAAAGCAGCATCTGCGTCAGCCACTGAGGGCCACAATGTTTGCAGCTAGTCCTGTACTTTGACTGACTGAATAAAAGCACCTGGCATTGCTATGTTACCTGGCATGAGGGGGCTGTCACTAGTGGGTACAGTTTACAAAAGCACACAAACACACACCTTTCACAAACTGCGCTGAAGCCACTCTAGCATGTTAAAGTTTGTTAGGACAGAGGGGCCACATCATCCAATTCCCTGGCTGGAAGTTGTATGTCCTGGACCTTCCCACCACTACATCCCATGGTGGTTTGGGCTTTGTGGATCCTGTGGGGACAGGCTGCCCCCTGGGCAAGCGTCATTTTCCTAGCATATCGAGTCATCGCTGATTCAGCTGGACACAGAGTTTGCAGCAACAGAAGCAAGTGTCTGAAGAGCATGCTGGAAGCGCTCCAATAAGGAACAAGCACGAAGAGAAGTGACAGATCTGAACTTAACTCACCCCTTGAACAGTTTAGCATAAACAAGAGCAACAGATATCAGCACTGCAAACTGCATCACACTGTCCTTCCATGTTTCACTTCCCTCACGCAAAATGGAGACAATCAAAGTGCATGAAAACCTCTCGGCAGAGAATTCATGGGCAACTTCAGCTCCATTTAACATGGAGTCGAAAGGAGCCTTATCAGGTTTGAGTACAGGGATATCTGGCTTGTTAACCAAGGCTGTTCTGAATTCATTAACCACTATATCAATGCAGCCTCACTATGAGATGACGATGTCTACACTGACAGTGGCAAATTTGCCAATTTATCCAGACCGATTGAGCAGACGTGGAGACCCGCTCAATTGACCAGGAAATCAACACTACTAATCCACCTCTGCCGGGTGGAGTAATGCTGCGTCAACAGGAGTGCATTTCCCGTCAGCGCAGCAAACCGAAGACACCGCAGTAGGTAGAAGTTAGGAAGTCGACGGGAGATACTTTACGTAGCTTGCGTATCTCCCGTTGACTGCCACAAGAGTAGATTGGCTGAGAGCAGCTGTCAGCCAGAGCCCCGCCACTACACTAACATGCTCTCTGCACTTCCAGCAAGAGATCCAAACAAACTGCCAGAAGCCAGGGTAGCAGCGCATGGCGCTCCCTTCTGCCTGGGCATGGGACACCAGCAGGACAGGGCTCCTGCCACAGCACTAGCTGAAAGCCAGCCTGCGGATGGGGAGGCCTGTTTTCCACTGCTTAGCAGTAAAAGCCACGGGCTGTGCCCCAGCTACAAGGAGACCCTCCTCCTACCTAAGTCTGAAACGGGCTACAGGACCCAGGCACCTACTGTAAGCACACAGGCAGCTGGTGCACCACATCTTTTCACCTCTGTGCCCTAGATAATTGCTGGCGAGGCAATGGAGAACAGTGCGCTGCTTGCACCTTCACTAACAGGAAGGCCAGGCGTTCGACTCAAGATGTCTCACTGCCTTGAGTCCTCTTTCCTGTTTCACTTCAGACCTAAGGAAGAGCAGCGGCAGAGTCTAGTGGACCAAGCACAGACTGGGCATCAGGCATTGCTCATGGCACCGCTGCCTTGCTGGCTGAGGCTGGGGGAGTCACTGACTTCTGCAGATAGGGAAACAATGGGGATGATCCCTCCATCCCTAACAGGGGATTGCACAGCGCTGCACACACGTTAAGTACCGTCACTAGAAGAAAGGTTGTAGGGACTTAGTGCCTGGAAGAGGTAACCAAGAGTAAGAGACGCTTAATTCAGGGCCCACAGCTCCCCTGCGAGGCTCGGAAATGCCTGGCACTGCGGAGTTTTTTTATTGGCAAGACGGGAGCTAAAATAGCCACATCCAGACCCTTGGCAACGTGGGCACGGTTGATTCAACATACCTGTTTACAGACTGTGCTGTGAAAACCCCCAATGGAAGACATCCAAGTGTGCTAGTAACAGGCTTGAGGAAATGATACAGGCATGCTTCCAACCCCACAGACAACAGCTGAAAATAGCATCCACCGGCTATATATAGAGCAGCTACATAGACAATTCACACCCCCATGTACTACAATAACCCACGTCTAGGGGAGATCCTGAAACTGCTTGTAGTTAAAACCCTAGCTCTCCCAAGAGCTGGCTAGTGGAAGAACTCTTCGTGAAAGCGTTGAGACGTGCCGCTTCCAGACATGGGACGGGGGGACCGGAAAGTTAACATGTCAGCTCCAAAACTCTAACATAAGCCTTGTGCATCCTGGCAGATAGTAAGGGCCGCATGCACATGAGCTGGGTGAGTGTTGCACCTGTGGGACAGAGAGTTGGGAAACCCTATATTAATCGCAGTGTTATCTTCCAGTGCATCAAAGGGCTCTGACAGAGCAGGCCCAGGACAACCCCAAAGAGATTGCTTTGCAGCTAGAGATGTCTCCCGCATTTTCAAAGCATTGAAGTTGTTCTTGCATGCAGAAGCAGCCTGGGGAGGGGTGGAAGATGGTTTGTTTACCCTCCCTCTTCCATGACCTTTAGGAGAGGCAGCTGCCATTTTGGAACACCTATTCCCAGCAGGCCAATGGTGTGCAGCTGGGAAGTTGCTAGCATAGCCCAAGATAAAGCACCCTACACACAACACTGCACAAAGCCTAGAACCCAACCAACAGCTATTCCCTGAACAGGGTGAGACAGTAACTCAACAGCTTTGTGCTGTCGCAACAGCAAAATCAAAGCAAAGCTGCTTAGGAAAGTCACATGCCATAAAATATCTGAACCCCAGGACAAGTTTAGAGGAGAGCAGGAAATATACATACTTATTGGCTCGGATTCCTTCCCTGCGAGAAGCCAGGCCTTCTGCCACGAGGGACTCGGCAATGTTCTCCCCAGTCGTGTCTAATGAGAGGAAGAAATGAAATCAGATTCAATAAGAGCAGAGTTCAGAGTGCTGTTGCTGCACAACATCTCCTTGGAAGACAGTTATCCAGGAGGCTCTTTACAGACAGAACACGATTGATTTTTCAATCACAAAAGACAACCACTGGCAGCAACAAACAAGGAGGAAAAGGCAAGGTTAACGTTACTTAGATGGAAAGTTAGGTTTGTTATGTACACAACTTGGCACCTAAGTTGTCGGTCTACACATGTTAGCATCATGCCTTGTAAATATTTAATCCACTAACAGAACAGGCACAATGCTAATAGAACAGGCATGATGTTTCACTAGTTTCAGAAGGACTTCACAGGCAAACTGGCTGGCATGGTGGCCACTAAATGAGCAAGGAACCTAGGAGTTTTCTATTCAAATCCAGCCCCAGTTCAGTGAAGACTGGAAGGCATTACCAGCTGGTGGCTGGTTAGTGCCTCAGCCAAAATCCACACAACAGGCATCTGCCTAACAAAAATACCTGGACATCTGGCAATTTTGGCTGAGAAGCCAAGGATTGCACTGGGTAGTCAATGGAAGGATACTGGCAAGGCAGGGGAGGGAGAAAGAATGGTGGAGTGAACCTTGTGTTGTGCCTTCTGGGCTCTAGAGGAAAGAAAAAGGCTTCTATCCTCACAGCTACCACTAACACCTTTCACCATCAAACCGCCACCCCCACGTGAAATATGGATCACTGCACCCCCAAAGGGTGTGAAAAGCAACTTAGCACAAGTGAACTCTGCTCACAGCTGACGTAGCTAATTCCCCAGCTAACCACTTTCACCCAGTCATTTAGGGCATGGCATTTAACCACCATATCCTCCAAAGCACCACCTTGATGATCCTTCTACACAGAGAGGCCAAGGCCAGGGCTTGGCCAGAAAACAGGATTCTAGCAGCTGCCATATAGCCACTTCAAGCAGGATTTTCTAGAAGTGCTGGCGTGATCCAGGAGCACAGGTCTCACGGATCACCACCACTCTGATTGTCACTTTGCCCCAGGGAACACCTAGTGTGTCTGGTGGCACTGGTTGCCCAGGAGGAGTTTGGTGTCCACAAAGAGCAAGGATAAGAAAGCATGGGAATGTCGTTTTCTGATGACACTACATTAAGGCAGGGACACCCATAGGAATACGGGAGAGAATCCGACGTAAGATCTGCACATCAGTCTGGGATAAGGAATATTACACACAACTGGGCCATCCCCTGCAGTGTATGGGAGAGGCAGGTAATTATATGTAACAGGGTCAAAGGGGCTTTTGAAATGCCACTGGAAAGAACCAGAATTCTAGACGAACGAACACTGTTGTACCAGGGAAGGGCGAGATCGCCAACTCTTACCATAGGGCACAGCCACACACGCTGGTTCTGTGCAGACTCAGCAGTGGACTTTGTGGCTAATGTGGCAGTGATGGATCATACCTGACCACAGCCATTCGAGGGTGCATTTGACTGGCCTCCACAGAACAGACACGGACTCGAGCATGGGGTTTTCTCCAGCCTGAGAGGCTGGAACAGTTTGTTGGCATGGGAGGGGGCAGATCAGTAGCCAGTAGGAACCATAACCCAGGTGATCTGAAAGGTGAGGATTTCGCTTTGCTTTCTCTCTCCAGTTTGGGGCCTACTCAGGTGAGACTGCAGCCGCCTCTGACTCTAGATACATTTGGAATGAATCCATCTCCGATTTCCTCCGACATTACTAGAACGAGCGATCCTTTTGCTCTTCATTCTGGGGGAGAACTCTCCTGTTGGCCGTCCAGAGGAAGAAATAAGTAATCTTACAGTCTTGAAAGAGAAGCGGAAGGGGAGGACAAATCCAGCTCTGTTCTACAGCCCCAGCAGCTGTGTTTCCAATTCATAAGGTGCTTCTCCCACACTGCACCTTGATCTTGTTCTCTTGTGCTTTCTCAGCTTTGGGCCGAGCAAAGGTCACAAGCTTCTGACCCCTAAAGCAGAACTAGAATCCAGCTGGAGGAAGGCACATGGGTTACAGACATCTGCCTCCTCCCCTCCTGCTGAGGCTTTTGTGGTCTTGTTAATTGTATTGACAGCTTGACAAACTTCATCAGGAAATGTTTTATGCTTCATCTATTCATCTAAATCCTGGCCTGTCACACAGTTTAACAATAAGGGAGACACCTACACAGGCAGCCTGGCATAAAAATCTTTCATGTGTCAGAGAACAAGGATGAAGAACACCGAAACAGAGCACTTAAACGGATAGCGGTGTCACTTCAGAACAAAACCCTTTCAAGATTTATTTCCAGCAGACTATGAACTCTACTTCTGTCTTCTGATGATAAATACACAAACACTTCAGGATTCCCAACAGAAGAATGATTTACTACAGAAGCCAGGGAGTTACAGAAACAGTGGCCCGCTCCCGAGGAGTCAGAACATCAGCTTTCCAAAAGGATTATCCCAAATTGGCGACTAAGGGTTTCTCACACTGCACCCCTTATGTGCTGGACTGACAGGTGAAGAGCAGAAACTAACTAGTTCAACATGGGGAGGTAGGGGGAAGCAAAATACATCTGCCGTATCTATTCAGGCAACAAGCGGTCAGTACTATTCAGCTTCGGCAGCCCTTCCCTCCCTGAGCCACAACCCCTGTCCTCGCAGAGATCCAACAAGCAGTAAAATCAAAGGGAATACGCAAGACTGAAGATAGTGAACAAAGACTGGAAAGAATAAAAGAAAGGAAGGGGGAAACGTAGCATGGAGAGGAAGGCAACCAGGGCTGTCCTCACATCAGTGCCCCTCTTTTTTTACTACTGATGTGGGTCTGGAGCGTAGAAGAAGAAAGCAATAGTACTACAGATATACCATCTTATTTCAGTCCAGAGCATCCTCTAGGGGCTCTCTGAAGGTCTTCCATCCAAACACTGACCTGGCCCAACACTATTTAGTCTGCAAGGTCTTTAACCCCACTGCACCATTTCATAACAAGCCCGGCTCATAGGTTCCAAGGCTCAATGTGATCATACAGTCTGACCTCCTATGTAACAAGCCAGAGAACTTCCCCTAAACGATTCCTGATTTTTTAGCAACACTTCCAGTCTGGATTTAAGAATCATCTGGGATGAAAAATTCACCATAACCCTCAGTCAAGTGTTCCAATAGTTAATTACCTGCACTGTTAAATGCATGCCTCATTTCCATCACATGTGTGTATGATTCCAAAGGGGTGCTGACACACGAATGGGGCTGGAAAATCGGAAGCTTATGAGTCAGTCTGTAAAGTATCGTGCCCCCAGACTCCCTGTAATTTAAGTGGCTGTATGCCACTTGTGCACTGCTTTTAAGGGTCACCTGCTGACAATCCACTCTACACTGCATGAATGAAATGCAAAATGTCACTTCCTATGCATGTCTGACTCTTGTTTGACTCATTCTTGGCTTCATTCCACTTGCGGTCAGTTCGTGGTGTCTCTCTGGATTGGTTTGTCTCGGATCCCTCTCCATCCAGCACCTTATATGCTCTTGCCTTGCATTATCCTCTCCACCCAGACTTTGCTGTAATTTTCTGGGGCCCCCCCTTCCCCACCTTAGTCTTAGTGAGGGCAAACAAGCACTGGAACAATTTACCAAGGGTCATGGTGGATTCTCCATCACTAGCCATTTTTAAATCAAGGTTGGATGTTCTTCTAAAAGCTCTGCTCTAGGACTTATTATGAGGAAGTTCTATGGCTTGTGTTAGCCAGGAGGTCTGCTTAGATGACCTCAGTGGTCCCTTCTGGCCTGGGAATCTTTGAAAGTACCCAAAGGCTCCCAGAAATCAAGATCAGCGCCCATTGTGCTGGGAGCCGTACCAATGTAAAATGCTGTCTGACCACCCTCGCCCCCACTCTTTCAAAAAATCCTGGAGATGGGAAGAATACAGATTTGGGTTTCTGACCTACGCCATAGCAAAGGACAAGGTTATGCAGATTCAATTCTAGGAGAAGAACAGAACAGAATCAAGAGCCTGGACTGATGAGCTTGACCAGAAAACATTATGCCCTAAGCATTTAACTTCAGACCACACAACTTGCTTTCCTCTTCCTAGTCCTTCTCCTCACGGAACCAGCCCCATGGTGATTTATGGCATCAGTGCAGCACTTTTACAGCTCTTTAAAGTCCCTTGATCTGTAAGTAACTTTGCCCCTGCTGGAATTACCCTAACTGACTCTGTATAAGCACGCCGTCTATTCTACCTCATGGCAAGCTGATCAGCAAAGCTTTGTCTGAAGGAAGCAATAAGTTATAAACACATTCAAAAACTAAACTAAAGCAATGGCTTAAAACATGCAATGGGTGCATTCAAAGCACTACTCCAGTTTTGCAAGTGCCAGATAACCCACTTCTGAGTCGCTGGTCTCAAGCAGATCCATGGGCAATGAACATCCATTCTCACCCACTCCTGACAGTCCAAGGCACTCACTCTTGAATACTAACCAACTAAAAAGGGAGCTGTAAGAACTCTTTTCTGCTGCCTGTCTCCGGTTGACTAAAGCCACAAGATTTATACCGGCAATAACGGCTACAATAGGAAATCTCAGGGAATTCAATTAGCACCATGACCTGAAGCAATCTGGAGCTCTGAGTCCAAACACATTAAGCAATGATAGCCTACAACTCCAGCAAAGAAAGCAGCACTATAGGAGCCCAGCATCCAACCCCAATGGCCAACCGGGAATTTCCCTAGAATTAGCGGCAATGCTATAAATGGCAGCCTGAGGCCTGCACTATGGAAAATGCCACAGGAGAGAGGAGGACATCAATGTACAGCTGGGTGCCCGGCTCACCCAGACCTCGCCACAGCTCCATACAGGGGGAGGGGGATAGCACATCACTTTGCAGATCTGTATGGCGCCCTTGGCTCCGTGGGTGTCTGGCAGCTCCCTACCCACTACTCACCTTTCCCAAGGTACACCATGCCATACTCCCGGCCTTGCGGGGTCTTGTACTCCACAGTGAAGCACACCTCCTTCCCAATGAGCTTCTTCCGCAGGAACTCACGAGCAGGAAACCCCCAGGGCTGGGGAAAAAAAGCAGAAACTGTAGTCATTGGAGGTCAAAAAGTGAGCACCATCGAGCCTTAAGGGCTCCCCTTCCACTGCTGGAAACAGTGCATGGCACCTCATAGGGAAGCAGCGTGGCCTCATAAACAGAGCACTGGACTGGGACTCAGGTCCTATTCTGACCTCCACTGCTGGCCTGCTGGGTATCCTTGGGCAAGTCACTTCACCTCGGTGTCTCAAATTCCCATCAGGACCATTGACTCCATTTTACAGACATTCGCCCTGGGACCCACTGATGGAGAGCTCCATAGGAGCTAGGTGTTCTCTTGGCCAGACACGTTTAACTGCTCCTGCAGGAGACCCCAGTGAGGCCTTGCAGGTCAGTGACTTGTTAGGGAAAGGCACCTGCAAAGACTGAGTTTGGAGACAGCTGCCCTACTCCGTCACTGAATAGCACTGACCGGGTCAGGAGCGGCCCCAGGTAGGACAACTTTTAAACGACCGCTGTCCACTTGATCTGTCCCAAAGCAGTCAGGGCCACAACCACTCCACAGGCCACGATACCCGCTGTCCAAATGTTCTCAGCAGGGAACACAGACCATGGCATGGGGCCGCCAGGCCGGAGCGGGGCCTCCCTCCCCTTCTCACTTGCATAAATTCAGCCAGAACAAAACAGACTGAAGATCCTCACAGTGAGAATACAGCTAGGGAATGGCCTCCCCCAGGCACGGGTGGAAGCCCCGTGACTCTAAACAATTAAAGCTGCACCCGACAGCACTGGGAAACAGACGAAGCAGCAAGGTTTCCCGAGCCAGAGGATTGGGAAGGGGGTCTGTAGATGAGCTAATGGCTATTTCCTGTCTAATGTTCTACAGTCGTTTGTGTGCCTGGGCTGCCTCTCATCAGGGGATCTGAGCTCTTCCCCCTCAGTCCCAGCATGGGGCTCCAGCCACTGAAAGGCTGCGAGGACACAAACTCAGCATCACATCACCACCGTAGGAGAAGGTGGGCAGAGAAAGTGGGCTGGGGAGAACATCGTGCTAACCTCCGACCACCAGCTAAACTGACAGGCCTAGTTTTATAAAGCAGGAGACATTTCTACATCTCAGCAGGATGTTCAGCAGACAATCTCCCCAGGGAGAGTTTCATTCCAAGGACACGTGCAGTTTAAGGGAGCCCTAGGCGGCACCTAACACAGGGAGGGGAGGGGAGGGGACCAAAGTTTGGTTTCGTTTTAACTCCACCTCCTCCGTCCAAAGAGAGGGCAAGGGACAAGATCATTACCACTTAGTGAGCAAGCAGCCATGCCACTGTCAATAACGGAAGCAAACTGCTATTCATCTGAGAAACTCTGATCTGTCAACATGACCCCAAAAGCAAATCCCTGAACCTTTGTTCTGTTCGCTGCAAATCAATGCAACACAAGGTGCATAGACTGGGATTTTACCCATGCTGCAAATATTCAGCGTTTTAGACCAAAAGGGACCATCATGATCCTCCAGTCTGACCTCCTGCATAGTATAGACCAGAGAACCGACTTCATGATTCCTCTAACATAAGGAATTTGCCTCCTCTACTGAGGAAGAATACAATCTGGGTCCTTTTCTGGTCAGAAGGGTTATTTCAGCCAGACCAGAACTGTATCCTCTGGGAACAACTCACATTTCAGGACCAGATAGTAGAGAAGTCAGAAGTGAGACGTTTCTTCAAACTGGTTTAGAATAGCCCTTCATTCATGTGTTATATTATACACCGGCTCTCAGCGGCTACAAAGACATGGCCTACTTATCTTCTACATGCACGTTGCCCTGAAGATGTTTTAACCACTATGATGTTCTGGGCTAACTTTTCAGGAGTATCCCTAGCCTCACCTCCACATTTGTTTTGACATGGGAGATGCAGAAACACTGCAAAATATTGTGCACTGAGTTGGTGCATTATCACTGGGAACAAAAATCAAATCCTTGATTTTTAGAGCTGGGCAGGAAACTGTTTTCCTGTCCCATGAATTTGAGATTTTAAAAAAAATGTTCCCATCCCAAATCAGGACAAAATGTCTAAATATTTTTTTTGCAAGCCAAAAAATCCAAAAGATTCTGATCAGGTCCATCGTAATGTTTCATTTTGATTAAAACTTAATTTCAAAGTTCCAAACATTTTTCAAAATAGGAAATTCATAGAAATTGACCCTTTCCCACAAATGGTTGTGTTCTGAATGAACCAGGGTTTTCCAACAATACACCATGACTCAAAAAATTCCCCAACAGCTCTATTTATTCTTCAAACAAGCATTAAGAGGTGAAGCAATTTGCAGAGGATAATAGTTGATCAGCATCTGAACTTGGAACAGTAAGTGCATGGAAAACACCGCCCCCCATTTAACCACTCTGGACTGAAAAGTTCTCATTTCACCCTAGCTTCCACCTCCTACTGATGTGCAAGCGCGCAGCCACTGATAACAAGCTGTTCCTGTCTGAAGCAGGGTAGAGAGGAGTTCCTTTTCACCACTTTTCCAGCAGTGGAAGATCAGAGCTGTGCTTAAATTCAGGCACCGATAACCAATATGTCCTGCAATTAACGTGCAGGCCTGTAGGAGAGTGGCTCATCTGCCATGTAGAGTCCCCTGCTAATTCATCTGTAGTGAGATCCTCCAGCAGAGATCCACTGTCAAAACGCCTCCAAGACACAGGGCAGGCTGGACCAGGCTGCTGTATTGTAACAGTACGAGTTCAGACACTGGAGGGAACCCAGAGCTGAGTACCTGTAGCCAGAACCTGCATAAAGCCTCCAGTTACAGGACCCTCACTCAGGACAGAATGTAATGCAATGCAATATCCAGCCCTAGAAAATGCACCCGACCTGGCCCTGTCTGTGTTCCCTCACTCAGCGTTGAAAAAACCCTGCGCTCAAACCTGGCCTCTTAGAGTGCCTACAGCCAACCCAGCTGGGGGGGCTGCACTAATGCCTGCACTTGGAACAGGTACCAAAAGGCCTTTTAAGGTCTTTCAAAGGAACTTTTAAACCCTATGTTGCAAGAAGCCCGCAAGTAAAGGCGTGAGTCAAAGGCAGCTCAGAGTCTGCTGGGTTGCAGTTAGCATCCTGTAGTTTGTGTCAGGCTTAAGACTGATGTTGGTAAGGAGGTGCCTTAGCACGGCAGCTGAACGTTGCTTCTCACAGCACAGGTCGGTGGTAAGTGCTACAGACATTTAGTGCTGGGGAGCAAAAGGATGAGGCTGGAGACCTATTTATCTCCAGATGGGGGGCTGCAGAGCCAGCAACTATTCATCATACCCACCTCCCAGCCCGCCCTGGAGACAACTTCAGCATGTTAGAAGGGAGATGCTCAGTCCCTGCAGCTCACTTTTCCAGTGAGTGGCCACTGCAATGGCACCAGGTTGGACTGAGACCCCTATACGCAGGTCAGCAGAGAACAGGTAATGGTAATGATGGTCAGTCAATATCGAGCAGTATTTGAAGCAGCCACCCACAGGTGAACAGCTCCATGAACATCCCAATCCGAGCCAGCCAGCTCTCCCAGCTCCGTGCATTACAGAAAGCCACCTTTGGCACCGGGGGGCAGGGAAGACCAGCTGCATCACCGCTCATTTACCTGCACACTAGAAAATCTCCCTCAACCCCCAACTGTGCCCCACTTCAACTACTCGGAAGATGGTAGCAGGGGTGAGAGACGCACCGTCAGCTCCCCCAGTAGGGTGGCTGGGTGTGAAGGGAGATCCCGATTTCTCATCCCGAGTCCGAGCTCCACATTAGCAAGACCAGCCTAGGGATCCATGGCCACGAGAGCCTCGTGACCACCCCGGTTAACACTCCTGCATCTAACGCCCATCGGACTTCTGCATGACACCCCCGAGGGTGCACTTCCCGCTCCCAGCCCGAGGCGGTGGGTTAGCGTGAACCATCTACCAGGGGCTCATTGCTACAGTACAGTCACTGAAATACAGAACTGGTTCATTTTAAACCCAGGAATTTAGATGGACACCTGCCGGCCTAGCTAAAGGCGGCTTGGAGCTGTGAGTAAAGCCTGCTGGGCTGGGTGATTGTGAATTAGTCTTTACACCCCCACTTGATTAACTATCCTTTCCCTCCCTCCCTCTCCAGCTGTAACCCACCCTACATTTAAGCTAAGCAGGGGTGGGCCTAGTCACTACTCAGACAGATCCATCGTGCAGATAAAGGCTATAGGAAGAGGCCCTGTGGTTTCAGCAGGTGGCGCTTTCCTCTCCCTCTAAGCCAGCACTCAACAAGCCGGCTGACAGCAGAGCAACCCTACACAGCTAAGGACAATTGTTACCTGTGCGCTTCTGTTTCAGCTGGAGAAATTTAAAGGCAAAACAAAGCTGAAGGAAGAATCTGGCCAGGACGCTGTGGCTGGCCCCATTCCCAGCGCCTCTACCCACCACAGCAGGGCATTAGGTCACCACAAGAGAGAACATCCCTACGGAGTCACCCCCACTGCTCTCTGCAGCATAGCACCACCAGCACAGCACCAGGGCTTTGGGGTGGGGTGCAGCGCTCCGAGCACCACACCTGGGCACGGGGGGTCTGCACTGACCCCTCCAGTAAGGAGCACCACCGTGGATCAAATTACACTGGCCCAAAGCCCAGGATTTACTATATTGAGCTCTGAATCTGTGCAAAAATCACTGCTGGTTTGAGGTTTGTCTGGCGACCTGCCAGGGCTAGAGAGTATGTGGGTGGCACCCACGTTCCGTTATCTCCTTGATTTATTCTGACAAATTAACAGCCCCTGGCCACAGTCCGAGGGGCTCTGAGCATGAGGCGTGAAATGCATTCCAGCCTTCTGCAAGGAGGCACCTACTTCATCAGGGGTATCCTTGGCATCCGGCTGTGCTGCAGCAGCCCGGCGGGCGAGGTTTCCAGCACGGATATTGCTGAGGTTGATCTGCCGCTCGGGAGGGGGCCCCCCACGAGGCTGCCCTCGGACAATGATGGCGCAGCCCGAGAGGACCTGCAGAGAGGCAAGACACAGGACGTTAGTGCTCCAACAGTGAAGCGAAATCTCTGGAGAAGCATCAAGTGGGACATTCGGTTCCACCCGCTCTCTGCCTCCCCACCTTGAGCCTCGTGCTGACGGCAGCTGTACTCCCACCGCCGACTGCTACAGGGAGCCCACCGACAGATCTGAAGTCACACTTCTGCTATAATGGGCCCTTGATCGTCCAATTCACACCCCCCCCATTCCTGTACCGAGGCTGCTATCCCGGCACCCATCATCATGTCCAAGCAACAGCACACGGGGGTGTTTTCAGCACATCCACTGCTGGCCCCCACTTCCATTCCCCCATCCTTTCCCAGGCTGCTCCCCCTCGCTTGCCAATTGTAGCCGATCAAGTTCTGTCGATGCCAAGCTCTTCAGACCCACCCTCACTAAGCGAGTGAGCCGCCGGACATTACCTACACCTGGAATTATGATGGAAGCCCAGGTCTGCGGCAAAAGAGCCAAGTTCTAAGTGCACAAAACCTATCCAAGCCCCAAGGGACTTGCTGCTGAACAGTGTCCCGAGACCTTGGACTAGAGGGCTCCATGTGCGTTCTAGCACGAGGCCTCTGCACTACAGCCAGGCAAGCCCAGGTCAGCCCCTGTGCAGGGAGCAGGAAGGGTCACTGAGGCACATGAGGGCACCAGGCCCATCTGGAGAGAAGCCGGATGGCAGCTGGGAGTTAGTAAGCCAGAGAAGTGAAAGGCAGCAAGCTGGCCTCGCTAGGGCAGAGAGGACAGGCCAGCTGCCAGACCCAGCACACCGCCAGTGAGCAGAGATGCACTGGGGGGTTAGTTAGACAGAAACTGTATGACTGAGGGATGAGATTCAGGGAGAAGAGCATCGGTGCCAGGCTGAACCTGAGATAGCGAGCTGCTCTCCAGCCGTGAGCAAACGGAGGTGCAGAGCAGCGAGGCTGCTGGGGGCAGACTGCCAGGGCGTGACATTCACCCCGTGCCCATTCCCCAGCAGGCACCAAGTTCTCACCCCAGCCCAACAGAGCCATTGGTTTGTTTGCACCTGAGCTTCCTGCAGGACAAGGAAATGAGCCCAAGTGGAGTTCAGCACAGCTCAACAGCACAGCTCAACAGCGCAATTTAACCCCACACTGCGCTTGCGAGCCTTGCTTCCAGCCGGGGACAGGTGGTCGGCAATCCCTGCAGTCACAGCAGGGCCGACCCCTACTGCAAAAAAGGGCAAGGCAAGGTTTGCCCTGCGTGCCCTTTGCCTGTGCTTTCCACGGTGCCTTTATGCCTATACCTGTACCTGTCCCTCGTGCAATGCGCCCAGCTCCCTCCTCACACCCCGCTTCAGCAGCCCTTCATGCCATCTCCCTAGCAACCCCACGCCCACCCTAACCCAAGATCTCTTCCTTGCCTATTTCATCGTTACTGGTTGGCTCTCCAGGGAAGGGACAATGCTTCTTCCAATGCACCACGGCAATCCACAACACTACAGCCGCTTTGATCTTACAGCCCCCGAAGAGGTTAGCAAGGTGGGGGGCACTAATGGGAAACTCCCCCACTTGCAGCGAAGGCCCTGCAGCATCAGGACAGAGCCCTTGTGGCCACCCCACCTACAGAGTCCAAGCCGGGCCTGGCACAGCAGTGTCTAATACAGGCGAAGTTTGCTAGTTCTCCCCAAACCCCTCATCCCCAAGAAAAACCCCAGCACACATGCGAGATTGCTCAGTCAGTGGAGCCAGACACCTCATCCCAGTTAGAGAAGAGACTGCCATGCTTCCCTGTGAGCTTGGCGGAGACACCGTCTCCCTCTGCACTTACCACGGGAGAAGCAGTGCAGTCTAGTAGAGAGGGCCCTGGACCAGAGGGGAGGAAACTTGAGCTCTGTTCCCAGCTCTGCTACTGCTCTGCTGGGTGAGACACATCCCCTCTCCCCACACCCCTTTGTTATTCTGAGACGATCGTACGTGCAGAGTCTGTTATGATGTGCTTGCACAGGGCTGAGCACAACAGGCCCTGACCTCAGCTGGGGCCTCTATCGTATCGTAGATCGGTTCTTGTCCCACACTCATCACCGGAGCATCTGAGCACCATCAAGTCATGCACTAAGCAACGTGACTCACATCTGCCACGTGTTTGTTCTAGGTGCCGGCGAAACCCAAACACTAAGGCTCTGCTGCAGGCCAACTGCCAGATGAGCGCACTCCCCAGTAGGATGGGTGTAGTAGGAGTGGGGAATTAACCAAACATTTAACAGGCATCTTAATCTCAGGCCAAAGGCAAGCGCCTCATCTCACCGAGCAGACGAGGGGCAAGGCAGCAGGTCAGTGGCAACCACACTGACTCTGAACAGCACCGTTTCACCAGGAGTCTCAGGAGAACATGCAAACGCAGCTCTTCAGATGGGTCTCTTGCTGAGCGGGGCCTGCTAGGAAGGACAGCTGACTGCATTACTCAGAGCCTGGAGTCCCGGGAGGCTGGGGTTGCGGGAAGCAGCATGCCTTAGCAGTAACCTCTCAACCAGTGAGTGGGTGAGCACATCCCAAAGAGCCCAGGCCCAGCTACCCTGTCTGAAGGACAACCAGGAAGCAAAGCTTGTGGGATACCAGAGGTCCCCAGATATCTAGTATGAAAAAGCACCCAGTCATCTTGCCCACCCTGCCTGTTCATCCCTCCACTGGATGAAAGATGTCGCACTCCCTGGGTGGACTGGATTTCCACGCAATGGCCAGGCTGGAAGGGCATTTCCAGACTTCAAAGGGAGCTGCAGCAAGTCCTGCTTGGACCCAAGGAGAAGGATGACCAAGGAACGACACACAAATTCTGACTCCTGCGATCTGCTGCTTAATGTCCAGGTTAATTCTCAATGCAGAAAAGCCCTAAGGGAGCAGGTGAGGAAGAGAACCAGCAGGCAGAAAAAGCAGGAGAAGCTGAGAGAAAAGCATTTCCAACTCTTTGCAATTACTGGCATCCTGCTCCTGACACAGACAGGATTGGTGCAGCATCCAGACTAGAGCACTGCCTGACAATCCAGTCCATGTAGCCATTAGCTTTGACTGAAAGCTCCCCTTGCTTCTACAGCAGAGAGTACAGACAAACAGCGGGGGGGATGGATGGGACAGAAGGACCTTTTCACCCCAGCAACTAACCCAGGAATAGGGCCTCAAGACACCTCCAGTCACCATACAGGTTTATGAGACTATGGCAGACGCAGAGTGTCTCCATGTGCAAGGGGCATCTGGCCGTGTCACCTCCCACAGACATCCCATCAGCACAGGCTCTGCAAGCCGCAGCTCGATGGGAAAGCACGAAAAGCGAACAGAACACGAGTGCAGAGGGGAATGCAAGCACCATGCAGGAAAAGCTTCAGTACAAGCAGGTCATTTTGATGATGCCAAGTTGTATGCCTCTAACTGAATCCAGGATCTTACAGGAAGTGTTAATATAGTTTGTCTGCCCAGAGACAGTCCCTTTCAGCTGGCTGGGCATCCGGGACAGCTTTAATCATTTCAGCTGCGTGGGACCCTCCAGCGCCAACACAAACATGACCTTCAGAGCTAAAATTGCTGGCCTCGGTTATCTCCCTCCTCAGCATAACTGTACGTCTGCCTGTGCTGAACTCCCAATGCTCAGCCAACGCCGGTACCACGAGTACAGCCCCCTGTACACTTGCAATCACCAGGGGTGAGACAGTCAGAGAGGGGGATTGGAATATCAGGCCACTGGGGACCCTTTGTGACACCCCGATCCTGGCTTGAAAAATTCATAAGCTTCTCTACCAAGTGGGATGCCTAAGCCATCAGTTTCTGCAGGAATTAAGCTTTCATTCTAAGAGAGACATTTCTTAGCCTGTAAGTTTGTGATCTGATGCAACACTGCCTTGTTCAGTCTGCATGCACCTCTGGTGCCTCTGTCCCAGCTCACTGTTTTGCAGAGCCTCTGGTCAGATTCACTGCTGCTCCCTAGAATCCTGTGGATCTCGGTATAACAAACATTAGCGCAACATCAGGGGAGAACTAAATCCAGAAGAGTCGCCTTCGGGTAAGTGCAAGGGGCTTGCGCTACAGTTGCTGCAGACTCCATGACTCTGAACTGCCTGGGTGGGGTGTAATTTCTCAGCCATCATGTGGCATTAACAAATGTCCTGCACTGGATAAAATTCATGGGAATCTCAAGCAGAGTAAGTTCTTAGGAGGTATCATATGTTCTCTAAACCACAAATCAGCTACTGGGACCAGTTATGAGTGGCGAATAGAGGGATTAAAGGAAACAGCCTGGTCTCACCCATCCTCCCGAGCACTCCACGATCTGCTGATGTACATAACAAGCAGTCTGGGAGCCAACTGCCCAGGAGATGTACCAAACATTAGGGAGGCAAGCTGCCAGCACCCTTGCAGGGGGAGAAGAGGCATGACATCCCCTCTCAAGAGGTGAGGGGGAGGACAGATCACAGCTGGGCCAGGAAGGAAGAGCAAGAATACAGCCACCCAGCCAGGTGAGGTGATGGAAAGTCACCCCTCTGGCTAGTAGAAGGAGAATTTTTCAAGGCAATAGTTCAGAGAAAATTCCTTTGCCGGGCAGGCAGCAGTAAACCAGATCCACAGGATGTAATCCTGTTCTCACAGCAGGCCGCAGAACGGAGAAGGACAGCTGCCATGTTGGGGGTGAGTTACAGCCCAAATATTCCAGTCACAGAACATCCAGTGCCCTGAACCAACATAAAAATTAGATGTTTTTAACCTTGTTTTCAGACTGCTCTGCCTTTCCCCAAGTGCCTGGAATACAAATGCAAAAAGCAACCTCCAGCCCAGCCTCCTGGCTAACAAGAGGCTACAGTCACTACGCAAGCCACCAGCTGTCGGGAAAGCAGCGATCTAACCTGACAGGTGAGCTCCCGCTCTCCCGGCAGGCTGGACTGGACACCGGCTTCACAGCCATGCTGCTTCGCGTTGATTGCTGCGAGTCGGTAAGAAGGAGGCTTGCTCAGTGGCAAGCAAAGCAGATAGAGACGGAGGGAGGGGAGATGCTCTCCAGAGGGGAACATGCTCTGCAATGCTAGGGGCAGAGGAGCACAGACAGGCAGCGTGAGCCATTCAATGCCATAGTGAGGGTCCGGGGTAGGACCCAGGACACCACGCAGTGAGTCTATTATGCAGGGCCTTTAGAGAATGCAGTTGCTTGTGTCGTTTAGCACGCTTCTTTGGGCTGCGTGAGACCTGGCAGAAAGAGGGAGGCTATACTGGGATGGCACTGGAAGGGGGATACCCCAGGCACAAACAGTGACAGACATCTCTTCCCCCTCCCTGCCCCGACTCCTGGGCATCACACACTGCAGCCAATCAGAGCGTTTATCCATCAAGTCCTGCGTCCCCACCATCAGGCATTAGCCCACATCTCACTTCAGAGGAAAGCAGCCTCCACCACCCCCAATTCTGCCCCTGGCCAAGACTCTGCTGACACCAGCAAGGTCACAAGGACATCATAGTTCATTGCCTGAAAGGGCTGCCAGAGGCAGCTTCAGTTTCCGCTCCCTGGAGTCCTCCAGGCACTTCTCATCCTTCTCCTGCACTACCACGGCTAGGTCTGCACCATACTGACCTGACTATCTATCAGGAGACTGAGGAAGGGTTCGTCTCACAGCACAGACAGGGCCATAGGTATTTAAAGCGTGCTGCAGAATTGGGCTAGTTCCTCGCTAAAGACCAAGGCCACAGCAGCTCAGGATTAATTGCAGAACATGGTTACACCCCATCTACATTGCAAGATGAGACCCTCTGCTGTGGCTGGGTCCCCCATACGGTGGTAGCTCCTACAGCATAGCCAGGACAGCAATTGTTTCCCACGTCCTGTCATCTGGACATTCTCCACTCAGTGGTGCTAGTGGGAGAATTAAAACCAAGGTCTTGAACCCTTGGCAGGGACTGTCTGATGGAGCTGTTCGTTGTTACACGTTTTCATATTAATAAGCCACTCAAAGCAGCAATGTGCCCCCGGATCCGCCAGTGAAAGGAGGAGAGGGGAAAGGAGAATGGCCTACAAGGCCAAGGGAAGACGACGACCCTCCCTCTCATATACATATCATTGTTAGGAGTGTTGCCAGCTCCATCAATTACAGGAACGAGAACAATCTGACCAGCAAACAAAAGGCTTTTCAGGGTTCTGGTCTAGTTAGTCTCAACCCAATTCTCCACAAGGCCATGACCTGCCATTTGTCACACTACTGTATCTGCAGGATAAATTAGCGCTGGAGAACTAGGTTTGGCCTCCTGACAGCCAAGTCAGGGATGAGCTGGGATTCAGGAGCTGCAATTTCCCATTTTCTAAAGGTTATTAGCTAGCCACAACGGTGATTGATGCTGTTAAGACACAATGCCCCGGGTCATGTTTCAATCTGGACAAGGACTTCCTGCTTCCCTAAAATTCCCACTGCATTTTAAATTGGATACACCAATTCCCTACCTCCTCACCTAAAGAGAGGTGAAGGGTTGCGGTGCTCTGTCAAACAGCTTGTGTGTTCCACCCCAGAGGTGGCTGCAATGATCGTTGTGTATCCATTTGCTAAGGGCTTTTGGGACCTAGGAGTGGAAAAAGGTCGCAATGTAGTTGATTTATGGGGAACTGAATCCATGTTCCACTCAAACTAAGGGTTCAGTTTAGCTTTTAGCATTATACACCACGTATCAGGGAAACAGTGGCATATTCCCCTGCATTGCAGAATGCTGCCTCCTGCGTTCAGGGGCAAATCATTGTGCCCAGGAGACAGACGGTACACAACATATCGCTGACCCCAACCATACCTGCCCAGAGATCATTTGTATTGCACATGGCATCATGCATCACTATATGCAATTTCTAATTAGCCATAGACCAGATCCTACAAGTGAAAAATTCCCAGTACAAGCTACTGGAAAATGAGTTTCACTTTAAGCCTGAAAGTAAATTATATGTACTGAGCAATCCTGCTACAAAGGCCTCGGTGCTCTACAATTAAGGACTCCTAGGTTTCATGGTTGTAATTACCCTTAATCTTTAATTTACAGGGCATAGGAAAACAAGTCAGATGCTGTTAACGGTTTTCTCCAATTACCAATAAACCCGAAGTGCTGTGGCAGGGTTCTCCAAGGAGGGCAGGAGGCAGCTGCTGCTAGCCAGTGAGGCCTGACCTCGGGTGGTTCTGGGAGATTTCAGGAAGAGGCCCAGACAGCACAGTGCCCCGACAGCTGTCACACCCGGTCACAGGAGGATCACTCCAGCAAACCCAGCGACACAGAGCCAGAGACAGGTGCCACCAGACTCCCCCGGCAGTGAGATTGGTCCCTTGCTATTGTCAGCTGCTGCTGTAAACTTAAAGCAACTTTTAGGCTCCTCTAACTTACACTAGAGACTGGCCCAGGATGAGGGCAGCACGGAGTGAGCTTTTGATCTAACCCTACGCAGCCAAGGACATCACCAAGAGATTTCACAGAACTGGTGCAAGTTGAACCTGACGGCTCAGACGAAGCAATCTCTGCCAGGGCAGCAGTTCAGCTCTTTTCATCAGCGCTGGAGGTAGCAAGTTTGTCTTTTCACAGCATACAATAAAATCCACGACTGTCTCACACCCACCAGACACATCCTTACACTCGGCACTCAGGCTTCTGACCTTATAACCCAGGCACGAGGTGCACCTCCCACCCTGGCAAAGAGCTAACATGTTGAGCAGGCTCAGAAAGCCAAGAGCACGATGGGGGAGAGAGCTATGAAAGCAAGATACGGGTGCAAAGGGGTATATGGAGAAGGGGGGAGAAGCTAGCAAAGAGGCAGAGGAAACCCAGATTGTAAAACAAACCAGCCGAACAGCCATTTACAGCCAAACTGACATCAGTGGAAGGCAGAATGGTTGCCAATAGCCAGGCATTTCATGTTTGCACAGCAACGGTAGCTATCCTAATCCACAATCTGGCTCAAAAGAAGGGCCCCATCTGAGGTGCAAATTAAGTACCATCATTCCTATAGTTTTGCTATATTTTTCTACACACCGAGCTTTAAAGACACAAATTAGTTCCTGCCCCAAGTTGCTGATTTCACATTTAGCAAGTTCAGCACCAGAAGGTTGGCCAGGATTTGCATTTAATCGTTTTCAGGCTCCCCAATGAGATGGCCTCTCCCAGGGGAACATACCACTTAACCTGCTGCTAGAAATTAGCTGTCAGTTTGCCCTGCTAGCTCATGTCTGCACACATAGCAAAAGTGAAACCTGACTACGTGGCTAGAAGTTGCTTGCTAAGGATCTCCCCAGCAAGGAGAATCATCACACATACCACATGCTCTGACCTGTTCGAATTGACTGTCTGCTTGGCAAGAATGCAAGCCATGCACCATGCTGGCCATACGGTTTCTCTTTCAGCCCCTGATTGAAAGGGCTGCCAGAACTCAGCCGTTTTCCAGTGGATTGCAAAACTCACACAGACAGTACTGGAATCACTGAGCAGAACAGGGGCAATCAAAGACCTGAGAAGCCCACTCGGAAGATATGCCTGCCCTTCTCTTAGTGGAATCCATCCCAGGACCCAAGAATCCTCAGTTCAAAACATGTATTCCAAGAGAGAACTGACTTGTATTTAGCAAGTCACCTCGACATTGCAAGCATGCAAGAGATTTTACGAGGACCAGAGATGAATCAGCAGGCTGCTTCCAGCTGTATCACCTGTCACTTATACAAAAGAGGCAACAGGAAAAAGAAACCAAGCACCAACCCTATCTGATCAGTGATGAGTAGTTAGATTTGAGCTATAAAACACAAGCATCAAGCAACACCATGCAAGATACAGAGTACACAAGAGACTCCAACATCAGATAGCACTTCAGCACAACAGCCAGCAAATCCATGAGGCTTAATTACTCCGGTGAGGTACAGCTCCTGCACAGTAGTGCAGGATTCCTCACCATCTTGCTGGGGCCCAGACTAAACACAGGTGCCTTCCAGCCCACTACCACAAAAACAGCATCTGGACACAGTGAAGATCCAACCAGGACATCCACCTCCCACATCCCAGAAATCTGTGTCTACCTGTGCTGACCTCAAACAGCCACTGTCAGGGAAGGAGACACTGGACTAACCCATTGGGGACACTCCCAGGTGAGAAGTGTTGGATGGCAGCTCTTCAGCACGAGCTAAGACAATTCCCTCACAGCAACCCCAATCCACAGGCCCCGCCCTGCGGGGGAAGACCTGCCCTGGACACCAGCTAGGCAGCTCCTTAGAGTCGCAGGAAATGATTGCAAGAGAGACTCATCAAGACTCAAGGAGCTGTGGCAGAGGGGAGAAAGCCCAAAGCGGGACATGCAGGCTCAGACGAAGATGGAATGTGACTGAACTCCAAAGAGCGCCTTCCAGATGTTCAGGGAACAGGAGTTTTCAAGCAGCAAGACAAGGTAGCAAAGCAGCAGCACAGGAGAAAGGTCAGAAAACTGCCCTGCAGTTCAGAAGCAGCAGCAGCCAATTTGATGAAGTGACTGATAAGAGCAATGCAGCAAGCTAGCCTGGGCACGCCCTCACCTTCCTCATCCGCTTTGACTAGCACTGTTAGTCCAGGTGAAGGAGCAGTTCAGGCCCAGCTATTGAAAAGGCTATGATCAGAACCACCAAAGGGGGCAAGCAACGAACAGCTCAGGCAGAGGAGGGCATGGAACAGATAGCCCAGGCAGCATCCCTGGAAGCAGTGGATGTAAGTAGGGATTTGGAGGCCAGAGGAGGCTCAAGCAAAGGCGGCGATTGTCCCAAGGATAGAGGCCTGCAAAGTCAGGACTCTGAGCCAGGCTACAGTACAGTCAGTATTTGGAAGTGTATAAAAAGCTACATTCTCATCACCCCGAAACATCAAACTCCGGGACTGGCTGTTCACGATTCCCTCGGACAGCGGTAGGACAGCAACCCTGTCTATAACCCCACAACTCCTTGAAGTCTGTGCTCCCCCAGTCGCTCCAACTAACTCAGGTGTCGTGGGAATACCTACATCCTCAGGATCTCACACCTGTGGTGGAAGGAGACATCCTGAGCGGTGTCTGCTCCAACCCATGCCTGAGAATGTCCCTTCGCCTATTTGCTCATTCCAATGACCTTCGAGGTTCTCATCACAGCAACAGTGCTGCTGCCTTCTCTGACTGGGTTCAATAGCTAACTTCTACCTTCTCGGTTACCTGTAGCGTTCCGCTCCAAAGATGAGAACAAGCGCTCACACAGAACTTTGTTTGCTAAGTGCTGTACCTATATCTGCTAATTCCGTCCCATCCACAGCTTCTCAGGGGCCTGTCATCCCAAGACTCCTGTTCCCTCCTTCCACACCCCACTGAATTACACCAGCGTGTCCCCCTCCCAAGCCCAGCCATTCCAATATGTTCTATCTAGGTACTTACATGGCCCTCACCACCATGAGGTATGAGCCAGCAGTATGCGGACGGGTTGCTACGAACCCTGCTCTCTCAGCCCTGTGATTTCTGTATACAGACGGGAGACTCCCAAGGGAAGTCATATAATCAGTTTCACTCACTTTTCATCGACTTATTTCACCTGTTTCTCCCTTCTGCCCTGCCAACTTCAGGTCTTCCATGCGCCGCCCTCCATTCCTTTACCCTTCTCCAAGGAACCAGTTATATCTGCACCCACCCAGGTAATACCAGATTGCCACTGCACCTCTTCCAACAAACATCCGCAGAACCAGCTTTCTGCCTAGTAACTGTGGCAGGATGGCCTGTGCCCGTCTCCCCTCATTCCAGCACATCAGGGAGGAATTTCCCACACTAGCGCCTGGGGTCTCAACTGGCAACAGTCATTTTAGTTTTCCACAAGGAAATTAAATTTAAAGCAGTTACTGCTTTAGCACTGGTACAACTGGTCTAACAGGGTGAAAAAATCTCAGTATGGTGCCCCAGAACTTGGAGTGCAGTGACAACTGCAGCAGCCATCGCCCATTCTACTCAGTGCCTAGGATGGGACGGACAAACTGCAACCCACTGCAGCCACCAAGCAAAAGCACATGCCCACAGAGACTGCAGGCATGGAAAGGGAATGATCCATCTTGATCTCAGCAGGATCAAAATGAGAGCATGACAGGATGGGACACGCAGGTCTGACTCAGGCTGCGTACCAATCATCTCCCTCCTAGAACTCTTCCGATTAAGCCCGACCATTTCCATCAAGTGACCTTCAATATTCCCTATGGATAAAGGCAGCAATGCTGATTCAAAACCTTAGTGCAGCTGGTGGCCGTATCCCATGACCAACAGCAAGCTACTCCCACCAACCACCAACGCCCACATGTTCAAAGGAGCTGCCATTTGGCTTCTGTCTGTAGCATGGACTGTATTGAACATGTACGTAATTATATACACAGACCCTTAGAACCCAGCCAACTGGGAAAGTCACTGCAGTGCACAGGGCAAAAAGACCTTGTCTGAGACATTTAAGCTTCTCTTCCCCTTTGTGCAGGGACTCAGGCCCATTTCTCAGCTCCCCACTTCAGAGTACAGTAGGAGGATGCATCTGAAAGGTGCAAAAACAAAATGAAGAGGGGTTCCAGAAGGTATGTAAAGAGAAAACTCCCAGTCAATGAGTTGAAACTGTGACCTCTAATGAGGAAATAATGCCCCAAGTCACCTTCCTGAGGCTCATTCCCACTAAGACTGTGCCAGCCCGTACGCAGTTACTGTGTAGGCGTGCTCACAACATGCTAAGTATCTTCCTAACACAAAGAGGACACACTTTCTCATTGTCGTGTCTTCAAGGCAGGAAGGCAAAAACCAGGAAGCGTGGGGGAAGAGTATAGTACATACCAGCAGAGCAACAGACTGGGAGCTCAGCTGTCCAGGGTGGGGAGGTGGTCTGGATAAGCTATTCCTAATTGCCCTCCTACTTAGCAATTACTCACTGGCTAATTGCTAGCAGACTTCACAAGAACAGCCACACTGGGTCATATCAAAGGTCCATTGAGCCCAGGATCCAGTCTGCCAACAGTGGCCAATGCCAGGTGTCTCAGGGGGAATGAACAGAACAGGCAATTTATCAAGTGGTCCATCCACTTTCATCCAGCCCCAGCTTCAGGGCAGCCAGGAGGGTGTTCCACGCCCAGGGGATGGCATAGAAGGCAACAGACACAGCTAAGGAAGAGGGGAACAGATGAGTCACCAAGGCTGGCACTGTTGTGGAGGGATAAGGATGATAAGCATGGTCAGATGAGAGGCATAAACATAAAGGGCCTTGAAGGCAAGAACAAGTAACTCGAGGCAGCCGGGGGAAGGGGGAGGGGAGGCAACAGAGGGATTCACTGCTGAGGAGCCAAGGGGGTAATCGGGTTAGTCAGGTGACTTTGCATGAACTAAAAGGGAGTCTGATGGGATGTCAAGGGGGCCAGAGGAGGAGGCTGCAGTGATCAAGGGCTGGATGAGATGTGGGGCTCAAAGGGAAGAGGCACTGGCCAGGAAGGGGACTGGTGAACTGATCTAGTGCTGAAGGCTGAATGAGGAGTCCTGAGGCCATATGGGACATCAAAAAGGGAGTTATCGAAGAGGAAGGTGGGATACTGTGAAGAGAGGAAGGGAGGGGTCAAGTCAGGGAAACTGACTGGATGGGTGCAGTAGGCGACTGCTACATGGAGAGAAAAAAGGAGAGTATGGCTGCTGTTCCAGTAAAGCAGGAAGGGTTAGAAACAGCCGCAGGAGAGATTCCCATCCACCATCATCCCTGTAGTCTCAAGGAGGGAGGTGACAAACACGAGGAACTGTCCTAGACTGATGTGTCAGTAGAGATGGTTTTGGAACAAATTGTTAAATTAAACAGTAATAAGACACTAGGACCCGTTGGATTCACCCAGGAGTTCTGAAAGAACTCAAAAGTGAAATTGCAGAACTACTAACTGCGGTGTGTAACCTATCATTTAAATCAGCTTCTATACCAGATACTGGAGGATAGCTAATGTGATGCCAATTTTTAAAAGAGGCTCCAGTGGTAATTAAAGGCAATTACAAGCCAGTAAGCCTAACTTCAGTACCAGGCAAATTGTTTGAAACTACAGTAACGAACAGAATTATCAGACACAGATGAACATTTGTTGGGGAAGAGTCTACACATCTTTTGTAAAGGAAAATCATGCCTCATCAATCTAATAGAATTCTTTGGGGAAGTCAACAAATATGTGGACAAGAGTGATCCAGTGGATATACTGTACTTGGACTTTCAAAAAGTCCTTGACAGGGTCCCTCACCAAAGGCTCTCGAGCAAAGTAAGCTGTCATGGGATGAGAGAAATTCCTCTTGGGGATCAATTTTAAAAGACAGGACACAAAGTGTAAGATTAATAGTCAGATTTCAGAATGGTGAGAGGTAAATAGTGGTGCCCCCAGGGATCTGTACTAGGACCAGTGCTGCTCAACATATTCATAAACGTTTTGGAAAAATAGGTAAACAGTAAGGTGGCAAACTTTGCAGATGATACAAAATTCCTCAAGATAGTTAAGTACAAAGCAGACTGTAAAGAGTTACAAAGGGATCTCTCAGAATTGGGCATATCTAGGCAACAAACTAGCAGATGAAATTCAATGTTGATAAATGCAAAATAATGCATATTGGAAAATATAATCCCAGTTATACATACAAAATAATGGGGTCTAAATTAGCTTGGAGTCATCGTGGATAGTTCAGTGAAAACATCCACTCAGTGTGCAGCAGCAGTCCAAAAAGCTAACAGTGTTAGGAACCCTTGAGAAAGCGATAGATAATAAGACAGTAAACATCATGCCACTTTATAAATCCAAGGTATGCTCACATCTTGAATACTGCGTGTAGTTCTGGTTACCCCCCGTCTCAAAAAAGATGCATTATAAATGGAAAAGTTACAGAGAAGGACAATAAAAAGGATTAAGAATATGGAACAGCTTCCATATGAGCAGAGATTAAAGATTTTGGACTGTTCAGCTTGGGAAAGAGATGACTGAAAGAGGAATATAACAGAGGTCTACAAAATCATGAATGGTGTGAGGAAAGTGAACAATAAAGAAGTGTTATTTACCCTTCACAACATGAAACCATGGGTAACAAACGGGCAGATTTAAAACAAACCAAAGGAAGTACACTTCACACAGGACACAGTCAACCTGTGGAACCTGTTGCCAGGGGATGTTATGAAGGCCAGAAGTGTAACTGGTTCAAAAAGAACTAGATAAATTCATAAAGCAAAGGTCCATCAACGGCTGTTAGCAACGCTGGTTAGGGATGCAACCCCATGTTCGAAGCATTTGACTGCCAGATGCTGGGATTGAACAACAGGGGATGGATCACTCGATTGCCCTGTTCTGTTCATTCTCTTTGAAGCGTCTGGCACTGGCCACCATCAGAAGACGGGATACTGGGCTAGGTGGACCATTGGTCTGACCAGTGTGGTTGTACTTAAGGAAATGGTGCCCTACACACCCTGCTCCCACCTGATGAGCAAGGCAACAGATGGGTGAATGAAATACATAGCATCACCCCATGTCCCATCCCATTCCCATCAAATCACCTCAGGCTGGACACACTTCATTCCCCATCTGCCCCCCTCCCTCCCATCTCCCACAAGGCCTGGCTCTCACCCTTCCCAGCAGGTCACCCCATAGGAGGGGTCCTCTCCCAGCCCTTCCGCAGTTGCCATCAGGCACTCTTACACCCAGGCTGCATTTGCCAGCTGCAAATTCCTTCAATGCAAGGAAGTTTGACCCTGCAGAAGATGCACATTCTAGCCTGAAGAGTGAGTGATTTATTGATTAAATGAGAAAGGAAGCAAAGCTTAGCTGGCTCTGCTTCAAACCAGCGTCATTCTTGGGCAGCGTCGAACGACTTCACTTTACTATTTCCAATGCAATTCCAGGAGCACAGGAGAGATCAGTTACACCATTTTATGAACTATCACTACATTCCACGCTGTGAAAGTCACTCAGGTGGCTTGAAGCCCTGAGCCTCAACTCCTCGAGCACACAGCTATACCCTCACATCAGGGAATGCGGGATACTTGGTAAAGAGAAGAGAAGAGCGTCTGTAAAAGTTTTGATAAAAATATGTGCATAAGCTGACAAAAGCGTTCCCTGGATTTCTTTCCATTCCTTGAAGTCCCCAGCTCACATCCCAGTTCAAACATGAATTCCCCAAAGCAAAGGTTCTGAACAATAGGAATCAGCCCGATAGAAAAGTCTATGGCTACAAGAGATGCTGGTGAAATCTCTCTTGGATACTTATCTGCCCCCCTATCGCTGTAGTATCTGAGCACTGCAATCTTTAATGCAGTTATCCTCCACCCTCCTGTGAAGTAGGGCAGTACTATTATCCCCGTTGGACACACCAGGAACAGAAAGAGTAAGTGACTTCCCAAGGGCAAACGGGACGTCTGTGGCAAAGCAGATATTGAACCCAGATTTCACACAGCCCAGACTAGCTGTATAACCACTTATCCCTATCCATCTAAATACAGATACCTACTGGAGTTTTTACTCCCCTGAAGACTGTTTAGTAAGCATTAGAAAATGCATTACATAATTGCAATCTGAAGAAAACTTCCAACTCAGCTGAGAAACGGCAGGTTAAACTAAATTTAACTGAAATTAAGCCAAATTCCTATAAAACTCCACCTGTAGCTTGCGCTCATACCCTACTGTTCTGCACCACTGTCTCTTGAAAAAAGCATATGCCAGTCTCACTTACTCTCCAAAGGAAGTGGCAGAAGAAACAAGGTTTGTACTTCTAGCAACTACATTTACTTGTTCACAAAGCTGAGACGTTTCAAATTTACTCTTCAATAATGCACTGAATTTCTCACAAATGTTTAGCAAACACCAGTTATGACCCCAAAAATCAGAGTCATGCCCAGATATAAAGAGAGAGTTGAAAGAACTCTTTGTATAGAATTTGCTGCACTGGTTCAGAAGCCCCGGCCAAAGTTTTCACACCTGGATGCCCAAAATTAGGGAACTTAAACCTGCACCAAGGCATGTAAATAAAACGACCACACAGAGTGCCTAGAGTTCCCATTGACTTCAATGAGACATGTAGGTGCTGAGTATTTCTGAAAAAAATCAAGGTAATTTTAATTAACGGCCAAGCAATGGATTTATGAAGCCTAACTTTAGACATGAACCAGCCTGAAGCAGCAACCTAAGTCTGCTACTCCACACAACAAAAACCCCAGTGCACCCAGCCATACATTACTGCACATGGCAAAGTTCCTTCCTGACCCCTCCACTTATCAGTTTGCACCCTGAAGCAGGCATCTTGATTTCCCCTTCAATCACAGCTTGCAGAACTACAATTGTTAGGTCATAAAATTATCCAGTCCCTGCGCTCATCTCGATAAGCTCCTGGGGCAATGGATGCCACAAGGATGACTACGCTGCATAAAGTAGCATTTACTTCTCTTGGGTCTAAATTCAATGCCCTTCAATTTCCATCCAGTGACATCCGGCGAACAGCACTGCTGGCAGAAGCAGCCGGCCCCAGAGTGAAATGTAGAGAGTTTTCGTCTCATGTGCCCTGAAAGTGAAACTGCTGCTGAGGTTCCTCTAGCCAACTCAAGCACCTCATCTTGGGTGATGGGAAACAGAAGAGAACAGGAGGAGAACAAAACATCCCGAGGAAGAAAAGCTGGAAAGAAGGAAAGCACATGCTTTAAGTTTGTCGTGGAGACTGGATGAGAGGTTCCTCTGCCTACTAATCTAGCAAGGATAGCAAGTAGCAGCAGCCGCCCCCCACCCTGCCTTCAAATTTCTGAACCCCTAATCTGTATTGCTAGAGAACTGTTCTGAATACATACCAGGCGCTCGCCCCTAATCCACATCTGGTTTAGGAATGGTGCACCTTTTACTGTTTGCACAGCACTCCCTCCTCACTGACCTCTTACCATTAAGCACCTATCGGTTTGCCAACCATACTTCATCTACTCGGTATATTACAGTAGGACTAGACCAGTGAAAGCCCCACGAGTTAACACTAGGTAAAACATGCCCAGCCATAAACACATATAACCCCTATAAACACATAAACACTACATTACATACATCATAATAAATTACTCTTACCTGAGTAAGAAGCTAAACCTTCCCTGATACAGCCGCCACCGCACACCCTGGTGGGTTGGCCGGGGCTGCTCCAGACACCCACCAGTGCAGGGCTGCCCCTCTCCAGCCAGGTGCCCGGCAGGTGTGGGCTGCTCCTCCACTCCAGCTGGAGTGGAACTCACAGGGGGCTAAATGACCTCAATATTACTGAAGCCTCATGGATCCCCTGTAATCTTCGGTCCCCCCTCCACCACCTCCAAAGGGGCTCCACACCTCCGGATGGAAACCGTTGGACTAGAGGCCTCAATGCACTGGGGACTGTATATAGCCTTTTAAATTAGGGTTGTGTTTGTTTTATACACTCAAATTGCCCAGCCGATTTTTGTGGAAATTTATGCAACTGTCCACCTTCGGTGAGAGACTACGCCTGAAAAATCTCAGCCCAAAAGAGCACAGAAGGTCTAACCTCAGGCCTAGGGGCAGCCCTACATCTGCATCACGAGAGACTCTCACTCTGGCAGAGGAACCAGGAAGTCTGATGCTCACATTCCTTGGGATCTCTAGCAGCAGCCTAGCAACTCAACGCTGATCAAAACTCTAGTTACATATTTAACCTACTACATACGTTCTCTTTGGGGAGCCCCTGAAAGAGCGAGACCAAGAGCAAACCTTTCCCGGTTCAGTCCAGAGCTGTCAAAATGCCCTTTTGAACAATTGGTGGGTTAAGCCCTCTGGTGGTAAAAAGCCCACATGAGCTGTGGGGATCACAAGTGAGGGTCACTTCTCGGAGTAAAGCTGAGGGAGCAACAACTTCTGAACCACTCTGCAAGCAGAGACCCAACCCCCACCTCCCAAGCACCCCCACTGCACTGCTGCCTTGGCCAGAAGACTGTTCCCTTCAGAGCACAGCGTGGCAACGACAACGGGTCAGGGCCAGCGCCCAGATCCCACTAAGGCTCTGTCTGTATGCTAGTTGGAATTGCACTAGCAACACTTCGGTCACCTGCATAGATCCAGCACAACTTCCCAGGCAGGTGTGAACAGGCTTCTCTTTTCTTACCACATTTAAAGTTGCAATGAGAACAAACTAAGGGAAACTGAGGCACGACCACCAAGCAAACTCTGCCTCCACAGGTCAGGGAGCCATGGGCAAACCTGCTAGCAGCAGTCCGACTTTGCTAGCACCACGACTGTAAACCGGGCCTGTATGGAAACAACCCACTGGCCCCAGATCCCCCAGCCCAACCAGAAAAAACAAGTTTCAGCTTTCCACCTACCCCCTCATCCTCCTTCCCGTCCGTCCCAGCAAATAACTAAACTGTGTCTCTTGCTATCTCTCCTCTCCCACAGACCAGCTTCCCAGCTGAAATAGCTAGCCTCCCCAGGGGCTCCCTGCAGTCCAGACATCAGCAGAGGATTACACTTGCAGCAGCTTTCAGAGAAATCAACACTGGATGGTCCAATACAGATGATGTGGAGTGCAATACACCAGCCCCAAACTAGGGTCTCTCCCACCCCCCCACAAGCACACAGATCAACTCTGAAACAGAAAACACACTGTACTCTCATCTCCCTAAGCCCCAACAGTGCAGACAACCCGCCTCCAGCCTGCACATCTCTCCCCAGCACCATCCTGCACGTTGTTCGTGGCTCACCCCAAGCAGTCTCCCTGTCCAGACTCACACAGGAATGATCAAGAGTTTTATACAACTACTGAAAACTTTGCTGCCCTGGAACCACTTGTGCAAAAACAATGGCAATCCTGCCCTGAAAATAAGGGCCTGCCAGTCCATCGGGGTGAAGTACATACCCATCGGTCTCCTGGTTCAGGCCTCTCCCCACAGGTAGAGGGCATGTGCTCATCCTGGGGGTGGGCATGCCCATCCACATGACCAGAGCAATCCTTTACCCTAAGCAGCTTCCAGGTTTCCAGCCCGTGGGAGAGCAGAGAGCATACCCCAGCACCCAGCCCCCACAAGACACGTCCACCCCCTCGCACCATATGAAGGCTTCTTTAGGGGCCTCCGGGCCTGCAGGAAAGCCACAGCAGCAGGCAAGTTTCAGGCCCAGCTGGACACAGGGCAGGATGTTGCCAGCCATCTGCCTAGCACCCCTTTCTTTTGCCACCTCTGCCTGTCATGAGCTGCGGGGGACCATCAGTGGGTGCCCCGTACCAGGCATGACAGGAACCTTGCCTGCCCCAGAGAGCACATGGCTCACAGCACAGTTCCTTCCCCTCTGCCAAGCACGGGCCAGTCACGAGATGACAGGGACGTAAGTGAATTAAGTAGCCATGGCAGCCACACTGCCAGGGACCAGGTACTCTCTGCAGCCTTCCTGGCCTGCACCCTACCTGTGATGAGTTGTGGGGCCTCAGCTGTCGCTCAGGAACAGAGAGAGAGGACGAGACAAGAGGCTAGATCTCAAAGAGGGCAGAGCAGAGCAACCACAGGGAGTGAGGGGCACAGGCCAAGGGGTCCCTGCCGGGCACAGACACACGGGGTGCAGGCAGAGGGCACGGGGGAGGCAGGGACAGCACCGGGTGGTGCAGCTCGGGGAGGGGGCGGGAGCTGCAGACAAGGGGGTACAACGGAGGGACCGGGGAGCATAGCAGGGGGCAAAGTGCAGGGGACCGGAGAGGTCGTGGAGGAGCAGCAGGGTGGGTGGGCGGCACTGGGACAGGGATCGGGGCAGGGTCAGCACATGACCCGGGGGATCAGTACCGGGGGGAGGGGCGGAACCGCGGTACCAGTGCCATGGGCACCCCCACAGGAGGCCGGGACCAGGGCAGGAACCCAGGGTGTCGGGGCTGGTCCCGGGGGTGAGCGGGTCCCGGTACCGGGGAAGCCTCCCCACAAGTCAGGCAAACTCAGCACAGGGGACTGAGGGGCCGGTCCGGTTTGGGGCTCCCGGTACCGGGGGGGGCAGGTCTCGGGGAGGTGGGTCCGGGTCGGAGCAGGGGCTGGTCCCGGTACCGGGGGGGGGCAGGTCTCAGGAGGGTGGGTCCGGTCCGGTCCGGTCCGGGGGCTGGTCCCGGTACCGGGCGGAACAAGTCCGGGGGGTTCCGGTCCCGGCTCTCACCATCTTGACGATGCCGCGCTGCAGCGCGAGGGGCGCGGCGGGGCCGCTCTGGCCGGGGGCGGCGGAGGCCATACCGGGCCGGGCCGGACCGAACCGAGCCGGGCGGGTCGGGTCGGGTCGGGTCGGAGACGCGCTGAGAGGAGGGGAGCGCGGAGCGGACGCAGCCGACTCAGCCGGCGCTAACGTGGGGGGGGAGGGGGCAGCTCGGCGCCGCCGCTATTTATCCCGCCCGCCACCCCGCGCAGGCGCGCTGAGCCCGGGACTCCCTCGGCCGACCAACCAACGGGCCGGCCTCTTGGCCCCGCCCCGTCCCGCCGAGCCAATCAGCGCGCGGGGCCGCCACGGGAGCCCGAGAGACCCGATTCGCGATGACGTCGGCGGGCCGGAGGGCGGGGCTTCCGGGGCACGCGGGGCAGGGACACGTCGGCAAAGGCAGCGCTGGCCCCACGTGTGCCCCAGCCCAGCCCCCCCCCCCAGCCCCAGCCCCCAACCCCCGCCGGGCCGGGGCAGCGACTAGGAGCGCCGGCCCCTCCGATTGCCCCCTCCCTCCCACAGCTCAGCCCCCGGCGTGGGGGGGGGGGCCCTGGCGTGACCCCCGCAGACCCCCCCACGACTTAGCCCCCAGGATCTGGGGACCCCCCCAGTCATCCCTGGCTCAGCTCCCCAGGATCTGGGGACCACCCCCCAGTCATCTCTGGCTCCGCCCCCAGGATCTGGGGACCCCAGGATGACCCCCCCCTTCAGCACCTGCCTCCCAGCCCACCCCCACTCAGCACCCAGGACAGGGGACCCCCGGCATGACCCCCCCCTCCACAGGACCTAGCCCCTCCCTGCAGGGAAAGGACCTGGCCAACCCCTCCCCCACCACAATCCATCACCTGTGACGGGAGGTGCCACGGTAAACCCCCTTCACCACATTTCGCTCCTTAGCATAGGGGGAAGGCCCTGTCTGCCAGATCTTCCCCCACGCCTCCCCAGCCCGTGACTCCGCACCCAGGACAATTACGGACCCCCGCGTAACACCTCCAGCGTCTAGCCCCCAGGAGGGGAAAGGACCTGCCCAAATCCGCTGCCGCCCAACCCCCACCCCCACAGTTCAGTGCCTGGGGACCGCGGGGGACCCCAGCATAACTGCCCCACACCTCTAAGTCCCCATCCCCCACAAAGGGAAAGCATTTTTCTTGCTCCCCCATCTCCAACCTGACCCCACTCAGCACTTGGCAAGAAGGGGGGACCCCAGAGTAACCCCCCCATCATCCCCTGCTTCACCCTACTCACCGCCTAAGGATGGGGAAAGACCTGCCCCCTCTGCCCTCACAGTCAACCCACATCACAGCTCAGCACATGTGGAAATGGGGGATTCCTTGCAGCCCCAGGAAAGGAAAAGGACTAGCACTCCCCACCTCCGACTTGCCACAACTGAGACCCACGATCTCCCCCGCCCCAGAAGGCCCCCAGTCCCATCCCAGATCAATTTCCCTTCCCCACCTTCTGGACCCCACTCTCAAGGAGGGCAAAGGACCCCACCTGACGCCCAGCAGTGAGTATGGAGATGGGAGAAACTAGAGCTCCCCCCACCCTGTCCCCCACCACACACCACTGGGCAGCTGTCTCACCCAGCTGAAATCCATCTCCCTTACCCGTCTAACACTCCCCATACGAGACGCTGTTGCTCATCTTAGGTGAGGACGGCGGAAGGAGAGGACCTTAGACAGCAACCAAATGCCCTGGCCCCTAACCGGTTTCAGTACCATTCTGCTCCCACCTGCTCTCTTCAGAGGGAATGAACAGAACAGGGCAATTCAGCATATTCATAAATGACCTGGAAAAGCCAGTGAACGGTGAGGTGGCAAAATTTGCAGATGATACAAAATTATCCAAGATAGTTAAGGCCAAAGCTGACTGCCAAGGGTTTACAGAAAGAGCTTGCAAACTGGGTGACAGGGCAACAAAATGGCAGATGAAATACAATGTTGGTAAACGCAGGGAAATGATTAAGGGTATGAAACAGTTTCCATATGTGGAGAGATTGAAAACACTGCCGATGTTACACTTAGAAAAGAGAGAGCTAAGAAGGGATATGATAGAGGTCTACAAAATTATGAGTGATGTGGAGACAGTGACCAGGGAATTGTTATTTACCCCTTCACATAACACACGACCCAGGGGGCACCTGATGAAATTAATAGGCAAATAAACTAAAGGAAGCACTTCTTCACACAATGCGCGGTCCATCAATGGAACTTGTTACCAGGGGATGTTGTGAAGGCCAAAGGTATAACTGGGCTCAAAAAAGAACTAGATCCGTTCATTAAGGAAAGGTCCATCAGTGGCTATTAGCCAAGAGGGTCAGGGACACAACACCATGCTCTAGGGATCCCTCCACCTCTGGCTGCCAGCAGCTAGGAGTGGCTGATGGGATGAATCACTCAATAATTGCCCTGTTCTGTTCATTCCCTCCGAGGCATCTGGCACTCGCCATCGTCAGAAGACAGGACACTGGACTACATGGACCTTTCGTCTGACCCAGTCGGCCATTCTCATGTTCACCCCACCCGCCCAGCCTTCAGGGACAGGCTCAGGCAGAGGAAAAGGGAAATTGGAGAATGTGAATGTTTCCAACTACTGGTTCATTGCCCAGGCATCATCATTCAGGTTTGTGTGGCTGATGATGAGTTCTTGCCAATCATTCCCAGCCAAGAGCTTCAGCTATTCACTTAGCACGAGACAGGGCAAGAGAGTTGAAGTAGTCCAAGTTCTACAGCGGGCTGGAGTGAAAACAGAAGCTATGGCCACTGGCTGTTGAAATAGAAGCCTTACACTACTGAGCTAGTCCAGGTGCCCAGACTGCTGGATTAAGGATATTTTTTTTTTTTTTTGGAGATCAGAGGGAAATAACACCCTGCCTGCTCCCATCCAGTCCTATCACCTTTATCCTCAAGCGCCTTCTGTTGCGGGAAGAACCTGCACTTCCTCACCATTGTCGAGTTTATACGTGTCCCCCTCAATACACTATTATTTGCACTACGATAGCATCTAGGAGCCTCTATGGAGAACAGGGCCCCACTGCGCTAGGTGCGGTACAAACACATAGTAAGAAGTAGTCCCTGCCCCAGACCGCTTACAATATAAATAGACAAGACAAACAAAGGGTGGGAGGGGAAACGGAGGGAAAGTGACTTGCACATGGTTGCACAGAAGAGCTGAGAACAGAAGTCCAGATCTCCTGCCCAGTCCAGAAGAAGTGACTCGTATTCCTCAATGGGGACGTCCACATTTTTTCCCAGTCAGCACCTTCATGGGCAACTCTCACTCACTTTGCATAAAAATAACACAAACTGGAGACCCTCTTGTCTTGAATAGAGACTACATTCCCAGCATGCGGTGCTCTGTCTTGAGCCCCTTTGGATCAAGTGACTTTGTATCCAGAGCGCGTATTTGTATGCTGAGATTCGTAATCTTCACAAGTCACATCTCTGTATTCTAGACAAGTGACACTCAGGGCCAAATTGCTGAACCCTGCAAGATGAGCTTTCGGCACCCCTGGTTTAGTTGCACTTGGGATAGCAGAAATCTGCATTAGCTTCCTTTTGAATTCAGAATCATTTCCCCCGCTGTATGTTCCCTGCTGGACATCTCAAAGGGTCTACTGATGCTACCTTTCTAACTTCTGGGTCAGTATTCTGACCTGCAGAGAGTTGACTCTTTCCTCCTCCAGGGTCCTACCCTCTATCCCATTCCCTAGGGCAGCAGCCACCTGACTTCAGGGAGTAACGCAGACAGCTGTAAGTTTAGAACATCGTAACATTCAGCCTCTTTTGCCAGAGTGACAATTAAGATCCTTATGCAAATTGCCATATAAAAATAGAAGCCTGTGCCTAGTGTAACCCTACAAGGTGGAGCAAGAGGAAATCAGAGTAACAGAAGTGGTTACAACTCATCTGATCTGAGAACAGCTACTTTCAGAAACTGGTTTCAGGGTAGGTGGTGGTAACCGCTCTGTTTCATCTTAGTTTTATCCTGTGGAAGGGGCTGCAAAAGGACTCCACATTCTCACGCTAATGGCTCTGGTCTTCTTCTATGCTGCCCCCCATGCCTGGAATTTTCTCCCGAAACCCATTAGTCCAGTCACCCCCTTGACATCATTTCACTTCTGCCATGCACTCTATGAGAGGAAGGATAGTCTTATGGCTAAGGCAGTGGACTGGAACTCAGGAGCTTTGAGTTCAATTTGCTGCCCTGCCACAGGCTCCTTGTGTGACCTTGGCCAAGTCTCTTACACTTTTACTGTGTCTTAATTCCCCATCTGTAAAATGGGAAGAAATCCTTCCTTAAGTCTGACTTCTCTGATTAGAACAGAAGTCCCCAAAAGCAGAGGAACATTTGGGGGGTGCAGCAGGGCCTGGGACAGCCCTCATGGAGGGGCAATGAGGGACTGCCACCCAGCTCCGCTCCGCCCAGAGCTCCACTATGGCCCCACCCCCATCTGCAGCCTTGGCGCTCGGCCCCTGACTCAACCTCAGCCCCCAGTTGCAGCGCGAGGTCTTGACATGTGGCCCCTGGCTGCAGCACCCAGTTGCGGCACGCAGCCTTGGCCCCCAGCACCTGGACCCCGCCTCCCCGCTGTTGCCTCGGCTGCTACGGCCTGCCAGGGCCGCTGGGGCCCCAGGCTGATGCAGCCCCACTCCCGGCGTCGGCCCTGACCGCAGCCCCCCACCCATGGCCCCACTCCCAGCCACTACCCCTGGCCCAGACCGTGGCTCTGCTCCTGACCCAACCCCAGGTGGGTGGGAGTAGGAGGGTACGGGATAAAAAGTTTGGGGCCACTGGATTCGATTGTAAATCTCTATGGGGCAGGGACTGTCTCTTGCTATCTGTATGTACAGCGCCTAGCACAATAGCGTGTCACCACCAGAAGAAGAAAGAGGAGAAGTCATATATCCCCAAATCAGATAGAGGTAAGCAACTGTTTTCAGGCTCTCTGCACAGGTACTTTTGTGGAGAATGGTTTGGAAGAGTCATCCGAGGGAAGGGATCAGAAGGAGACCCCATCGATTGGAAGGCATGGGATGTATTGGACTGAGGATGGGGGTTCCGTGACCACCACTCCCAAGAGGAGGAGACAGATGGTGGTGGTTAGGGTCTCCCTCCTAAGGGGGACAGAGTCATCCATCTGCCGCCCAGACCGGGAAACTCAAGAAGTGTGCTGCCTGCCAGGAGCTAGAATTCAAGAAGTGACGGAGAGTCTGCCAAGACCCGTCAAGGCCTCGGACCACTACCCCTTCCTACTTCTCTATGTGGGCACCAATGATACTGCCAAGAACGACCTTGAGCGGATCATTGCAGATTATGTGGCTCTGGGAAGAAGGATAAAGGGGTTTGAGGCGCAAGTGGTGTTCTCGTCCATCCTCCCTGTTGAAGGAAAAGGCCCAGGTAGGGACCATCGAATTGCGGAAGTAAATGCGTGGTTACACAGGTGGTGTCAGAGAGAGGGCTTTGGATTCTTCAACCATGGGATGTTGTTCCAAGAAGGATTGCTGGGAAGAGACAGGATCCACCTAACGAAGAGAGGGAAAAGCATCTTCACAGGCAGGCTGGCTAACCTAGCGAGGGGGACTTGAAGCGAGGTTTGCCAGGAGATAGAGACCTAAGCCCAGAGGTAAGTGAGGAAGTGGGCCTCCGGGAGGAAGCACCAGGAGGAGGGTGCAATGGGGAAGCCTCCTGATTCATACTGAGAAAGTCGGGCAATGGGCTAGTTATCTTAGGTGCATATACATGAATGCAAGAAGCCTGGGAAACAAACAGAAAGAACTGGAAGTCCTGGCACAGTCAAGGAACTATGATGTGATTGGAATAACTGAGACTTGGTGGGGTAACTCACATGACTAGAGCATTGCCATGGATGGGTATAAACTGTTCAGGAAGGACAGGCAGGGGCGAAAGGGTGGAGGAGTTGCAGTGTATGTAGGAAGCACTATGATTGCTCTGAGCTCCAGTATGAAACTGGAGATAAGCCAGTTGAAAGTCTCTGCGTTCAGTTTAGAGGTGAAAGCTACAAGGGTGATGTCATGGTGGGCGTCTGTTATAGACCACCAAACCAGGAGCATGAGGTAGACGAGGCTTTCATCAGACAACAAACGGAAGTTTCCAGTTCACAGCCCCTGGTTCTCCTGGGGAACTTCAATCACCCTGACATCTGCTGGGAGAGCAACACAGCAGAGCACAGACCAGCCAGGAAGTTTTTGGAGACTGGTGGAGACAGCTTCCTGGTGCAAGCGTGGGAGGAACCAACTAGGGGCTGTGCTCCTCTTGACCTGCTGCTCACAAACAGGGAAGATTTGGTAGGGGAAGTAGAAGTGGGTGGCAACCTAGGCAGCAGTGACTATGAGATGGTCCAGTTCAGGATCCTGACAAAAGAAAGGGAGGAGAGCAGCAGGATACGGACCCTGGACTTCAGAAAAGCAGACTTTGACTCCCTCAGGGAGTTGATGGGCAGGATCCCCTGAGAGGCTAATATGAGGGGGAAAGAAATCCAAGAGAACTGGCTGTATTTTAAAGAAACCTTATTGAGGGCACAGGAGCAAACCATCCTGATGTGCAGAAAGAATAGCAAATATGGCAGGCGACCAGCTTGGCTTAACAAAGAAGTCTTTGGCGAATTTAAACACAAAAAAGAAGCTTACAAGAAGTGGAAGCTTGGTCAGATGACTAGGGAGGAGTATAAAAACACTGCTCAAGCATGTAGAGGTGAAATCAGGAAAGCCAAAGTGCAATTGGAGTTGCGGCTAGCAAGAGACATGAAAGGTAACAAGAAGGGTTTCTACAGGTATGCTACCAACATGAAGGTGGTCAGGGAAAGTGTGGACCCCTTACTGAATAGGGGAGGCAACCTAGTGACAGATGACATGGAAAAGGCTGAGGTACTCAATGCTTTTTTGCCTTCGTCTTCACAGACAAGGTCAGCTCCCAGACTACTGCACTGGGCGGCACAGAATGGGAAGGAGGTGAGCAGCCCTCAGTGCTGAAGGAACAGGTCCAAGACTATTTAGAAAAGCTGGACATGCACAAGTCCATGGGACCTGACATAATGCACCCCAGGGTGCTGAGGGAGTTGGCTGAGGTGATTGCAGAGCCATTGGCCATTATCTCTGAAAATTTTTGGTGATCAGGGAAGGTCCCAGCTCATTGGAAGAAGGCAAATCTAATGCTCATCTTCAAGAAAGGGAGGAAAGAGGATCCAGGGAACTACAGACTGGTCAGCCTCATCTCAGTGCCCAGAAAAATCATGGAGCAGGTCCTCAAGGAATCCATTTTGAAGCACTTGGAAGAGAGGAAGGTGATCAGGAACAGTCAACACGGATTCACCAAGGGCAAGTCATGCCTGACCAACCTGATTGCTTTCTATGAAGAAGTGACTGGTTCTGTGTATGTGGGGAAAGCGGTGGACATGATATACCTTGACTTTAGCAAAGCTTTTGATGCTGTCTCCCACAGGATTCTTATCAGCAAGTTAAAGAAGTATGGGTTGGATGAATGGACTATAAAATGGATAGAGAACTGGCTAGAGCATAGGGCTCAACGAGTAGTGATCAATGGCTCCATGTCTAGCTGGCAACCGGTCACAAGCGGAGCGCCCCAGGGGTCTGTCCTGGGGCCGGTTTTGTTCAACATCTTCATTAATGATCTGGAGGATGGGGTGGATTGCACCCTCAGCAAGTTCGCAAATGACACTAAGCTGGGGGGAGTGGTAGATACCTGGGAAGGTAGGGATAGGATACAGAGTGACCTAAACAAACTGGAGGATTGGGCCAAAAGAAATCTGATGAGGTTCAACAAGGACAAGTGCAGAGTCCTGCACTTGGGATGGAAGAATCCCATGCACAGCTACAGACTGGGACCGACGAGCTAGGCAGCAGTTCTGCAGAAAAGGACCTGGGGTTTACAGTGGACAAGAAGCTGGATATGAGTCAGCAGTGTGCCCTGGTTGCCAAGAAGGCTAATTGCATATTGGGCTGCATTAGTAGGAGCATTGCCAGCAGATCGCGGGAAGTGATTATTCCCCTCTATTCGGCACTGGTGAGGCCGCATTTAGAGTATTGTGTCCAGTTTTGGGCCTCTCACTACAGGAAGGATATGGACAAGTTGGAGAGAGTCCAGCGGAGGGCAACAAAAATGATTAAGGGCTGGAGCACAGGACTTATGAGGAGAGGCTGAGGGAACTGGGCTTGTTTAGTCTGCAGAAGAGAAGAGTGAGGGGGGATTTGATAGCAGCCTTTAACTACCTGAAAGGGGGTTCCAGGGAGGATGGAGTTAGGCTGTTCTCAGTGGTGGCAGATGACAGAACAAGGAGCAACGGTCTCAAGTTGCAGTGGGGGAGGTCTAGGTTGGACATTAGGAAAAAGATTTTCCCTAGGAGGGTGGTGAAGCACTGGAATGGGTTACCTAGGGAGGTGGTGGAATCTCCATCCTTAGAGGTTTTTAAGCTGCGGCTTGACAAAGCCCTGGCTGGGATGATATAGCTGAGGTTGGTCCTGCTCTGAGCAGGGGGCGGGACTAGATGACCTCCTGAGGTCCCTTCCAACCCTCATCTTCTATGAGTCTATGGATAAATCCCCAGTCTCACTGAGGCCTCCCAGTGCTCCTGTAATACCAAAAACGACGAGGTAGTGAACGGAAACTAAAACAATAAATAAGTAAACAGTGTCCATGGACCAACTGCAGGAATGCAGGATCTTATCCATCTTTTCTCACACCCACTTGTGTGGTCATGTCTAAACCCTAGATGGTAAGCGCCTCAAGACAGTGGCTGTTTCTGCCCGGGGAGGCTTCTAGCATGTACCTCTGGGCTCAGTACAAGTGTTAAAGGAGAAGGAACTCCTCAGGGACACTAGTGTGTAACCTGAGTGGCTACAGCCTCTTCAATGACAAGGTTTCCATATGCACTTTGTGTCTAAAACATGAAGCAAGAGAGCGAGCCATATGCATTAAGAAGAGAGAGCTCAGTCATTTCCCTGGTGGCCCTCGTAATCCAAAGCTGCCCTTTTATCATGTACCAGCAATGGAACGTCAAAATAAGGACACACCGTAACGCAGCTGCGGGAGATGTTTGACCTTTTCACTGCACGCATGCAAGGTGGAGTTAGGACTAGTCTCAACAGTAAGAACTGGTGGATTTGATTCTATGTCTTCAAGTTGCTACCAAACCTTCTGCACAGAGAAGGGCAGTGTGGTCCAGTGGATAGGAGACTGGCTTGACATTCAAGACCGCTGGGTTCAAAGCCCAGTTTTGCCACTAATCTGCTAGGCAAGACACTTCACTTCTATGGGCTTTGATTTCCCTCTGTCTTGTCTATTGTGATTGTAAGCTCTTTGGGGCAGGGACTCAGTAAGGCTGTGACTGCCACGGGGGTTTCCAGGGGCTATTGCAGTAATATAAAGCAGCTCTCCTGTCCTCCTCCTTAGCATACAATACTCATAGGCATTTTAAACCTGAGCTCAGTGGCTCCAGCCTCCAACAAATGACCCCAAGTCCATTCCATCCTTCGAGGACAAGCACACAGGCCCCTAACTACTGTTGCTTAAGTGCTTGGGAAAGCAGAAAGCACTGTGTGAATGCCACGAGTTATTATCCCATTGGAGATGTGACCAGGACTCATTGCTGTTGAAGGGTTATTATGAATAAGCAGAGAGCCTATAAGGAATGGGAAAAGGGACTGATCAGCGAAGAAAGCTACATCTTAGAGGCCAGAAAATGTAGGAATAAAGTGAGAATTGCTAACAGTCATGTTGAATTAGCTCTTGCCCAGGGAATTGCAATAAATACGAGGAGTTTTAGTTATATAAGTAAAAAGACCATTAGGAAGGATGGGGTGGGGCCGCCAGGCAGTGCGGATGGGGAGGAGATTAAAGATAATCTAGGTGTGGCCCAAAAACTAAATGAATATTTTGCCTTGGTTTACAGTAAGGATGATGACGTAGAACTTGGGTGTGAAGGCAGGATGGCTGAGTGTACAGAAATAGAAATGACTACGTCTGAAGTGAAAGAAAAATGTAGCAGTTACTGTGTTCTAAATCATGGGGACTAGGTAATTTCCACCCCAGAGTAGTGAAAGAACCAGTAGCAAGGATTTTAAATAAATTTACCTGTTCAGGGGTGATACCATATGACTGGAGAATAGCTAACATTTTATCTATATATGTGGGAAGTGATCTGGGCAATTACAGTCTGACCTTGTTAGCATGAAAGGCTTTGAAACAAATGTCAAGGGAAAGAATTAAATTCATGGAGATAAACAGAAAAGGGGATGTAATGCTTTGCTAAAGATAGATTCTGCCAGACTAACCTGATAGCCTTTAAGAAGACAGCTGATTTTTTTAGCTAAGGGAAATGCAGTTGACTCAGTGTGCTTGGACTTCAGTAAAGCATTTGCGATGATACCGCATGGGAAACATTTAATTAAATTAGAGAAGATGGGGATTAGTACAAGCCTTGTAAGGTGGGTAAACAACTGGTTACAAAGGAAGACAGCAACAGGTTATGCTGAAAGATGAACTATCGGACTGGAGGGGGGGTGTCAGGGGAGTTCCCCAAGGACCAGGCTTGGGACCAATCTGATTTAACGTTTTTATTAATGACATCCTGTAAGCCGGTGGCATGGTCCGGCTGGGGCGTCGCGACCCTTCCTTGGGCCCAGGCTCTGAGGAAGGCCACAGTGCCTTCCTTTAGGGGAATAAACAGTGCCCGTTTACAAGTCTTTAGCCCCGGCCCCCAGCGGGGTGGGCTTCCTTCCCAGTCTCTAGCTCTCCGGCCCTCCCGTAGGGCAGGGCTGATACAGGGTCTGTAGTTCTGGCCTTCCAACAAGCAAGCTAGCAAGTGGTCTGGTGCCCTCAGGCAGGGCAGGGCAGGGCAGGCAAGCAGTTTACAGTCCCTGGTCCGCAAGCCGGGCAGGGCTGATTGGCCAGTCAATAGCCCCCGGCCTTCCCACAGGCGGGGCTAGTAAAATAGTCTGGAGTCCCCGGCCTTGCAAGCAGGCGGGGCTGGTAGAGCTCAGTATCCTCTGGCTCCCAAACTCAGAGGGTGTCAAGCACTCCCAGGGTGGCTAGGGACGGAGGGAGGGGACGCAGGCCCACACGACTCCACTGCGTCCCAGCCCAGGGCCCTAGAGTCAGCGGGAATCCAGCCGCAACACGCTGACGGCTTTAGCCCCTGACTCAGCCACTCTCTAGTCAGCTGTCCCTGGGCTACTTCCTCCCACCCTGTCCCCGGGTACCTGCAGCCATTTGCTTCCCTCCAGGTCGCTGGGGTAGATGACAAGCGGGAGCCCTGTGAGTCCCTCACCACCGACCGGTTGTCAGCGGAGGGCAGCTCCTCCAGGTCCCAGGGGGTCCTCGGGGACACCGGGCTCAGGTCGCTCCAAGGGGTCCCCGACGTCGGGCAGCTCCTCAAAGTCAGGGCCGGCCTCAGGGTTTTTTTCCCATCCAGCGGTCTCGGGTGGCTCTTCCCAGCTACTAGGGTCCGGCAGCCCTCTCCAGTCATTTGTGCGCGGGAGCAGTGGGGGTTCGAACCCCACACTGGAAATATTGCGGGAGCTGGTCTATGTTTCCACCCCTGCACATCGTTCCCAGGAAACTGCCAACGTGCGCCCGGGGAGCTGGGGGGAAGGGACAGTGCAACACGGAGGCTGAAATGCTGTCACGGTATGTGTAGGAACTGCTCCCCTTCTATCCATGACCCCCCAACTGTCCCCGCATCTCCAGTGAGCTTCCACCACCTGTACATGGAGGGGCTATCCGTCAGCTTTTCTGCTATAAGCCGGCGGCTCGTCAGTTGGTAGCGACAAAGGAGGAGAGAGACCCAGGTGCGTGGGTCGCTCGCGGGACGACGATGAGCCAGGGGTGTGATGCAGCTGTGAAAAAGGCAAATGCGATCCTAGGGTACATCAGGCCAGGCATTTCCAGTAGAGACCGGGAAGGCGCTGGTCAGCCCCCATCTGGAATCCTGGGTGCAGTTCTGGTCACCCCTGTTCAAGGAAGAGGAATTCGAACTGGACCGGGGCAGAGAAGGATGATCAGGGCAGGGAGGGCTGATCTGACAAGAAGAGACTAAAAGAGCTTGGCAAAACAAAGACTGGGAGGGGAGCGGTTTGCTCCCCCCAGGGAGGGGAACAGCTGTTTAAGCTGAAGGACAGTGTTGGCACAAGAGCGAAGGGGGATAAACTGGCCACGAACCCTTTCAGGCTGGAAATGAGAAGCAGGTGTCTCACCATCAGGGGAGGGAGGTTCCCCTCCCCTAGGAGTTGTGGGGCTAACAACCAGCTAGATTTAAAATGGATCTTGATAAGTTCATGAAGAGGGTTGTATGACCGGGCTGCTTGTGGTGGTAGGGGCAGGACCGGGCAGTGCAGGGGATCCCTTCCGGTTCAGATCGAATGTTCCTAAAAAAATCTCATTTTTCAGGGTTTCAGCTGGTCACCTGCAGGGGTCAGGAAGGGTCCCCCCCCCGCATGTGTTCTGGGGTTTTTGGATCCTTCCTCAAGCATCAGGGGTAGCCTCAGTGGAGGAGGGACACTGGCTGGGGTGGGCGAAGACTCTGAGATGGCACCGGCAGTCGCGCTCTCTCTCAGGTGCTTGGCTGGCTGGTTCTTGCTCACGTGCTCAAGGTCTAACTGATCGCCATATGCAGGGCGAGGAAGGAATTCCCCCCAGCTCAGATTGCCCTGGGGGGTTTTTCACCTTCCTTTGCAGCGTAGGGGGCAGGTCACTTACCAGGCTAGATCTCGCTTAATCCATTTCCTGCCATGCCGGGGCCTTGGGTACTGGTGCACCTCCATCGCTCCTGCTTTGCCTGCGGCAGACGATTGTTTAGTCTTCGGAGGGCTGTAATGCTTTGTCCGTGTGTGGGTGCCGGTGTCCTGGATAGCCTGCAGGTCAGACGAGATGGTCTGCTCTCTTCTGGCCTTAAAGTCTCTGACTATGTGATGGCTACAAAAAGCTTGACAACGGTTGGGCTGCTGTGTTATGGACTGGGATGAAGGCAGTCTGGCCTAGAAGTCAGAGCAGGAGTCAGGTCTAGTGGGCGGAGCAGGCGTCCCAGTTGGGGAACAAAGCCGGCGATCAGCTCCAGCATCAACAGCCAGTTACCAGAGCCAGGGGTCAAGCCAGAGTCAGAACCAGGAATCGAAGCAGAGGGTCGGAGTCCAGGTCAGATAACAAATGTCAGAGGCACAGGTGAAGCTGGAGTCAGAGGCCAAGGTCAGAGCCAGGACTGGTGACTGAGGCTTGGTGATGAGGCACAAAGGCAGGAAGTGAGGCAAGGATCATGCACGGAGAAGGAGCAAGGCAGGAGCCAGGAGCGGCGCAGGAACAGGGCTGGGTGCAGGGGGCAGGCACCAGCAGGGTTCAATGCAGCCACAACAGGAAACCACCTCGTTGCTCAGACAAACTTTCTGTTCCTCCTCCTGTCTTAATCGGTGGAGCCAGGAGATCCTCCAGCCAGAGCTTCCATGGGTGGGGTCTTGACTGGGCCCATAGCCGTAGCAGCTTCCTAACCCGGCTGGTTTCACAGTGGAGCTCAGGTTGTGGCTGCTATCTAGGGCCTGCCTGGCCTGGGTTCAAGACCCAGCACCACATATCTTGCTGTGCAGAGACCAGTGCCCTGATCATGCTGACCAGTCTAGTCTTCTTGTTTTCGTGCAGTCCTCCATCCGTCTGTCTGTCTGTTGTCTCTTGCCATATACATAGCTTGCAAGCCCCTTGGGGGTAGGGACCATCTTTTCCTTCTATGTTTGTACAGCACCTAGCACAATGGGGGCCTGGCCCACGCCCAGGGCTCCTGGACGCTGCTGTAATACAAAAAACAACAATGGGTTCCTAAAGGCCAACCACTTTTTCAGTGGCAAAACTATTAAGACAACCCAAGAGTCCTGACACTAAGGCCTGGTCTACACTGACCTCAGAATTCGGTGGCAGTCAACAGGAGTTACTCAAGCTACGCAGCGTAACTTGCGTAACTCCCGTCGACTTCTTAACTTCCGTTGTGCGCGGTGTCTTCACTGCATGGTGATAACGGGAACTGTGTTCCCGCCGAGGCGGCGCTACGCCACTTGTGGGGGTGGTTTTGCAGTGTCGACTTCCTGATGGATTGAGCGGGTCTTCACTGACCACTCAGTTGATCCAGAAAGATCGATCTGATGGCAGCGAACTTGCTGCCATCCGTGAAGACATACCCCTAGTGTCGTGCTGCTGTAACCGCCAGCCTGCTGCCTCCCCCAGGAAAGGTGCTGCCGGGAATGGAAAACTGACACATTCGTATGTTATCACGTGCACAAAAACGACAGAGAAGAATGTTAAAGTTATGAAGTCAAGCCCTCAGAAGTTAGGAAATGCCAGAATTAAGGATGCCTGCGTAACCTTAATTTGGCCTTCTTGTATGAATGCACGCATCAGGAAATAGTCTGGCTCCTCATCCCAGTCCCAATGTCTTTATCCAGCCAGTCCTAGTCCCCCTCAGAGCTCTCTGTCTAGTCCCTGTCCTCGCCTCCCAACTCCACATCTAATTAGCCTCTCCCCATTCCAACCCTTCCCTGTTCCCATTCCCAATTCACCCGCACAGGCTTCCAGTCTCAGTCCCCTTCCCTGGGCTCCTCCCCCAATACCAGTCACCTATGCTGGGTCCTTGTTCCAGTCTCTTTGTCCAGCCAGTCTTAGTTCTTCCCCTCATCAGATCTGTCTCCCTACCCCCCATGATCCCATTCCTCCTTACTATTTCCCAGTATCCCCTCAGCTCCCAGTCCCAGTCTCCCTGAACAGTGAGTCCCAGTCTCCACAGTCTCCCCTCCCGTCTCCTTTTCCCAGTTTATTTCGTCAAGGTCCAGCTCTTGTCCTCTCTGCATTCAAAGCAAGTGGCGTTCTCCTCCAAGCTGCTTGAGCCGCAGGAGGGGGAGCATTGCAAGCAGAGCAGGGACAGTGTCTGTGCTCTAAATTCTGGTGTTCGGTGCCACCCCGGCCTACGGCATCCAGAAGCAGCTGCTGCAGGGAAAGTCCTGCTGAATCCCTGGAACTCCAGGCTGTAGCATGCTCAGCGCAGATGGACTCGTCGGAGAATGTAGCTGTGAAACTGTAACGAGACTCTCCTGAGCATCCACAAACTAGGATTTTTCTAAGGCTTAACTTTGGTCCTGGATCGTGCAGATTTTCACAGGGATGGCACAAGGCACAACCTTGACAGAGCCGGCTACCTGCCACATTTCCAGCCCTTGCTCTGAAGCGTGGAGGCGCTGGACTTTCTTAAAGAAAAGGTCACCAGCGTTGGGTTTTTTTAACATGGCAACACAACGTAATTTTTCCTAGCCTTGTTCTTGGAAACGCAGAACCATTTTAACTGGAACTTTCCCCAAAAATTGAGCCCAAGGTGGACTTCCAGCATGAGAAATGGAGTGGGGCTCCGTCTTGACCTGGGGTCTCCTAGCCCCTAGTCTTGCGAAAGCCTGCCACGTTCTCTAACGATTAGATGAGGTCAGGATCTTCATTTTGTGTCTCAGCCCACAGACATCACTCCCCCCGCTGCACAGCGCCCCTAGCACCAGGCTTCAGACCTGGGGCCAGCGCTGACTGAGAAGAGAGAGCGCCCCCATCTGAGTGACCCACTAGCGCTGCGGCCCTGAGTCACTCTGTGGGAAGAATGCCTTGTATTGAAAGCCCAGCACCCTTTCCTGCGGGACCTTTGGTTTCCCTTTAAGGTTTGCCATCCAAGCACTGTCCCAGCTTGTGGAGGTGAAAGATCCTCGCATTTTGATCATTGCTTGTCTGTCGGAACCCTTGTATGGTTTTAATTTTTTTGCATTGGCTGGGTTTTTATGATTCATACGCACCCAGATAAGAGATCATGCTATCAGGAAGGGAAATCATTTCCTCTGCTGGAAATCTCGGCAAAGCAGGTTTGCTATCACGATTTACAGCAGTGCTGGGCAGTTTCTCTAGATGCCATTTTCCCTGGAGACAAAAGTAATATAGAAAGGGCATTGGAATGATTTTCCCGGTAGTCACTGGAGTCCCATAGGAAATGCACTCTGGAACCCAGAGCCCTCAGAGTTACCCAGGTCCAGAGTTGAATGTTTGTGGGCAATCTAACAATAATTAAATGCTACTTGACACCTCCCAGCACATTTGACCCGAGTATCTGAGAGTGCTTTATACAAATTAATACGTTTGGCCTCACAAGCGCCTGGGGATCATTATCACCATCGCTATCAGAGCAGGCACAACCTTTTCCTTCTAAACGGTTTTCAGATGGGAAAATCATATTTTGACTACATAGGGTGTCACGCTGGCTGGACTGGGGAGGGCCTTGAGGTGTATTCAGGAGCTCTGATTACTCCCTTCTACACCAATCTCGCATTGGGGGTGTCACGCTGGCTAGATTGGGCGGGGGAGCATTTATTATGTTGTTTAACATCAGTGTGTCAAAATCATAGTAATTCACGTGAGATATGCCGTGTCAGGCACTGTTAGAAAGGCTGTAATGTGCTAAGTCAGATGATGATGTCTATGTTCATGTGTTATGTGTGTAATGGGAGTTATGGATATGTTTGGTATATCTGTATTTTAAATTGTGCTGTGTCTGGGCCACACCCCAGACAGGATGGCTGCAGCACTAGCCTGCTTAATGGCCCATTAAGGAAATTCACAGGTACAAGGGGCCCAGGGGGAGAAGCCAGGGATATACCTGGTGAGCCACCAGGACTTACTCATGTGACTCTGGACTCCATTTTATTCCTGTAAAATTCCACAAGCAGCATGGCCAAGGCCAAAGGACATAAAAGGCAGCTGCACGACATCCATTCTGTCTTCAGTCTGTCTTTAGTCTCCAGCCTACCTCTGGATCAACTCATCTACAACTGAACTGAAGCTGTGAAACAAAGGACTGAGACCCATCCAGGTATGGGATGTACACCAGAGGGACTGTACAAGCCTGCAACTCCACAGTTCTACTGGAAACCTGATATATACGGACTTTCAGATCATTTGTATGCGTCTGATTGATTTAATCCTTTAACATTTCTCTTATAGTTTGTTTCTTTCTTTTTACAATAAACCTTTAGTTTTAGTTACTAAAGGATTGGCTGGCAGCGTGGTATTTTGGGTAAGATCTAAACTTATATTGATCTGGTGCTGTGGCTGACCCTTTGGGGTCAGGAGAAACCTTTTGGTAAAGATCATAGAGTTTTAAATAACTGGTCTCTTTACTGGACCTAGTGGCTGATTGGGAGCCAGAGACTGAAATGCAGTAAAGGGGGCTGTGTGTGTTTTTATTTTGGCTTCTTGATAACCAGTGTGGGGAATCAGAAGCACTGTTTGTGGCTGGTTGGGAAGCCTGACTTCAGTGTCACCCACCAGTGCTGGGAGAATCTGCTCTCCTTTTACAGCCTGCCCTGACCGTGGCATTTTCAGGTGGCTGCCCTAGGCATGGACGGGTCACATAGGGTTTTTTTGCTCAAAGTGTTTCCTTTCTGCAGAACATTTCTATTTTTTTTTTTTTTTTGTTAAAAAACGGAATATTCAAAAATCAAAATATTTCAATTTGGACATGCTGCCACAGTGCCTTGTGGGAGCGTAGTTTGGTCACCTCATTTCCCATTCCTCTCTATGGGAAAGTCTCCCCGGCTGGATGAGATCTCCTATGATGCTCCAGAGCCAGGGATTCCCATAATGCATCACCTCTCTTCTCTAAAAGGGGAGATCACGATGCATCATGAGAGATGTAGTCCAGTCAGGGAGCCAGGCATATAGAGGAGAATGGGAGATTGAGGCACCTGAACTACAACTCCCATAAGGCACCTCATCAACATTTACAAACCAAAATATATCATGTTTTGGACAAAATATTTCGGTTTCTGAATTTTCACGCAAAAAAAAAATCTAAATTTTCTGTGTAAAATTTAGACAATTTTTTTTGGTCTAAATTTTCCATGGGGAAAAGAAACAGTTTACCAACCATCTCTAAGAAGTATCCCCTAATTATCCCTATATTGCAGAGGGACCATGAAGGTTCTGTTTTCTGGGCTCTTCTATTATGGTTCTGGGTCCATGAAAAATACCTAATTAGGTTGGATTTGATGGATAAATCCCCAAATTAAATGCCTGTTAATTCTGGATGCCTTGTTTTTTAGGTGTCTGACTTGAGACTACTATGGCCTGATTTTCAGAGGAATTGAGCCCTCACAGTTCTTGTTGACTTCAGGTACACCTAAGGTCTCCAGCTGTGCTCTTAAAAATGACATCCCCCTAGAAGGGAGGAATATTTCACGTCGCCTCCAAACTGCCCTTGATTTGATTTTGAAAACAGTCACCGTAAGTTAGAGAATCACCAAGAGCTACTCTTATCTTACCAGGGAGATTTGTTCACTCTCACGTCTCTGTTGTCCTGGGTCCTTCAGTTGGTTTCTTCTTTTGCACCATCCCTTTTTATTTCTTCACATCCCTTCCCTGTCCTGCACACTGTTCTTCTCAGATACTACCTGGCTTCCTTGCAACTCCCCACTGCCAGAGATCTGTTCCCTCCACAGAGGGGCTCGCGCTGAGGGGCTTCTCTCCATGCCAACCCAGTTTCCAAACGCCCCAGTCCTCAGACGCTGTAGACTGCTGGTTCCAACACCCCATCTCCTCTCCTTCCAACAGACACCATCCAAAGCACTCAGCGCACGTTGGGTGACGTCACCGCTTGGCAGAGAGCTAATACAGGGCCTAGACACGGCTGCCATCTCAAACTCCATGCAGCACTTACGTCCCACGTCAGCCCAGGAACTGAAGGACTATTACCTCTCCATGGTGCAGGAGCACAACAACCCACGGTGCATGGTTGGAATTCAACCCGTTTGCCAGGCAGAGGAAAGGACAGAAATTATCCAGGGAGGAAAGCTTACCCCTGAGCGCCCAAAGAGTGACGAGAGCCAGTGTCTGTCAGCGTCCCCTGGACACTGCTACAGGCTTCATCACATGCATTGTCACTTTGCTATCAAGAGCACGCCTCACTCTCCTCCCACATAATTGCATGGTGGGTTTTTTCCAATGTTCGCCAGGGATTTGGCTGCAGGACAGCCAGGTTCTCCCTCACTTGTGAGCCATTCTGGATTTGAACTCAGGCGTCCAGAGAGCGAAAGCTTCCTATGCTAACCCCCACACCCATCTCCACCACGGCCCTGCAGCCCTGCCAGCCCCTTGCTTGCCATACGGCGCGTGGAGCTCACCTGCACACCAATGCTCTCTGGCAGGGCTTTGCCCACCCCGCCTGCAAGTCAGGCACCTCTAGACGTCAGGGTGCATCAACACGTTCTTCCTGGGACCCCAGGACGTTGCAGCGCTGGAGCGGAGTTGTCACCGTCCGACGTCCCGGCGTCCTTCATATGCTGGGTAAGCACATGAAACGTGTCTATGAGGCTTCATTTCAGCACACTATGAAACCGGGAGACATAAATATTGAGTGCCAAACCCTGACACTTTAACACAACCCAGCGTGATGCATTTGACCAGTAACTGCGGTTGAGGCAATGTGTCGGACCGGTGTCCAGGCCGTGACAAAGGGGGCTAGGGAGTGCTCTCAGCTCCCCCGACAGCCACCCTGCCGGCAGGGCGGGGGGAACGGGAGCTCTTGAAGGGGAATGAAATACACAGGGCTGGCAAGGAGAGAAGTGACTTTGGGAGGAGGACAAGACACGCGACTTTAATGCTGGTGAAAGGTGTTGGCTTGTCAGCCCTGGAGACTGGGCACCAACCAGCTTCAGCCCAGGCAACAGCCGTACAAACGTCCCCCCCAGCCCCAGTCTGCCCGCCTGGCTCAACCCTGAGTCGGGCTTACCCGCTGCTGCGGTGAGGGGCGTGAACGGCAGAACCTAGACAGAGAGTCAGGGCGGTGGGAGGCTCAGCCTCAACGGCCCAGTCAATCTTTGGCCTCCCAGGTATCTGTGGCAGTGGATTTAGCGTTCTGATGCCTGTCTGGCCCCAGACACGTACACAGGCCATTGAAAGGCCAACAGATGGTGCCTGACGTGGGCTGCCCTGGCCCTAGTGAGGGAAATGGCATCCCACAGCTAGAAAGGTAGCAGCAGGATTAGCTATCAAAATCTCTGCAGCAAAACCATCAGTGTTTCCCTTGCAGGCGGCTAGTCCTCAAGGAGCTTCCAGTCTCACCCCAATGGTGGGATCCCCAAGACCTCCCCACAGACAGCCTGTAGCCTGCTACTTCCTCTTCAGACCCCTCCCTTGGTTCCTCACATGCTAGGGCATCCATTGCAAGCTTCTTCCCCCCTCCCCCCCAGTGAGCCTTGCTCTGTCTGCCTGTTGGCAGCTTGCAATGGGGCATGTGGACCTCACAGCAGTGGGGTCTAGCAGTCTAAGTCCCTAATGGCTCCTAGGTGCTGAGCCCGCGGCGGTCCTGGCATTCCAGGCCAAGCAGCCTCATAGCCAGCGGGGGGAGGTCACTGCAACACAAGGTCCGGCCAAAACACACCAGCTCTTCAAGAGCCATTAAGTAACCTTCCCCTGGGCCGCTTCCTACCCCAATTCCCAAAGCCTCCATCTCAGCTTCCCCCAGCTCCCCAACTCCCATAGCAGCCTGCTGGTCGGGCTGCCGTGGGGCAGCTGCAGGGCCTTCTGGTTCCCAGGCTGGCGCCTCCACCATGCAAGGCTTGTATCCTCCCTGCTCAGCACCCCACCCCCAAGTGAGTAGCTGGCTGCTGGCTCCCCTCCCCTTTATACTGCTGCAGCAGTTGGAGCATGCCCAGCAGGCGTGGGGGGGCGTGGCTTCTGCTGCCGGGAGTATTGGTTTAACCCCTTCATCTCCAGGGCATAGAAAGTACACCCCGTCACGCAGCTCCTTGCACAGACGCCGGCACGCCTTCTTCCACAGGGCCCCTGTGCATTCTACAATCACCCTGAGCACATCCATGTGGGCCCTGCTCCGTCCACATTTCCCTCCCTCTGAAAAGCCCACCTCTCCCATGCTGTTTCTAATGACTCAAGCGGACTTGTCCAGAGCTGCTTGTTGTTGTCCCCCTTCCCCCTCTCTTCTCCCATCTGTCCCTATCTGTGCGGTCCCCCCGGCCAGGGAGCACCCCATCCTCAATGCCTGGGAAGTGCCTACCACAGAGCAGGCACTGCCATAAAAATAATAAACCCTAATGAGTAACAATGGAGGGGATTCTGAAGCCCGTCCCATTACAGTGGTGAGTCTGTGGCTCAGCAACTCCCTTTCTGGTCACTCGGTAGTAGCTAGAAGGGTTTGAGGGAGGAGATCTTGGGTTTCAAGGTAAATCTTGAACGCTCAGACCTAATAAATGTGAGCAGGTGAGGTAACTCGGGCAAGAGAATCTGGATTTCCATTTCCGCTGGGCAGAAAACTGGCATCTTTTCCTAGGATCTGCCAAGGATTGATTCTGTCAGAAACAAAGGTGCATCTTCAAGTCTTTATAGAGGAGAGATGGATGAGCCCTATGGTGACTGGAGCTAGGAGTGATAGGATAGAGCCGAGCAATGAATTACAAGAGCTGAATATCAGGAACCATTTCCTAGTGATGAGTCATACTGGGCTGTGGAATCAGCTCCCAGGGGCTGATGGGAGCCCCAGTGCTAGAGTCACTCCAGTGCAGTGGGAAAGGAGGAGCTCTGAATACGCCTGCACTCATGTCTGGGGATGGGTGGGAAGGACTCCAGGCCTGATGCGCAGATGCCCTGCACCTGGTGCAGTCATTTACACCCATGTAAAGTGGGTGTGAAACACTATCACATCAGAACGGTAGCTTTTTACACACTGAGCGCTGCTGAAAATGATGCAAAGCAACAGGGCATCCGATCTGCATCCCCAATCCCCGCTTCGTCTCTGATCCATGCCTGCCGAGCAGGGACGATATGGTTTTGAGAAGGTTATTTGTTCTCTTCTGGAAAGTGACGCTTTGAGTTCCTGATCATATTCCCCTTCAGAAGCATCAGAGAAGACCTTTGCTCTGCTGTGAGAATTCTTCCAAGGAGGAAGCATTAAGATTAAGGAAGTCCCTCTCGTCTGCTAGAGAATTCAGAAAATCCACTCCCTCCGGTGCCAGAGAGAGGAGACTGCAGTGATCAGTAACAGCACCCCAGAGAGCTAAATGAATAGCTGCTAACCCTGAATTTACCCAGCGTTCCCTGACATGGTGTCTTGGAGCTGTCAGATCCCCACCGACCTCCCCCGATGCCGGGGCAATTTGTCCTGGAAAAGCTTCCCCAGGAATAAAGTCACATTCCACAAACGCTTACAGAGCCAGTGACCCCTTTGTTGGCTTTAGCAAAGAAACTCAATTAAAGAGAGCAGACGCTCTCGATGTGTCTCAGAGGCACTGGATTCTCTTATTGTGTCCGTCACAATGGAACCTGACTAGCCAGCAATCTGCCACCGGGGGAAAGAATCGTACTCCCTGCACTCAGGTGCGCTGCACGATGGCTGTCAACACCGGAGCTCTGAGCTTGTTGCGTTGCTACATTGAACAAGCGTCTCACCCCAGCTGGATGCGTAGGGCTGGATTGCGATGGCCCGACACATGCCGTTGACCCACGCGGTGAATCCCTTGGAAGTCAGCGGGACTGCGGGAGAAGCGGGACGTTATCCAGCGTGAGGATCACAATCTGCCCTGCAGAAAAGGCAGTGGATCTCTGCAGGTGCAGATCAGCTCAGCGGCAGGGGAGTGAGAGGCGCTCCCTAGTTTACACCTGGGGAGGGGCTGGGCCTGGGCTTCTAATTTCTCCCTTTCAAACTGCAGCAGCCACCTCTGGCCCGAGGGAGGGTCCGCCTGTCTTGTTCTTGCTGGTTACCGATGTGACTGTTCTGTGTTTGTACAGGGCCTAGCACCGTGGGGTTGTGACCCACGGCCACAGTACATATAATCAGTACAAGTAACAACGTTGCCCCCTTACGATCCCATTTTCTTGTTGAATTAACTCCCAGGGTGCCTGGCTCATCCGTCCCCCCATTCCTTGAGCAAGGGCATCATTCAGCTTTTCTCCAGGGGAGTCAAACTGTGGATGGGCATGAGAAACAGGGTTCCCGAGCTCTTTGATCCATCTAGCACAGGGTCCTGGAGCATCGGTCTGACCCACTAGGGCCATTCTTATGTCCTGGTTTCCTTATTCAGTGAGGTGCAAAAGGCTCTGCACCCACACGGCCGGGAATGCTAGTGGGGCACAGAGATTGTTGCAGTGGGCAGGGGTTTGTGGGGAAGGGAGAATCTCTAATGGTTCCATCTCATGGGTCAAGAGCAGGCTTGAACAGAACCAGAGCACAGTTCTCTTCCACTTGGACTAAAGGAGACAGGCCTGGATCCTCAAAAGTATTTAGACTCCTCACTTCCATTGAAATGCTTTTGAGGATCTGGTCCTAATTTCCTTAGCTGGCAGCAGTCGTAAGCTGTTATCCTTAAGTGAACCAGCCACTAGAGGGTGTGTGTGTGCGTGTGTGTGTGCGCGCGCGCAATACACCCATTCCCAGTGCATTACAAATGCTTCCTTTCCAGCCCTTGCATGCCCCTGCCAAGCCAAGCCAGCGGAGCTGTTTGAATAGCATTTTAGTCATTGTCAATCATTGCTAGTGGAAATGTTTTAGCTGTGATCACACGAGGGTGACCAGCTGTCCCAGGTTTATAGGGACAGTCCCAATATTCAGGGCTTTGCCTTATATAGGTGCCTATTGCCCCCCACCCCCTAGTTTTTCACACTTACTAGCTGGTCACCCTATCACACAAACACTGCCACACTCACTGTCACATTCACACTCATTAATAAGTAACAGGTGTTTATTGAAATGCAGTAGCAGCTAAATTACTGTGAACAAGTCCTTCGTCTTTGCTGGGAGCCTACCCTTAGTTTTCTGTTCCCCAGCCAGAGCTCGCCTTTACCCCACACTCACTTACTCTGTCCTTTACCACTCACGATCCCACCCGGTAAGGGTGTAAAATCTGTAATTTGGCACCTGGTGCTGCAACACCTGTACCTGGGGGCTAGGAAATGGCTTCATTTCCCACCGGTGTCACTGAGGTTCTCCCGTCTAGTGCAAGGGTCACACGTCCCATGAGACTTACCGCCACGTTCATCCTCATGGAACCAGGTTCTGCAGCACGGAGCTCCTGAAAGAAAGCGGAAGAGCACGATTTAGACAGTGCAGGGGCAAGTGAAGGTTAAAGGACAGGAGTCAGAGAAACATTCGACTTACAAGCAGGTTTATTCCCAGCTGGGCTGCTCCTCCAGTTCTCGAGAGGTCCCTGAAGAGCATATTATTTAGGAGCCTTGTACCACCCAGACCCTCACATAGGCAGCTGAGTATACAGAACAGCCAGGGGAAAATAGCAAATTAGATTTACCAGCCGCGCCTTCATATCCTGGGTCTGGAGGAAAATCATCTGCTCCTGCTTCTTCACTCAGGAGTATTGCCGATATGTTTAAGAGGGAGTGGGGGAGAGAAACAGCCGAGCAGATACATTTCCCAAATCACTTATCCAGCCCTCCTGGGTGCTGCAGTAACTTTGAGAAGAGGGACCGAGTGTAACCAGTGCAGCAGTGTCTCCTTGAACCTGCCTACATCCCAAAACAAATAAACAAGTAGCTGCGAGGCGGGAACAGCCCTACGTATCGGGACGGACTGTTGACTCTGAAACCTAATGACGACAATCTGCAACATCTCGAAAACTGAAACTGGGGGGCAGCCTAAAATGAACGGGCTGTCAGAGCAACAGAAACAAGGCCAGGGATATAGAGCTTGGTTGTGTTATTGACTGTCATATTTAACTCAGTCAAAACCTTGGTTTTCAACATGGATAGGACATTGCCGCCGTATCGTCCAACAGAAGCTACAGATTCTAGGGTATTTGGGTCTAGCTGGACTTTGCAGGAGCCTTAATTATTGGCCTAGCTTGCATCTAACCCGATGGGGGTCTATACAGGTACAGAAGGACATATCCACACCCCTCTGCATGGATCAGGATTGATCCTAGGAACACTAGCATCACTGGGGTAATCAGCCATATTGTGTTTGTCGAGCTAGACAGACAGGCGGGCAGGTGAGAAGCAGCCCTGCGTGGAAGCACATCCTAGCAGTTCAGTTGATGGCTGTCTGGATACCTGCCTTTCTGATTTTAGAACAATGGAGGAAATGGAAGCAGGGGCAGAGGGAAAGGAAAGGGCGTGGAAACACCGGCTGGCCAGGGAAAGCGAATGAGAGGGAAAGTAAGTGGAGTATACCAAAGGGCAGGAGTCAAGGTGTTATACAGAGGGGAGGGGAAATACAGTAGGGGATCAGGAGGAGAGCAAAGCTGTGTGCAATGAGAGGGGGAAGAGATTACATGGGGGGGGGCAGAAGCGGGTCACTTGGAGGTGAAATGGGGTTCTACAGAGGCAGAGGGTGAAGGGGGTTGTATGAAGCTATAGAAGAAGAAGGGGCTATAAGAAGGTGGGGCAGGGAAAGGGGGTTATATGGAGGCAGAGGGGGAAGGGCAGTAGGGGGGTGGGACGGGGGCACAGGGTTATATGGGGGGCAGAGGGGGAAGGGCTGTGGAGGGGAGGATGGGGCAGGGGCTTAGAGGGAGGCACGGAAGGAAGGTACAGGGGGGCAGGGTTGGTAGGGACTCGGGGCGGGAGCGAGGCAGAGGGGAAAGCGGGCTGCGTGGTGGGGCCGGGAGGGGATTCTGCAGCGGGCCGGGTACTCTGGGTTTGTTCCCTTCTTGGCCGGCGTCAGGGCCATGCGGCGCACGCCGGAGGCTGGTGAGCTAAGGGACAGAGAATGCCCGTCTCTGGAGAAGTGGGTCCCATGGGCACCGTACGACACCGGGACCCTGACAGCCCAGGCGAGCTGGGCCTGCCTGTCGGAGGGAAGGCGGCGTCATTAGGAGAATTACATTCCCTGCCCCATGCTGCCCTGAGCATCGGGGTACCCCGCCGGGGTAGGGACGACAGCAGCGGCCTCGCTGAAGTACCCCACGGTCCCCGAGCCCTTCACGGTCGTCAGCGTGTTAATCCTCACGCCCCCTGTGAGGCCGGGCAGGCCTATTCAACCCACCGGATGGACGGGGAGCTCCGGCCCAGTGAGCCTCCGGCCCTGATCTACAGCGGTCGCTGGGCAGCTCTTTCCACGGATGTGGGCCTGCCTGGCGGGTCTGGGCCTGCCTGACTGGGTCACCCAGGGGGTCAGTGGCAGAGCAGGGCCTGACTGTTGATCTCCCAAGTCCTAGACACCGGACACCGGCCCCTCAAGGCAGCACCATCACCGTAGGTGCTGAACCTAGGCCTGGGGTTGCTGCACCCCCTGGCTTGACGGGGTTTCCATGCTACACAGGGTTCCCGTTCGGTTCGGTGGCTCTCATCACCCCCACTTTATAAACTGCTCCAGCCCCCACCCCCCAGCTGTCACCCGCCGTCAGGATGGATGCCAGGAGAGCAGCGCAGAGCCGAGCGGCTCTTTGACCCCGGGGAGTGGGGGGGGCAGGGACAGGGGCCTCCCGTTGGAAGTTCATGTGAATTCACCAGCTGCCTTCCCCACCCTCCCGCAGGCCTCCGCTCGCCGCCAGCACCCGTTCCCCGGGGACCTCCACGCTGCCGGGCCCCGCGGTGTGAGACGGGCGGCCAGGACGGCTCAGGGACGAGAGAGCATCGATGTCCAAAGTGAGCCGATCTGGCACGTTCTCTCCAGCAGGGAGCAGTCTGGGCGTGTGCAGGCATGTGCGACACACACACACACACACACACACACACACACACACAGAATCTGTGTGCGCTTCTCTCACACGCATCCCCGAGTGCCACGGGCCCTTTCCTCTGAGCAGCGCCCTTTCGCATGCCATCCTCCCGCCTTCGGTCACTGCTGCCGGGCCCGTCCCTGACCCCTGAAGGCCGTCACAGGGGCTGGGAGTGAAGCTAACTCCTCTGCTCTGGGGGGAGAAGCCGCGCAGGGCTCAGCACTGAAATGCCCGTCGGGGCTGGCTGCTTCCCACGCCTGGGGACAAAACTCAGAAGAGGCCGGAGGTAGAACTCAAAACATTGCACCCCCCGCAGGAAACGAACCCTGGGCCTGAGGCTCCAGCCAGCCCTTGATGGGATGGTGTCACAGCCCGCAATGGCCAAGGGAAGGATCCTCGCAGCTGCGCAGAGCTGCGTCCCAGCAGGAGGGTCTTAGCAGCGCAGCCACGCAACGTGGCACCGGGGTAGGGCCCAGAGGTCAGATTCTGGGAGCTGCCACTGCAGGGCCTTGCGATCGGGCTCCATCCTGTGCCCAGCCAGCCCCTCCGGGTGCCGGCGGCATCGCGGGGCAGGGAGCAGCTCCGCCTACGCGACATCGGAACATGTGAGCAGGGCAGCTCTTAGGCAGAGCATCACAGGAATGACTGCACCACATCAGACCATTGGTCCATACAGTCCCGTATCCGCCCCTCTTGCCATACCGGATCAGACCATTGGTCCATACAGTCCAGTATCTGCCCCTCCTGCTGTACCGGATCAGACCATTGGTCCATACAGTCCGGTATCTGCCCCTCCTGCCATACCAGGTCAGTCCATTGGTCCATACAGTCCAGTATCTGCCCCTCCTGCCATACCGGATCAGACCATTGGTCCATACAGTCCCGTATCTGCCCCTCCTGCCGTACTGGATTAGACCATTGGTCCATACAGTCCCGTATCCGCCCCTCTTGCCGTACCGGATCAGACCATTGGTCCATACAGTCCAGTATCCCCTGCCTCCTGCCGTACCAGATCAGACCATTGGTCCATACAGTCCGGTATCTGCCCCTCCTGTCATACCAGGTCAGTCCATTGGTCCAACAGTCCCGTATCCACATCAGACCATTGGTCCACACAGTCCAGTATTCCCGCCTCCTGCCGTACCGGATCAGACCATTGGTCCATACAATCCAGTATCCCCTGCCTCACTGGATCAGACCATTGGTTGATACACTGGCTTCCAATAGATTTTCAAATTAAGTCCAACATCTCGGTCCTTAGCTTCAAAGCTCTCCCTGGCCTCAGCCCAGGACACCCGAAAGGCCATCTAAAGCTCTGGGATGAAGACAGGAGTCAACAACCTCCCTCCGCTGGCCCAGTGGGATTCTCAGCAATGAAGAGCAAAGCTTTTCTAGCCAGGAGACAGAAGCTTCTCCGGGAGCAGCCCCAGACTGTGGAATAAACCCCCCCTAGGGACATCCCAGACCTCAGCACCTTCCCCTCCAAGAGAAAGGCCCATTTCTTCAACCTGCCTTGGCTAATACAAACACAGAGCAACAGGCACATCTCTATTAAAACCCACACGCACTCCCCAGACCGAAACAAGACACTCTCCTGCACCTGCTTCTCCCTCTGGGGAGGGATGGGAGAACAAACAACGTGACGGCTGAGTAGTAGAGGCACTTCTGGCTGGCACGCAGAGGTGATGAGCGCAGTAAGAAAACCGATAGGGACTAGACTAGACTATGGCTGCCTCAGGCCGGATCAGGTCGGACCAGCGGCCCAAACAGTAACTTATAATAAAACAATGCTTTGCACTCACACCGTCCAGCCCGGGATTGCGAGTGGCTTTACAGACATGGTTGAGGAGCACCCATAGCTCACAGAGGGGAAACTGAGGCATGGGCAGGGAAAAGCACTTACTGAGAATCGCACAGCAAGTCAATGGCAGAGCCAGATAACGTACAGATGATCCTGTACCCTCTGTCCTAGGCATCTACTCCCAGAGATGAGAATGAAATTTATCTTCACTGATTCCCACCCCGTTCTAACCACTAGACCTCCCTCCCTCCAGAAGGGACCCGTGCTTTGACCATTAGAAGACACTCCCCTCCCTGAAATAGAACGCAGGAGTCGGGGCTTGTGGGGCCTTAGTTTAAGTACTAGACCCACCCCGGCCATGCCCATGGAACTCGCACCCCCTGACTCAGAGTGCCCCAGCCTGCACCATCTCCCTCGGCTGGGCTCCCTTTCTGTTCCGATCCGGTCTCAGGATGGGGGTGGTGCTCATGTCTCTTGGCCGCGTTTCCCTGAGCCTGCAAACTGGAGCTGCTGTTTCCAGGCTGAGTCCTGCAGGCTGATGGAGCCCACGCAGTCATCTGTCCCGGCGGAGGAGGGCAGCTGGCAGGTGAAAAGGCCAAGGGAGAATGGGGGCAGCTTGCAGAGAGCAGTGGGGCCTGTAGCACAGGGGCTCGTTGGGGCCCATTGTTGTGGCTCTTCCTCAGGCCCAGGCTCGGAGGAAGGCCACTGCACCTTCCAAAAAGGGGAACGTTAGCACCTGGATACTTTGCCGTCCAGGCCCTCAGGCAGGGCGGGCGAGCAAGCAGTGTCCTGGAGTCAGGAGAGCAGGGGACGGTACTCCTTCACTGGGTTGCAAGGATAAGGGGGGAGGGGAGAGGGACACAGGCCCACCCGACTCCACTGCGTCCCAGCCCAGGGCCCTAGCAGTGGCAAAAGCGGTTGCCACTGTGTCAGCAGGGCTCCCGCCGCAACACACCACGGCTACGGATGTCCCTGGGCCACTTCCTCCCCATATCCCCAGGCACCTGTACCGCTGGGATCTTCGGTGTCACTGGGGTACACAGCCCACGACAGGCTCGCCAGTCCCTCTGCGTCCACTGGCAGCAAGGCGGGGAGCTCCTCTGCAAGGGGCAGCTCCTCCAGGGCCCGGAGGATGGCTCAGCCTCAGGCCAGGTCCGGCCTTGGGGGGGATCCCCTAGCCCTCCGGCTCAGGGAACTCAGTCCAATTACTGGGGCCCAGGGGCCTGGCCCAGTCCTGGGGGCCAGCAGGCCTAGGCCAGTCTAGGGAGCCCAGAGGCCCTAGCCAACCCTTGGGGCTTGGTCGCTGGGGCCATCCCCGGGTCCAAGGCTTCATGAAGTGCTCGCTTGGGGTAGCGGCCCGGCTGGGTTCCAGCCTTGGCTGCAGCTGGCAAACCAGCACATCTGCTTCTAGCGGCAGCCTGTCCCTCCCTGAGCTGTGGGGCCTGCATTTTATACTCTCAGCCCTGGTGGCAGGCTCCGCCCCTCCGTTGTTGGATTGGCTGGCCGGCGGGACCTATCGCTGGCCAGCTCCCTGGTTGTCTGGCGGACTGGGCGGCCGGCCCTTTTTCTGCCTGCTCTGGGCATCGTGGCCCTTCCTCAGGCCCAGGCTCGGAGAAAGGCCACTGCACCTTCCTATAGGCCCCAACACCCAGCCCTGGGGCAGCATGATCCCCTAAAGGAGTCCGCTGTGCAGCTCCACCTAGCTCCAAGGCATGTATTACAAGCACCAGCTTCCCATTGCAGCCACAGGCCAAAGGGACGTCCACAGGCCAGCTCCATGGAGGTTTTCTTGAGTCGTACCGTCCCCCTTCCTGATCAGGTACCGCGTGGTGCCCGGGGCTCCGTCAAAGGGTCCACTGTCACTCAGATGTGTCACTCAGAGGCCCAGGGCTCAGGGACGTCACCCAGGTGCCCCAGGACTCTCTGCTGTGGGGCATAGCTGTCAGCTGAAATCGGGCCAACAGCCCAAAGCAGAAAAGTGTCAATTTTTGCTGGAGGGGAGAAAAAAAATCTATTCCTGGCAAAAAAATGACGTTTTCCCAGGAGCCGATCACGTGCCACTTGGTAATGAAAAAAAAAAGTGGCCAGTCTGAAGAATGCGTCATTTGAGCCGTATTTATTGTTTTGCCAATGGAACGAATTATTTCCCGCCACGCTCTCCCGGGGCACCTCGGCCACCCGGCGGTCTCAACGCGCCGTGAAGAGGGAGACGTCAGACTCTGGAGGCAGCATCTGAGAGTCTGCTGCCGGGCAAAGCCCAGCTACAGCAGAGAGGGTGTGGGCAACTCGGCAGCGCAGACATGGGCAACCCAGTGACTCACCCCAGTGCCTCAGCGTGGCACCAGAGGGTGCTGTGCCGTGGGAGCGACTCTTTCTGCGATGAGACGTGAAACTGGGGTTCTGGCCCTGGGTGCCCATTTCAGGCTGTGATTGCAAACCCTCCATCCACCTGGGTTCTGCCTCCAGGAATGCTCTAACCCCCAGGGCGCCATCCTGGGCTGTGCGCTCCCCATGCACCATGGCGGTGTCAGAGGTTCGTGGCCAGGCAGGCAGCGTGGGAGCTGACCTAGACGGAGCCCATCACCGGCCTCATGGATTGGAACCAGGGCTTTGGAGTCACTCTGGGAATGGAGAAACAGCCAGAGAGGCTGGCAGGGCAGCACGCACCAGGCCGGGCTCAGCAAACATTCAGCTTTGGGCTAGTGATCACAGTCACCCCAAGGCAGAAGGAACCATGTAGCGGTTGAATTAGGAGGAGGAAAACCCCAGGACTTATTGCTGTTCTCGTTTACACCAGTTTCACTCCACTGACTTTAAAGGAATAACCCTGATTTGCCCTGACGTCAGGAGAGGGGAATCAGATGCATGGATTGCAATGGCAGGGTCGACACGGTAGAGGGCAATAGTCTCCCAGAGACAGTAGAAAGCCTGAAGGCCCAGGAGCATCAAGGAGTCCAGCAAGTCCCTGCAGCTTTATCCCGCACGGACAGTCGGCGGACGGAGACCCTCGATTGAGGGAGGCATCATGTTCCCCGCAGGCATCTCATTTTCCCCGTCTATCGCTAAAAGCATCAATGCTGTCTTGCCTGGATTACGTTTGAGCCAACTGGCCTTCATCCATTTGCCTATGTCTTCTGGGCCATCTTGGACAGTGGAGGCCGTGGGGTGGAGCAGACACTGAGCCAGATATTGGCAGCCGAGCACTGATCTAGACCTGCAGAGAACTTGGCCACTGACCATGCTATCGACACCGGAGTCCAAGGTGTCTTGTTCTCTCTTTGATGGGTCTCGTGCCTGGGCTGATGAGAAGGGGAGACAATCGGGTGCCTTGCTGGCCGGATTTTGAGCTGGAGGAGGGCTTTTGAGTTCCAAGCTGATCCGTCCGTGCTGTCTGTGAATGGCCGGCAGTCGGGGTGGGGGAGATCTGTGCTTATGCCTTCACATCTGTATCAGCTCTGACTCTCGTCCCCCTCTCTAATCTATCTGCCTGGGAAATAAGTAGAGAGAAATAAAGTGTGTTCCAAGCGAAAAGCCCTGCGTGTCTCATCCTGCGTGTGATAAAAGCTCCCAAGTGGGTCAAGCTGAAGCAAACTGTATTTTGCTAAAATACAAAGTCCTCTACCCCCTTGGAGAAACAATAATTATGTGGTGAGGATAAACAGCCGCGCCTCTGAGACAGCTGACGCCACCAGGAATAAGAATTAATTATCCCACTGCCCGCTGGAAGTACAAAAGACAGTAAAGTGCGCATGCCGTCTTCATGTTGCTGAGAGCCCAGTGGGATGGGGTTTTCCACCAATATTATTCGGTCTTACATTTCTATAGCGCCATTCATGCCAAAGGATCCCAAAGCGAGAGACGGTAATCACTGTAGGGGGATATCTAGGGCCTGATCCAAAGCTCAGGGAAGTGGATGGGAATCTGGCCAGTGGCTTTGGCGCTGGTCCACAGAGAATGCAGCCCTGGACTGGGCAGCTCCAGTGGAGACGCTGGTGTGATGGTGAATGCAGGACTGATTCTAGGCATCTCCAGGGACATCCGGGTAACAGAGAAGGTAGCTCTCATTGAGGGCATGGACTTTGATGTAATAGGAATGCAGCACTGATTCTGATCTGTAGTGCATTTAATACCAGTATCAGATGAGTTGTTAATCTGGAGTCCTGGTCAGATTCTAATCTGGGGGATTGTATTCATACAATCTACACTCTCCCTGCAGTTACAATTAACTGACACATTCTTCTCCCTCTGCTGTTCTACATAGTGTTGCTGTTCACTGCTTAAGCAGCTGCTGAGTTCCACCCCAGAGGTGGCCACATTTCAGAGCAGAAGGAAATGACCTATATAAATAAGAGCACGCTGAGATTCTCTGAGCTGAAATGGAAGGGATCGTTATTATGATTCTGATTCCAGGTGGGAAGTAACAAAGCACAAAAGACGATTTTAGTAGAAGACGTTCCAACGTATTGAACACTGTTCTTATTGAATGCACCATGTGCTCCCCATACACAGTACCAGGGCAATATATAGGTGAGCGCAAAGGTTCTCTGGCATGAATCGGAATACAGGGTTGGGTATTCAGGGTTCTGGTACATCTATAAATGTGTCTCTTGTGTTTCTGGTCCATAACTGACAGGATCAAGCGTTAATTCAATGACATTTTACCTCACGGTGGAGCTGTGCCCTTGCTTTGTTTGCCATGTGTGCGGTGCCCGGCACGTGGTGAGCCCAGCAGTAAATAATCATCACACTGCATTGTGGTTATAGTGCCACGGGTGTCACACGACTGTCTGCAAGAGAGGGCTCCAGGCACAGCGCTACCATTATACAGAGAGGGCGACACGTGCCTTGTTTTAAAAAAACCCTGGTTTGCTGGGCAGGTGTGTGAGCTCAAAGGGAGAGAAGTTCTAATTGCGGAGGTAACCCTGGCTGCTGAATTCCCGTTTTAGTCTGACGGGCTGTCTGATGGCCCAGGGCTGGGATAGCAGGGAGCTGCGGATCAGGACTGGGGCACAGCCGAACCTAAGCGTAGAATGCAGAGGCTGCAGGTGAGAACTGCGCAGCACCTGCCCTCTCTGTGCTGGCTCCAGAAGGATGGCTGACTCCCTCTGGAGAGCGTTACACCCCTCACTCCCTGAGAAGCACTTTGGACATGTTAACTATGAAGCCCCCTGGTTGATAATGCTCAGTAACAGAGCAGGCTTTGCTAACCTCGATGGGGCGCATGGTGCTGACTCTGCCCATGGGCTCCACGGAGACACGGACCCAGGGGAATTCGATTTTTACATCGGAATGGCCATGGCGGGTCAGACCAATGGTCCATCTCACCCAGGATCCTGTCTTCCGACAGTGGCCAGTGCCGGCTACTTCAAAGTGAACAGAACAGGGTGATTTATCAAGTCCCAGCATCTGGCAGTCAGAGGTTTAGGGAAACCCAGAGCCTGGGGTTGCGTCCCCGACCATCTTAGCTAACAGCCATTGATGGGCCTGTCCTCCATGAACTTATCTAGTTCCTTTGCAAACTCAGTTATCCTTTTGGCCTTCACATCATCCCCTGGCAACGTGTTCCGCAGGCTGACTTTGTGTGAGGAAGTACTTCCTGTTTTTTTTTAAAGCTGTTCCCTATTCACTGTCTCCACAGCAGTCACGATTTTATAGACATCCATCGTATCCCTCCTTAGTCGCCTCTTCTCTAAGGTGAACAGTCCCAGTCTTTTTCATCTTTCCTCATACGGAAGCTGTTCCATCCCCCTCATCGTTTTTGTTGCTCTTCTCTGCACTTTTTCCAATTCTAATGTGTGTTTTCTGAGCTGGGGCAACCAGAGCTGCAGGCAGTATTCTAAGTATGAGAGTACCATGAATGTATACAGTGGCCTTGTGATAGATATCCTCTGTCCTATTCTCTAACCCTTTCCCAATAGTTCCGAGCATTCTGTTAGCTCTTTTGACTGCCACAGCACATTGTGCAGATGTTTGCAGATCACGATCCACGATGAATCCAAGCTCTCTTTCTGGAGCGGTAACAGCTAACTTAGACCCCATCATTTTGTATGTGTGGCTGGGATCATGTTTTCCAATATGCCTTACTTTGCATTTATCAACATGGAATTTCATCTGCCATTGTCTTGCCCAGTCACCCAGTTCAGTGAGCTCCCTTTGCAACTCATCACAGTCAGCTTTGGACTTAGAATCATGTAACCAAAGACCCAGAGGGTTAGAGGGGACCGCCAGGGCAGGGACTGCAAGGGTCATCTAGTCTAATCCCCTGCCAAGATGCAGGATTTGTTGGGTCTAAACCATCTCAGAGAGGTGGTTATCCAGGCTCCTTTTGAAAACCTCCAGTGAAGGCGCTTCCACAACCTCCCTACGCAGTTTGCTCTATTGCCCGACTGTTCGTACAGATAGGAAGCTTTTTTCCTGAGATTTAATCTAAATCTGCCATGCTGCAGTGTGAACCCATCGCCCCTTGTCCTGCCCTCTGTGGCAAGAGAGAACAACTTTTCTCCATCGTTTTATGGCAGCCGTTCAAATATTTCAAGACCATTATCTTGGCCCCCCCCCCCTCCCCTTACTATCTCATTTCCAAGCTAACATACCCAGTTCCTTCAGCCTTTGCTCCAATGGCTTGCGTTCCATCCCTTGGAGCATCTTGTCTTAACTAGTGTGAGTATTTTGTGTCACCTGGAAACTTTGCCACCTCTGTGTTCACCCCTTTTTCCAGATAATTTCTGAATATGTTGAACAGCACTGGCCCAGGAGATCCTTGGGGGAACCCACAATTTACCTCTCTCCTTTTTGAAATCTAACCATTTATTCCTACCCTTTGTTTCCTGTCTTTTAACCAGTTACTGACCCAGGAGAGGACCTTCCCCCTTCTCCCATAACTGCTTACTTTGCTTAAGAGCCTTTGGTGAGGGACCTTGTCAAAGGCTTTCTGACAATCCAAGTACACTATATCCACTGGCTACCGTGTCCGCATGTTTGTTGACTCCCTCAAAGAATTCTAATAGATTGGTGAGGTGTGATTTCCCTTTACAAAAGTCATGTTGACGCTTCCCCAACAAATCGTGTTTGTCTATGTGTCTGATAGTTCTGTTCTTTACTATAGTTTCAACCAATTTTCCTGGTACTGAAGTTAGGCTTCCCAGTTTGTAATTGCCAGGATTGCCTCTGGATCCTTTTTTACAAATTGGTGTTGCATTAGCTATCCTCCAGTCCTCTGGCACAGAGCTTGATTTAAGAGATAAGTTCCATACCACGGATAGTCGTTTTGCAGTTTCGTTTCTGAGGTCCTTCAGAATGTTTGGGGTGAGTCCCATCTGGTTCTGGTGACTTATTACTGTTTAATTTAGTAATTTGTGCCAAAACCACCTCTACTGACACCTCAATCTGGGAGAGTTCCTCAGATTCACCTAAAAAGAATGGCTCAGAGGTGGGAATCTCCATCACATCCTCTGCAGTGAAAACTGATGCAAAGAATTAATTTACCTGCCCCACAACGGCTTTGTCTTCCTTGAGTGCTCCGTCAGTACCTGGGTCCTCCAGTCGCCCCACCGATTGCTGGGCAGGCTTCCTGCTTCTGATGTACTTAAACAAAACTTGCTTTGCTTTGTTGTGTCTTCAGCTACTTGCTCTTAGAATTCTTTTGTGACCTGCCTAATTATATTTCTACACTTGGCTTGCCAGAGTTTGTGCTCCTTTCCATGCGCTTCAGTAGGGATTGATTTCTGATTTTTTGCCTCTAGCCACCATCTGTTACCCTGTTTAGCCATGACAGCATGTTTTGGTCTTCTTACTGTGCTTCACTATCATTATTTGGTGCATACATTGTGTTTGCGTTTCTCACCTTCTCTCCCCTTTCTTGATGTTTCCCTCCTGTGTATTCGCATGAAGCCAGCATTGCACACAAACTCTGACTCTCTGACCCGCCCTGTCTCCTTCTGGATCTGGAGAACAGATGCAACTGGATCCGGCTCTGCAGCCGTCCTCTTCTCCTCCTGGAGTTCTTGCTCCTGCTGCACGGCCCAGCGCCAATCAGCCCCTGGGTACCAGAGAGTCAAGCTGCCCACTGAGGCCAGCGCTAAGACGCCCATAGGTACCAGGGCCAAGATACCCATCCGTGCCACTGCCAGGACCCCGGGGCCTTCTTCCAGGCGCAGCCAATGGTCCGCTGTGAGCCGCACACAGGGCAGCGGGGGCCCATAAAGCAACACCGGCTTCTTTAAAGACAAATCCGGGGGTGGGGGGGGGGCTGCCCCCAACCGCTGCCAGGCGAGGCGGGAGGAGGAGAAGGGGGACTGGAGCACTGGGCTTTGGCTCCCGGCCCTTGCGAGCCCTGCCTGGGAATGGGGAGGGTCTGGGAACGGGGCGCAGAGCCCAGGGGAAGGCGGCTCCAGCCCGCCGGCCTGCAAGGCTCCGCAGTGGCCAGCGGCAGCCCGGGGCTCCCTCGGACCCAGGGCGAGGGCTGGCGCTGCTGCTCCCCTCTCCTCCCGGGAACCCCTTTCCCCAGCCCGGCGAGCCGCGGCCGGCCGGGGGCTCCAGCCCCCTGCGCCCAGAGCCCTCCCGCTGCCCGGCCCGGGCGGGGCGGAGGAAGGGACCGGCTCCCCTGGGCTCTGGGGGAGCCGGGTGGCAGGGGAGAGCGGAGCACGGGGGCCGGGCGGGAAGCCCAGCGCCCGGCGTGCTGGAGAGCGGGTCCCGTGCGCTCCCTCCGGCTGCGGGCTCGCTTCGCCAGGGCCCCGCGTCCGCCGGGCTGGCGCCTCCTTCTGCGGGAGCCTGGACAGCCGGAGGCTGGTCGGGGGCAGCGTGGCCCGGCCCCCCCCCATCACCCCCACCGCCTGACCCCGGCTGCTGCGGGGGAGGCAGGCAGGGAAGCAGGGCGGGCAGCCTCCTCCGGCAGCCAGCCCTCGCCCTCTCCTCTGCGTTACGCACGGGACTCCCTGGCCGGCGGGCTCCCCCCCCCACCCGCACCCCGGCTCCCCATTGCAGGGGGCAGCTCGGGCAGCTGGTGGTGCGGAACGGCACGTGCCAGGCCTGGGATCTGCCCAGCTCCCCCCTGCCCGCGGGGCGCCCCGGGGAGATGCTCAGGGCCGGAGGCGGGGGGAAGGGAGGGGAGGCGGGGGGGAGCGCGGCTCCCGGGGGCTGGGGAGCGCAGGGCTGTGGTTAATGTATAATTGGGAGCATATGGCGTTGCAAAGGCAGCCTATTCTCTCGGGAGAGCGAGGGGCCGGGCGGCCTTCGCTAATGATGCTCAATTACTGCCCAGGCTGGCCCGGCAGAGCGGCCCGGCGGGACTCCCCCGTCGGCTAATATTTGCTCTTCAAATATTGTATTGGCAAGGTTTACAGCGTGTGTTTATCTGCAGGGCCGGGCGGAGGGGGCCATCTGTGCCGGGGCCCTGCGGAGCTGGAGAGACACCGGCCCCCCAGGGTCTGCCGCCCGGGCCTGCCTTCTATTTGCTCAAGGCAGGAGGGGAGAAAAACCCCCGTAATAAAACCGAACCGGGGCTGGGTTTATGGTGGCCTCAGAAGCACTCGGCCATCTGGCAGCTGTGCCTGCCGCCCCGCCGCCCCGGGGGCTGGAAAAGCACCGGGGAGCCGCGCACGCCCTCCCCTCCTCCACCCCCACCCAGCCCCGGCCCCCAGGCCTGGCTGGCCCGGCCCGGCCCGGAGAGGGGTGGGTGCAGGACTCCAGAGGGGAGGCCGAGACATCCCCCCCCCCCCCCCCGCGCCGCCCCGGGGATGCGCGCGGCTGGGATGCTGCGGCTCGGAGGATGCCCGCGGGGATGCAGGCGAGGCGGCGGGGCGGGCGCCTGCCCGGCCCGGGGATGTGCTGTCCACACCACGCTAGTGCTGAAATCCCTGCTCCCAAAGGCGCTGCCCTCGGGCCGCTTTTCCTCCCGGGCTCCGGCTTCCCACCGCTCCCCCGGGCCGCCCGCGAGCCCCCGGAGCAGGGGAGAAGGGCCGGGGCGGTGCAGAAGGGGCCCCTGGAGCCTGGGCTGCAGCAGCCTCTCTTCGGGACCAGCCCGCGTCCCCTGCAAACCCACCGGCCACGGTGCAGGGACCTGCCCTCCCCGGCCCCGGGGTCCCTCTGCTCCCGCCGCCCGGCACCTCAGCCTGCCCCGGCCGGGCGCAGGGACCTGCCCTGTGGTGTGCGCCCAGCCCGCGGACCGAGCCAGCCCCGTGTCTCCAGCCCGGCGCCTGCCCCGCTGCGGAGAAGGGGAGCCGGGCTCCTGGCGAGCGCCCGCCCAGCCTCGGGGTGGCTGGGGAGCCCCAGGAGCGAGAGGGCTGGGAAACGCATCCCCAGCCCCCGGCGGGGCGGTGCTGCCCCGGGGAGGGGAGTGAGGGCTCGGCCGGGGCCGGAGATGCGGGGCTGGCACCTTTCGGGGGGCTGGAAAGCAGCCTTGGAGGAGAGGCAATACATTCCGGTGAATTCAGCCTGCGCCGGAGCGTGTGTGTGAGAGCGTGCGTGCATATGTGAGAGTGTGTGCACACGCGTGAGTGAGTGTGCACGTGTGTGTGTGTGTGTGTGAGTGTGTGTGTGTGTGCACGTGTGTGAGTGTGTGTGTGTTTTATAACCCAGGTCTGTCTGGGAGCTGCTGCAGACAACGCAGCTGAATTCTCTCCTCCTCGCCCTGCCTCTGCCCTGTGACATCACCACCTGCTGCCCTCCTGCACCTCCGCCTGGAGTCAGATCCATCCCTGGGCTACCTGGCGAGAAACTCCAGCGGCTCCACTGCCCCGGAGAGGGCGAGGAAGGCTGAGCTCGCCCTGGTGGAGCTGACACCTCACGAAGGACAGAGAAAGTTCCCCAAAGGCTCCCAGGAGGCGAGGTCCGCTCCAGGGGCGGATCCCCTCTTTGCTCCAAACAGGTAGTGACTTTAAGGGCTCGTAACAATTCTGGAGGGGGGCGATTCTCTGTTTGGCTTGGCTTTGCTGCCTCTGCTTCTTTGTAACAGCTAGCCCAAGGCACCGGGGCAGGTCCCTCTGGCTCCTCTCCTACCCTCATGAATAAAATTAGCAGCAGCATTTCCAGCGGACAGAGGCTTTCTAGTTTATTTCTTAGCCAGACAGATCCAGGAGTCTTGTCTGAGCTGCCCCAGGAAACGTCTCCTGAGGACAACTCCAAAGCAAAGATTCTTTAGAGAATGAGAAAAGTCTCATGTTTCCTCCTTGAATATTTTCCTTCAGCTTCTACTCGAGGCTAGTCTGACCCTGCACCCATCACTCTAGTACAGGGACACAAGGCCAAACCTGGCCTCCCTTACGCAGACAAAACTCCCACTGACCTCAGCGGGGTCTCTGCCTAAGAGAGGGCTGCAGGGTTGGAGATTCTGTGTCGTTCTCAACTTGTTTAGCCATATCCTTTTCTCCCAGCATGCCAGTATGCAAAGTGCATTTCACAAGGAAGTGAAATCCTGCCTCCCCCTGTATAATGAGGATCAGGTTCTTCAGCCACTGTAAATCAGTGTAAATCAGTTCCATTCAAGTCGACACTGATATACACCGGCTGATGCTCTGGCCTGGGGAAGGTGGTGGTAGGTGATATAACACCTTGTCTTTCTCTGATTTGTCATTTGAAAGCATCATGTGAGTTACAGCCAAAGGCAATCCATCACCTTCAGCCCAGGAAATGGGAAATTGTGTGGGTTAGAGATTTCATTTTTCATCTCCAGAAAGTGTATTGAACTCTTTCCCGTTTGTTTATTTACTTGGATTTGTTTTGCATTGGTATTAATAATCACAGTCCAAAACGATTTCCCCAAGCCGTGTAGTGAAGGTACTACAAAGGGAGTGAAACTAGAGCATTTCTCTGAGTGAGCTGGCGTGTCTCAAAACATCCGTGAGTTTTCTCTTGCCCTGGGAGAGCAAAACTATGTCAAAAATCCTGGCTGGTATTTTTCAGACCAGTGATTCTGCGTGACACCTCTGGAAATCAGGCTGTTTCGATGTATTAGTAGTAATAAATGTATTGTGATAGAGCCTAGGGGTGAGAGCTCTGCAGAGATAGGCAGTGCAAACACATGACAAAGAGATGAAACCAGCCCTGTAGGTGCCTAAATATGGATTGAGGAGTGTAATTTTAGGCACACACGCTGGAAAACTTGAGTGTTTATTCATTTTAAGTGGGATTTTCAAAAGCACCTTAAGAAGTTAGGCACTCATCTTCCATTGACTTCCTAAGGGAACTGGGCACCGCTTTCCTTTATATGCTTTTGAAAGTCTTGCCCTTCTTTCAACTGTTTTTTGATTGTGTGGTTTTGTGTGTGTGTGGGTGAGGGGTGGGAAGGTGGCAACAAACATACAATATTGTGTTGGCTGTTGTGGTTGGTTATTATGAAGATGCAGAAGAAGTATGCACACCTTATTTTAGGCTCTCAGTTACCACACATGATGAATGGGAAAGAAAGAAAGAAAGCAAGAAAGAAAGAAAACCATTTTCATATGACACCTGAAAAACTAAGGTCCACACAGACATTAAGAGCACACGCCATTTTTCCTAAGAGCAGGGTTGGTCTCAGTGTCCTTTGCCAAAATTTCCTCTTCCAGTATGCTGGGTGATGTCTGGTAGTTGCCCTCCCACCCAGAGACGGCTGCATTTAGTGGTGCTGCATATCTGTATTTGCAAAGCACCTTCAGATCCTTTCTTTCTTCTGCCTAGCAGAAACATGAGACATTCATTGTTATTAGAGACACACATTGAATGTGGCACAATTCGAGCCACTTTCGTTCTCTCGCTTTCCACATAAGCCGCTGGAAAGTTGGCAGGTGGTAACACCGGGTCATTAGCACTCCAGGGGAGATGCAAATCAGTAAGCGAGCAGGGAAAGGCTCTGAGTGCCTTCCAGCACGATCCCCTGTATGCCAATCCTTGCCCCAGTGTTTCAGGGGATTTTTGGCTAGGATGTGACACACCACAGGGAATTACTAGGCTTTGCAAAATGTCTGTCTGCAGAGATATTGACATGCAGGACCTGCTTTTGGTTCATCCCAGGCTTCTAGTAAATCTCTGGGGACTGGGAAAGGTGGCATCGGTCCAGCACACGAACAAGAATTCTGGACATTGATGGGAAAGTTGTAAGTTTTTCTTTCTGGGGCATGCATTTCAAGCCCAAACAATTCTGCCCCTGAAACACTATGTACAACACTGCATTTGGCAAAGGGGACAGGGGATGTTTGCTCTGCAGGAGAGCGTGGGTGTTATGCTCGTCTATGTCTTCTGTGCCAAAGGCCGGGTGTTGTGGCCATGGCGTTTAAATCCAGTTGGTTGGAAGGTGCAGGTCCCAGGTGGCATATGCCAGAGAGCACAAAGAGCCAGGGACCAGAGGATTTTTGTCTAAGAACAACGGGGCACCTAGCAAAACACATCTTAGCGTTCTAAGTGTCAGACGGCGTGTGGGGGGGAATGCAGCGCTGAGCTCTGGGGTCCCGGTGCACTCTCCCACCCACAGCCAGCTGACACTTGGGATGGAGTCTTTCACTGGGCCACACGCTGAGCTCAGTCAGACTGGTGTAAATCCAGCACCACTCCAGTGGCTGTGGGTTTACACCAGTGCAATGGAGAGTGGAGTCCGGCCCAAGTTGCTGAACTCAATCCAACGTGACCCAGGAAAGCTGAATGAAAGGAGGAAGGCGCCATCACGGGCACAGAGACAGAAAGGACGTCGCTAACTAGGCAGAGGCAATGGAGAAACATCTGAGGGTTAGAGTGGGTGATAAATGGGATCAGCCCTGAAAAGCTGTCCCATAAAAGACAGAGCACCTGGTCCCGCTCTTTCTTGCACTGAGATAAATCAGGAGCAGCCCCGCCAGAGTCAGAGCGATTACACTGATGTGAGCGAGGGGACAATCAGGCCTTGGGCAGTTAGAACTGGGCTTTCCAGGCCAAACTCTGCTTTCACGTGCTGCGGTGCAAAGCTGGAGGAACGGTGCAGCAGCCAAAGCAGTGACAGTCCCACCGGTGTCAGTAGGATCAGGGCTGTCCCTTGGTTTAACAAGAACAAACCAGGGAGTTGGAGAAAATTGAGAGGTGGGCAATGAAACCGAGAAAAGGTTTGGAAAATAAGCCCTGTAGGGAAAAATTAGCATCTGGGCAAGAGCTGGGGAGAGACCCGCGAAAGGTCTGCAGATATAAGATGGGGCATTATGTGGGATTGGGGTCGATTAGTCACACTAGTCACTAAGGAAAGGACTGGGGGGATAGGCTGACCCTGCACATAGGACACCCCAAGTAGAGAACATACTTCTAGGGTCCAAGTGACTCAGCTTCAAGCCTTGTCATGGAAACCCCCCTAAAAATCAACCACTCTCCCGCATCACACAAACAGCCTAGAACAGAGGCACCCAAGGACACTGACTGACAGCCAGCCTCAGTCGACAGCAGAAAAGCCAGCCGGCACTTTTTACACCGTCAGTCAGCTCCCAAGTTCCTAGGTTTAAATCCCTGGAGTGGGTGGGATAAGAGGGTGCCAGTGACGTGGGTTTCACTTTCATCTTCGATTGCCTGGATGCAGAAGGAGGGAAGCAGACAGTCTATGAGATGTCCCACATCTAAGGCGAATTTTCTGCCATGATCATCCCATTCATAGAACTGACAGGCTCATCTTCTGCAGCCCTGGAGTCATGCAGCTGCTGCATAGATTAGGACACATCACACACACATGTGCACACACAGACAGACACACACACACCCTTATATGGCTCTCTGCACCATAGTATCTGGTTTGGCATTTCCTATGCCACCTCCCCCCCAGATTTCTCTCCTCCCGCTCCCATCTGTTGTGGTTCCTTTCTGCTGCCTTCCCAGCTTCCCACATGCCTGCCATGGCATCCAGACCCTACAGTAACCCATGGTAGCAGACCCCACGGTGATGGGCAGCAGTGTGAACCCCTAAGATAGAGATGTCGTATCCGCGAGAGGGTAGCCAGGATTGGATTAATTCAGAAGCAGTTGTATTGTCTCACCTCTAGTGGGGAATCCTCTAACACTTTGCATATGGCAAGTAGCTTCCTCCACTCCTAGCTCTGGCCCCGTAACAGCTGACGATAACCCAAAGAGAGGTGTAAGTGAGAGGTAAAGTGTGTGTGTACAGCGCCTGACACACCGGGGCCTCCAGGGGCTACTGCAATACAACTGAATCACTGACAGCCTGTGTTGGAGAGCTGGCAGGGGAGAAGCGGGGCCACCGCTTCGTAGGGTGGAGGGGCAACATATTCAAAACCTTCCCTGTGACTTAGGCGCCTAAGTGATTTGGGCACTCAGAAGCCTAAAGTCCCATTGACTTTCCACGAGATGGAGGTTCCTAAGTCACCTGGGTACTTTTGAAAATTTGACCCTATCGTACGTCTCTGACTCTCTGCTCTCACATCCCTCCTGCAGCGGGGGAGGCGGGGGTCTCTGCCTGGAGTTGCCTCCCCATCACGAACTAATCCCGGCCCGACCTGAGCAATCGTCTTGTGGACGCCCAGGCCCTGAGTTGCTGCCCTGTGAAGCTAGAGGCATGCAGCACCAAGGTAAGAGCTGCTCCCCTACCAAGGCAGTTACCAGCCTGTGCCGCTCTGGCTTCCCGTCCCCCAGGGCAACCTGGGATTTGCTGCAGCAATCTACAGGGCTGATTTTAAGGCTGATGTGGTTTGGTGCAAAGCAGGTAAAAGAGGAGGGAATCCGGTCAACTCACTTTGTCTAGAGAGCGTGGCTAACACGTAAAGTGCAGGCCTGGGGGGCAGGAGCGCTGGCTTCTGCTCCCAGTTCTGCCACTCGCTCGCTAAGCAGGACCCCCCGTCGGGAGCAAAGGAAGCTCCTTGGATTTGGAATAGAGCGGGGTCCGAAATGGCCCTCGGCACCAGTCAGAGCAGCTGGAGGGCGGTGCGTCCCCGTGTCTGTCCCAGGTACAGCCAGGACATACCCCATGACGGCAGATGGCATGGCCAGGGTCACCGAATGCCCCCCCCGCCAAGATGTCTCCACATCGTGCTGCTGCTTCCCCACCACGCAGGGCCAGTCCAAGCCTTTCATCGTGCCCTGGTGGGTAAATCAATTCTCCAGGCCCCCGTCATCTGCCCCTCTGATCCCGTGGTCTCCGTAAGACGCGCGTCACCCGCTCCAGTCTGTCCAGCACAGTCTTCCTTGCCCACCAGCCACACAATCTCCCTGCCCATCGCCTCGCATTTAAACAACTCCTCCGGGCCCTGCCTGGGCAGCAGGCTAGGACTCATTGCCCGCCTGGGTCCCGCTCGCCCTCGTCCATCCACCAATGGTGCCGGCCTCGCCACCCGTTTCCTCTCCTGCTCCTACCTTACCGCCTCCCTCCTTGCTGCTTCCCGTGGCCATGACCAAATTCATAAAATCAGAGCCGCGTAGGACTGGGAGAGACCTCGCGAGGTCATCGAGCCTGGTCCCTGCACTCATGGCAGGGCCAAGCATTTCCAGACCATCCATCCCCGACAGGTGTTTGTCTAACCTGCTCCTAAAAAAATCTCCCATGATGGAGATTCCACAGCCTCCCTCGGCAATTTATTCCAGTGCTTCACTACCCCGACAGCTAGGAAGTTATTCCTAATGTCCAGCCTAAACCATCCTTGCTGCAATTTAAACCCATTGCCTCTTGTCCTGGCCCCAGACATTAATGAGAACAATGTGTCTCCCTCTAACCTGTTACACCCTTTTATGTGCTTGAAACCGGTTCTCACGCCCCCCTCGGTCTTTTCTTCTCTAGACTAAACACACCCAGTTTTTTCCCTCTTCCCTCATAGGTCATGTCTTCTAGACCTTTCATCCTTTTGGTTGCTCTCCTTTGGACTGTCCTCAGTTTGTTCACATCCTTCCTGAAACGCGGGGCCCAGCACTGGACACAATGCTCCGTTTGAGGTCTAATCAGCATGGCGCAGAGCGGAAGAACTACTACTTGTGTCTTGCTTACAGCATTCCTGCAAATACGTTCTGGAGCAGTGGTTCTTAACCTTTCCAAACTACTGTACCCCTGAAGCCTGAGTCCCACCCCCACGGGGCTGAGGCATGTAACTTAGTTTCATGGCGCCCCTGTGGCTCCAGGCAATTGCCTTTCTTGCCACCCCCAATACCAGCTCTGCACTTGTGACCCCTCTAAAGCCCCAGGTTAAGAAACACTGATCTATAGTGATGGTTGCTTTTTCTGCAGCCGTGTTCCACGGCCGACCCATACTTAGCTTGTGACCCCCACATCCCTTTCTGCAGTGCTCCTTCCTAGGCAGTCATTTCCCGTGTTATATGCGTGCAACTGGTTGTTCCTTCCTAGGTGGAGGACTCTGCGTTTGTCCTTATTGAATTTCATCCTATTTACTTCAGACCATTTCTCCAGTTTGTCCAGCTCATTTTCAATTTTAATCCTAGCCTCCAAAGCACTTGCAACCCCGCCCAGCTTGGGATCATTGGGAAACTTTATGTGTCCTCTCTGTGCCATTATCTAAATCACTGAGGAAGACATTGAACAGAACCAGACCCAGAACTGCTCCCTGCGGGACCCCCCCCCTGGATATGTCCTTCCAGCTTGACTGTGAACCACTGATGATTACTCCCTGGGAACAGTTTTCCAACCCATTATACACCCACATGATAGTAGCTCCATCGAGGTTGTATTTCCCTAGTTTGTTTTATGAGACGGTCATGCGAGACAATATCAGAATCCCTACGAAAGCCAAGATGTACCACATCTACCTCTTCCCCCGCTAGCTAAAAGGCTTGTTACCCCGGCAAAGAAAGCTATCAGGCTGGTTTGACACAATTTGTTCTTGACAAATCCATGCTGACTGTTACTTATCACCTTATTATCTTCTGGGTGTTTGCAAATTGATTGCTTAATTATTTGCTCCATTATCTTTCTGGGTACTGGAGTTAATTCCCCAGTTGTTCTAATTTCCCTTTTTATAGATTGGCACCATATTTGCCTTTTTTCCAGTCCCCTGGAAGCTCTCCCGTCTTCCTTGACTTTTCAAAGATAATCGCCCATGGCTCAGATTTCTTCTCAGTCAGCTCCTTGAGTATTCTAGGATGCATGTCATCAGGCCTTGATGACTTGAATCCATCTAACTTGTCTAAGTCATTTTTAACTAGTTCTTTCCCTGTTTTAGCCTCATATCCTGCCTCGTTTCACTGACATCCAATCACTACTAACCTCTTCATTAGTTTTTCTTTTTTTAAGCCACATAGCAAGGCACCAGTGGTAACGAACTGGACCTGTGCCCTGCTGCGCTGGTCTGAGGTGCTCAGGGGAGTGAATTGGGGTTAGTTCAAAGGAGACACACACCTGGATTCATAGATCACTGAGGTCATCCAGGCTGCCCTCCTGCATAGCACAAGTCAGAGAATGTCCCCGAGTGATTCTTGCCCCATCCCCTCAACCCACCAACAGAAAACCCCTCCCGGTGAACTGCAGACACTGTACGCCTGAGATGGTCATGCAGGCTGCCCACTGATCAGCTCCACACAGCACCTTGTCTCCTGCGAGGCAGCCGGCGGGTGGGGGGTCACGTCTCTGCTGGTCGTAGCCCAGAGCCCTGCGTCACCTGTCTGCCCGGCCTCTTCCCCAGGGGCCAGCGGCGTGAACCAGCTGGGGGGACTCTTCGTGAACGGCCGCCCCCTGCCCCCTTGCAAGAGGAAGAGGATCATCGAGCTGGCGGCGAGTGGGGTGCGCGCCTGTGACATCTCACGGAGCCTGAAGGTGGGAATCAGCCCGGCGTGGGGCAGGTGTGGGGCAGCTGAGAGGAGAGAAGGAGAGGCTATGGGGCAAGAGACAAGCAGGGGAGGGCTGGAGGGAGGCTGGAGAGTGGCAGCCCCTTGCAGGGAGGGTGTTGATTTAGGGTGCTTGATCCCCTATGTCTCCCATCCCTTGATAGCCCCGAGTCCCCTCCCGCAGCCCCTGCCTCAGTCTCTCTGTCTGCACGGCAGGTGTCCAACGGCTGCGTGAGCAAGATCCTGGGCCGCTACCACCAGACAGGCGCCGTGGAGCCAAAGGCCATCGGCGGCAGCAGGCCCCGCCTGGCCACCCCGCGGGTGGTGGCCCGAATCGCGCAGCTGAAGCGGGAGCACCCCTCCATCTTCGCCTGGGAGATCGGAAGGAAGCTGCACTCCGAAGGCATCTGCGCGAGGGACAGGACGCCCAGCGTAAGCCGCCGGGTCGAGGAATCACAGGGCCGGCTCCTGGGCTGCTGGGAAGGGCTTGAACTCATGGGATCTCCGTCCATCTGCCCCCGCCTGGCCCTCTGATTCCATCCCAGCAGGGATGCCAGGCCCAGGCAGCTGCTTGACTGTCGTGACTGTCTCGGGCCCGCCCTGCAGTAGCTCCCACGGGGTGCTAGGTGCTGCCCGCGCAGTCTCTGTCCCAGAGAGCTCCCAGTCTAAGCAGACAAGCAGCAAGCAAAGGGTGTGGGGAAGTGCTTAGCCATAGCCCTGCCTGCCCCTCTCCAGGCTCACCATCCATGGGCATTTTCTCACAGGCATCCCGGGGGAAAGGGGTTGGAGGAGGGGTTCCAGGAGATGGGACGTGGCCTGCCAGACGGTTCATCCCACGCAGAGAGGAAGGAAGCGGGGGGGGGGGGGGAGTAGCGGGGGGAGAAGTTGGTGCAGAGCTCCCCTGAGAGCAGCAGCATTAAAATCTCAGCCCAGGGGTGTAGTAAACGGAGTGAATTGCCCAGGAAATCAGCATGCCCCCTCCCGCAAGCGTTCCCAGAGCCAGAGGCAAGATCTACTCTTCCTCACTAGCTGTCCATCGATAACGAAGGTGAACAAATCTCCAGGCTATTCCCCTGGGGCAGGCAGCAGTGATGGGTCTATTAGACAGGCCCCAGAGAGAGAGCGGATAAAATGTCACCTCCGGTGATGCAGCATAGGGTCGTATTTTCTAATCCCAGAGGCTCTGCCATAAATCTCCAGAGTTTCCATCTCTCACTTGCAGATTGTCTCGCCTCAGGTATTATTATTGCCTTTAAATGAAAGGGCTTTCCAGGTCACCAGACAGTAGGCGCAGCTGGGCATTGTCCCTCGGAGGGGCGATCCCACGGCAGGAACGTAACAGCACACTCGCTCTCTTGCACGGGCTGCGGGCGGCAGGCAGGGAGGGCTCAGGAGCAATGGCCATCCTGGAGGTTCGGCTCAGAGACGGAAGCTTCAAGGCCTTCCACAGCTCCACGCCTGCCTGTGTCTCAACCCCAGCTGCTCCTCTTCTCCGTCTACACGCCCAGAGCCTGAGCCAGCACCGAGAGAGACTCCCTTTGACTTGGGTCCCCATGCTCTGGCCATTCGGTGTGCAAGAGCCACGTAGCGCCAGGGCTGCAGGTGGTTCTGACTGGGTTCACAGGCTCTGTTCCCATGCAACTCCCGGCATCTTCTTCACTCAGGTGTCCTCCATCAACCGGGTGCTGAGGAGGCTGCAAGGGGACACGCGGCTCCCAGCTGACTTCGGTTTCATGATGGATCCTTCACCGCCAGGTGAGACACGCCAGGGAAAGTCCCTGGGAGCGAGGACCCTTGGGACAGGAACGCCCGTAACATGCCTACATGCAGAGACACACGTGCACCCCCTCTCCCAACCAAACACACCACTGCCTCTCACCTACAGACAGCTCGTCCCCTGGCCTCAGTACAGCAGAGACTCTGACACATGCCCCATCCACAGCCCCCCCCCAACATCCCCACTCACCCAGCTCTGCTGTGTAGCAGCTCCCTCCACTATGGGAATGCAGCACAGCGAACCACTTCTTCCTGCAGACCCAGATTTTAATCCTAACTCCGCCTAGTGACTATCTAGGGGCTCCGCTTCTGGATACCAGCCCCATCGCTGGCGATGGCCGCTCCCAGAATCCCTTCAGGCGGTTTGACTTGTGATGGCAAAGGAAAGGAAAGAGCCCGGAATTTAACCCCCCTCTGCCACCCCCGGCATTCTTCTCTCCTCTCTCTCTCCCTTATCCCACCTCCCACGCGCTGCAGGTTTCCCCTGGCCAGGAGAAGCCAGCACCAGGGTCCCAGCAGAGGCGCCCTTGCCCCAGTGCCCCCGGAGAAGCTCACCGCCGGCCAGGGGACCCCCGCCAGGCACCCAGCACAGGAACAGGACGATCTTCTCCAGCCAGCAGTCAGCCGCCCTGGAGAAAGGTGACTGGCTTGAGGGGTGTGAGGGCGAAGCCACGATAGGGTTCTCCGTGCACACTCAGGTCAGGCATTGAGGGGCACGTCACGCCATCGACTTTCCGGCTTCAGAGCGTGACACGGGCACTGATGGGCAGGGTCAGGAAGGAACATCCTCTAGGCAGTTCTTATAATCCTAAATAGATTCCCTATTGCAATCAGTGGGGAGTGAGAATTGATGGCAGGGTGTGGCTCTGGGTTGTGGCGGCGGGGTTGACATAGACAGAGGTTCATCTCTGGGGTGGTGGTTGTGGTCCAAGGCAGGATGACTTTGCTCCAAACTCCCTTCCAGAATTCCAGAGAGGGCAGTACCCCAACACCGTCACCCGGGAGAGACTGGCCTCAGCCACCCAGCTCCCCGACACCACCATCAGGGTAAGTGGAAAAAAAAACCCTGCTGGCTCTGCACAGGCAAACCCGGCCTAGCGGCCGCTGTGTTTCTACACCCATGCAAGTGTGCAATCACACGTGTGGCTGCTAGTGAGCGGAGCTGGGCCACGCTTTTTGGCTGACCTTTTTCCAGCAAAAAATGCAGATTCGGCAACAAGAAAACTTTTCACGCATTCACGTCAGTTCATCTCCGAGATGTAACGCGATATTTTAACAAAAGAAAATGGTTTGTTTCGACATTTTCTCAACAAAAGGATTTTTTGGTTTGCAATGACTTGTCATCGCAAAATTTCCTTTCATTTTTTTAAATTTCAAAATTATTAAAAATGGTCGAAATCGAAACAAAGGATATCGTCCGACCCAAAATGATTTTTTTTTTCACCTTTTCAATTTGCCAAAAATTTGGAATTTTTTTGTTTTCCATCTGACCCCAAACGATGCTTTTTTTCCAACTTTTCGACAGTGCCCACGAACCAAAACATCGGTTATTCACCCGGCTCTCTTCAGGAGTGAGTGTCAAGGAGCGAATGAGTGTGTGCTGAGTGTGCAGCTGTGTGTGTGTGTGTGTAAGGGACGGGGCGTACACACCTGTGAGCGAATCTGTTTCAGAGTGTGCGCGCGTGCAGCCCAGTGGCTGTGCATCTGTGAGCGAATGACTGTATCTACAAATTGCTGAGTGTGACCCAGTGTGTGTTGGGGGGGGGGGGCTCCACAGCTGTCCCAGGAGCCAGAGGCAGACTCTGTCCCCCTGTGCGTCTCCCCAGCACCTCGGCCAGCTAGAAGGTGCACCTTATGTGGAAGGCAGCGTCCCAGGGATCGCAGATTTCATTGCCACCTTTGGTGGCAAAGCAAAGGTCCTGCTGCGGCGTGTAACTTGCCTTCGCTGCTGGTGTGGAGAGACAGGTGCAAGGGCGCCGCTTAGAGGGGAATTTAAGTGACAGCAGCTAACTGCTGAAGCTGACGCTCTGGATATTTTTGTCCTCCCCTTCGCTGACCGAGGGGTCAAGGCTAGTGCTGTTTGCGCTCTTTGCTGGCACGAGGCCTGGGTCTCTGCGGACAGAAATTGGTCATGCCCTGGCGGGTGTCAGATCATGAGACAAACAGTCACAGTCACAGTCACACACACACACACACACACACACACACACACACACACACACACACACACACACACACACACACACACACACACACACACACACACACACACACACACACACACACACACACACACACACACACACACACACACACACACACACACACGCCTGCACAGCCAGGTAGCGCAGGCCCTGGAAACATCAATCCCACACACATTCCCAGCTGCATTCGGGACACCCTGCATAACACCCGCTATAAATCACCGTGTTAGTGGCAATACTGCGAAAGAGCTGGAGCGTGCCCCCCCCTCGCTCGCCAAGCTACAAAGCACTGGCTTTGTTCGAAACATTTCAGCCAGTGACACCAGCGTCATAGTACAGCTGCTAAGATGGCATTGCCCCAGCACCCTGCCCGGGCTGGCGTGTGACACAACACCTCTGAGCAGCGAACACTCACAGCCACACGCTGGGGCAAAGTTGCCTGGGTCTGGTGCCTGCCACGGTCACTTACCGCTATGCAAAGTGGAAGCGAAATGTTTCCGATTTGGGGTTGTTTGGCAGACGCTTTGCGCAGCCACCAGCTAGAAGGCAAGAAGTCAGGCCCACCCCTTCATTCTCGCTCTTTCACACACAGCGAGACGTGTGGCATTTATGCCCCATAATGGCAGGAGAGCAGCCAGCCCTGGCTTCGGAAAGACGTGCCAAAGAGTCAGCGTTTTGTCCGGGCGCCCAGGTCCATGGACCTTAGGGCATTAGACACTGCCCAGCCCAAAGCCGTGGGGCAGGGTGTGAGGATTTAGGGTTGCCGTCGTGGGGAAGCAGTATCTCCAGCCCTAAATGTTCCGAAAACTCACCAGTGAGGCTCCCCAAAAAATAACGAGACTGGCTTTAACATCATGAGAGTGAAAAAAATAACTAGACGGGGTAGGCACCGAGTTACTGCAGAGAATTCGTCCCCAGGTGTCTGGCTGGTGGGTCTTGCCCACAGGCTCAGGGTACAACTGATCTCTAGATTTGGGGTCGGGAAGGAATTTTCCCCCAGGTCAGATTGTCAGAGGCTCGGGGCTGGGGGAGGTTTCGTCTTCCTCTGCACATGGGGCACGGGTCACTTACAGGTCTAAACTAGCGTAAACGGGGGATTCTCTGTAACTTGAAGTCTTTAAATCATGATTTGAGGGCGTCAGTAACTCAGGCAGAGGTTAGGGGTCTATTACAGGAGTGGGTGGGTGAGGTTCTGTGGCCTGCGAGGTGCAGGAGGTCAGGCTAGATGAGCATGATGGTCCCTTCTGACCTTCAAATCTATGCGATTCCTTTTTCGTTGCCTTCTGAGTTTTGAGCCTCCAGGGTCCCGTGGCCCAGCTTTTCACGGGCGTTGGCCTGGAAGGCTGCAGCGGGTCTCTGGGGCAGGGCCCGCCACTGACCGTCTCCCTCCTACTGCGCTAGGTTTGGTTTTCAAACCGAAGAGCCAAATGGAGACGAGAGGCGAAGCAGAAGCTGGAGACTGACCGTGCAGGTGACGATCTACGTGTATTGCTGCTCCGCGATGCTCCCGAGGGAGCTTTGAAACGCCGGTCCCCTCCTCTTTCCCCCGCTGGATGGTGCGGCCCGTTGGCCAGCTGCTCAGAGCAGATGTTTCACCATAAATTGGGTGTACAGCATCCTGTCTAGCCAGCACACAGCATCCCGGGTCCAGCTTCCTAGACCCCCCCGGCTGTCTCCGATGGGTGGCACGGTCAGTTACATTGTCTGTACATCCCCTGTCCTGCCGCCCAGGCAAGTCCATCCTCCACTGCCTCGGACACCAGGGAGTGATTAAGATAACACTTGGTCATTTCGTTTTATAGCCCTAGGAATCCTTCTCCTCCTCTAACGCTTGGACAGCCGCACGGGCGAGGTTCAGTCCCACGCCCAGGGCGCTAATCCCAGCTCTGCACTGACTCACAACCTCCGTGTGAGACAGGACAGACTTTCCCAGTGGGTGAAGGCCAGTCAAGCACAGGGACAGCTCGCTGCGGGAGGCTGCGGAGCCCCCATCACTAGCCGTTAGACGAGCACCCGTCGGGGATGGTCTCGGTTTAGTTGGCCCTGCCTCAGCGCAGGGCAGGTGGGCTGGATGGCTTCTCAACATCCCTTCCGCCCGACGTTTCTCTGAGCCACGCCTTCAGAGATTGTTCTGCAGCGCTCCAGAGTCTTGTGCGGACGTTAGCGAGATGCCAAGAGCAGTTTTAATGAGGCAGTCAGAGCCAGGATGCAGAGGACAGGACTGCTGGGTTCTGTTCCCAGCTCTGGGAGGGCATGTGAGCGACTGCAGAGGTTCCCAACTGTTGAGTGAAAGTCCCACTCATTAACACTAGGTAAAACATGCCCTCCCAGCCCCCACACTCCCTCCGACCCGGCCATAAACACACAGAACCCGCTAAACACATCTCATGCTAATAATACCACCACTGAATTACAGCACTAATAATAAACGACTCTTACCCGTGTAAGACACTAAACCTTCCCTGGAGCAGCCGCTGCCACACGCCCTGCCTCATCCCATCCCTCACGGATGGTGGGTTATGGAGGCGGCAGGCGCTGGCGGGTTGGCCGGGGCTGCGCCAGGCCCCTACCAGTGCAGGGCTGCTTCGCTCTGGCTTGGGGGGGCTGCGCCTCTGCTCTGGCCAGGCGTCCGTAAGGCTTGGGGTTGTGGGGGGGGGTTGCTCTTCCACTCTGGCCGGCGTGGGGCTCAGGGGGCTAAATGACATCAATATTACTGAAGCCTCATGGACCCCCTATAATTTTTGGCATCCTCCCCCAAGGGGGGGGGCCTGCACCCCAGGTTGGGAACCGTTGAGCTAGTGGATGAACCAAGAGACTGGGAGTCAGGACGCCTGGGTTCTATTCATGGCTCTGTTGGTGACGTGCTGTGTGATTTTGGGCAAGTCACTCAGCGTCTCTGTGCCCCAGTTTTTCCAGCTGTAAAATGGAGCCAGTGACCTTCTCCGCTGGGTAGGTGGCTGGGAAGCTGCGTTAATGTTTGTAAAGAGCTTGACGTCCTACCAAGGCCATCACTAGAGACGTGTCAGTAGGATATTCTCTTTGCATCCTTGCCCAGGGTCGTGGAGTGACTGGATTCTACCCCCCTTTACGCCAGCTCCCCAGGCCTTTGCTGCTTTTCATCCGTCCTCAATGACCGACACCATCTTCACCCAGGTAGGCAATGTGCCAGCGCCGTCTGGGAGGATTCTACTAAACCCCTGGTTTTCCCTTTTCCAGTGCCAGCCCCAGGCTGGCCCTTCCCTGGCCAGATCTCCCCCTCCCGCCCCCCATCAGTGAGAAACGGGGCCCCTGGTCAGGCTAGTGGATACAAGTATACCCAAACAAGTGTACCCAAACAAGGCCACTTGACATCTGAACGGGAGACTCCACACAAGGGCTTCATGCACTTTAACTCACAGCTTTGGTGACTTCGGCTCAGCTCTCCGGAGTGTCCTGGGGGCTCAAGGTCCAGCTCCGCAGCCGGGTTCCTGGGGGGGCGAGAAGTTGGCCCAGCGCAGGCTGGGACTCCGGCTGGAGAGTCCCATCGAGCGTGGTCTTGCTCCTCCCCGTGGAGCTGGGGGCCTCTGCCCAGCGCGTTTCTCTGGGTGGCCTTCCCAGCGTCTGACAGCCCTCTCCTTTCTGGTCCCCTCACAGCCCCTGGCGGCCTCCCCGGCGCCCATGTCATGCCCAGACGCCCACAGCTTCCCCGTGTACCCGGGGACCTCCCAGCCGCCGCACCTGAGCACCACTGCGCCCCGCGCCTGGGACGAGCCTGGCTGTGGTAAGTGGGCGGGACGACGCCAGGCATCCCCGGGGGGACATCAGCCGGCGGGGTAACAGGGCCAGGGACGTCTGTCCTCCCCGGTGCCGAGGCTAGCCTGGAGCGACCACAGCTGAGTAACCCGGAGGGAGGGACCAGGAATGGGCACTGGAGCAGGCAGGCACCCCACGCCTCTGCCCCCCGCAAGGCTCCACCGAGAGAGGAAGAGGCGTGACGTCCCCCCGCCCCACCCCTCCCCTGGAGACCCCATCTCAGGCAGAGAGGAGATGCAGGGGCTGGGGAGGAGACAAGGCAGGACACCAGAAGGCAGAGGAGAAGGGGTAGGTTGGGGGGATCCCACCCATCACTGCCAGAAGCATCCAGCTCTGAAGGCCTCTTCTGCAGGGATGCCCCCAGCCCCAGGCCAGCTGGGGATTCACCCGACCCCCGTTAGAAGAACCAGATCACATGGCCCTGGCTGATCGTCTGTTCTCTCATTGCAGGGCTGGCTCCCGGCGTCACCCTGTCTCCAGCTCCTTGGAGACCAGCGCTGGCTCTCCCGCCCTTGGATGCCTCACCCTGGGCTCTCCCCGGGGCTGCCCCGCAGGTCTCCTTCCCTCTGCCGCCCAGTGCCACGGTGATGGGCCCCCTGGCGCCCTTCTACGCCCCCTCTGCTGTCCGGGGCCCCGTTCCTCTCTGATCCCCGTAGCGCCGGGTCAGCAGCGGCCTACGGGCACTTCTGCCCCGGGCTTCAGAGCTTGTAATGTTTCGCTGGCGGGCTGGGCAGGCGGGCGGCCCCAAGGACGGGCTGCCCTGCCGCGTGTTCACACCCAGCCGGGCGGGAGCCTGTTGCTAAGGGGAACGCTAACTGATGCTGATCCCTGGACCCAGGTTCCTGGCACCGACGATGCTGATTATCGCCAGAGGGGAGCCTCTGCCCTGCGCAAACCCCAGCCCGAGGTGGGAGATCAGAGCGGCCCACGACCCCCCGAGAACACGCAGCTGTTAGCCCCCTGCCCGTCCGCACGCACTGCCGCCGGCTCCGGAGGGTGGGCCTGGCTCTCCGATGGGACCCAAGCAGGGAGAGAGGCCTGTCCTCCCCGCCTCTGGAGCAGCCCCGCCAGCCTCCAGCAGGCCCTAGTCCAGCAGTTCCCAAACCGGGGGGGTCGCTCCATCAGCAGACGGGGTCACAGCCATCCCGAGCGGGCAGAGGACGCCATTTTACAATAGGGCCTCTACCGCCTGGCGTGACCGCACACACACCGCACGCCCGAGGGCACGTCGCCCGGGGGAAGCTATTTTGCCCTCCCCGCAGCCTGACCTCGCACGCACCGTTGGTGTGAGAGCTCCTGCAGCCTCCTTGCGGCGTGACCGTGCACGTACAGCGCGTGGGAGCTCACGCCGCAGGAGCAGTGGGGAAACAACACACCTGACAATGGGGAAATGTTTGGGAACTGCTGCCCTGGCCCGACATGCTCTAGCCCACGCGGCAGGGCCACCCAGCCTTTTCTCGTAGCCCCACAGCAGTCTCGCAGCAGGAAGAGAGGTCGCTGGCCTGGATTCCACACAAAGCTCAGGCTGCTGGCTGCTTGGAGGGGGAGGGAAGGGGAACCCGGAGCAAGACCGCAGCTAGTGGGAGCT